>NC_092040.1:83405870-84005870 GCF_003086295.3 Arachis hypogaea
GACCGGGCTCCTCCAACTCGGCGAAATCCATGAAAGGTCCGACCTCGTCCCAAGGCCCACGCCTGAGGTCGGACCTCGGACAATAAAGCTAAGAAGGCCCATCAAAAGGAACGCAGCCCAAAATCTAAAGGCCGAAAAGGCCTAGGAAAGGCGGTTCCACAAAGATAGAGATAAAACTCCCAAAAGATAAGATAAGATAAGAATATCTTATCCAGGGAAGATCACGGCCAACTACTATAAATACACTGGAGCACCCAGGTATGACACACATTCCACATTCTACACATATCTGCTTGAACCCATGCTAACTTAAGCATCGGAGTGTCATTGCAGGTACAACCACCAACCACTCCACATATCAAGTTTGGGTCCCTGACCCCCACCTCGGGCCTCTCCAAGACGACCGAGCTACACGTTTCAGGTAACCCTCGGAACAGTCGTCCAAGTATACCTTACGTGAGTAAGGTCGATCCACGGAGATTATTGGTTTGAAGCAATCAATGTTTATTTATTAATCTTAGTCAGGAAGCCATAAGGTTATTTGGATTTAATTGTAAGAAGTCAAAGTATTTAAATTGTAAAAAATAAGAGAGAATCAATTGTTACTTGTTGTGCAGTAATGGGAAATATGTTGAGTTTTGGAGATGCTTTGTCCTCTGACTTCAACTCTTCTTGAAATCCTTCAACACGCAAGGCTCCTTCCATGGCAAGCTCTATGTAGGGTGTCACGTTGTCAATGGCTACTTCCATCCTCTCAGTGAAAACGTCTATGCTCTGTCACAGCACGGCTAATCATCTGTCGGTCTCAATCAGGTTGGAATAGAATCCATGATCTTTGCGTCTGTCACTAACGCCAGCTTCAGGAGTTTGAAGCTCGTCACAGTCATTCAATCCAGAATCCTACTCGGAATACACAACAATTAGACTTTCCAGATTCTCATGAATGCCGCCATCAATCCGGCTTATACACGAAGATTCTGATTAAGGAATCTAAAGATACTCATTCAATCTGATGTAGAACAGAGGTGGTTGTCATGCACACGTTCATGGATTGAGGAAGGTGATGAGTGTCATGGATCATCACCTTCTCATAATTAGCGCGAATGAACATCTTAGATAGAACAAGCGTGTTGATGGAAACAAAGGAATTGTATTAATCATCGAGACGCCGCAGAGCTCCTCCCCCACAATGGATTTAGAGACTCATGCGTAATTATGTATTCAGTCTGAAAATTCAGGTACAATAGTCTTAAAATTTTTAATAGTACTATACCTATTTACAGAATATATACTAAATATTGGTAGAATCCATTTGGGATTTGTTTCTTATAACTATCACATTGAGGCTTTCTTAGTTGACTCCTTTACTTTTTGCGTTAATATTGATTTTTCTGCGTTTACTAGAGAGCATGTACTTGGTTCAAAATAGTCGTCTATTGACAAATTGAATTTATATATTTGGAGCCCTATGTCTACTTTCAACGGTTGAGAGGCAATTGGACTTGTAGCTCCAAAAATCTATTTCGAGTGAGGAGTCAATAACAACATCACACCTTTTTCAGCCTAACTCAGATTTTTCTTAGCTCCCTATTTCAAAAACCAAAAATACATTTTCCATAACCAATAATAAATCATACTTCCCTGTAATTCCTTGAGAGACGACTAGAGATTTAAATACTTCAGTTATAAATTTTATTGGGTTTGCTTAAGTGACAACCAAAACTTTTATGCGAAAGGATTTTCTGTTGGTTTAGAAATTATACTTACAACGCGATTATTTCTATGAAATTTTTTACTGGCAGAAGTCCGTTCGTCAGTTACCTCATGATGTTTCATCATCTTTTCCTTCATTATCTCTAAGTTAGAGATCCTTTGAGATTCTTGGGGTGGTTGTGGTTGATTATAGGATGTTGAGGATGGATGATAGTTATTTGGTATTGGATGGATTGTTGGGTGGATAGTAGTTGGGTTGGGTTGGTTTTTTGTGGTTTTTTGTATTGGTTTTGGTTAGTGTTTTGATGGTTTTGATGGTTTGTGTTTTTGGAATTGTTTTGGTTTGAGTTTCTCAGCCAAGGCTGTTGGTTTTGATTGTGATTATCTCCCCACCTCAAATTGGGGTGGTTCCTCCAGGATGAGTTGTAGGTATCTCCATGGAATTCATTCTGACTAACTCCTTGGTTGTCTATATAATTGACTTGCTCTTGCTGCTGCTTTTCATAGAGTTCCTCATTTTTCCCCTGTGATGGTTGATTGGGAGTATTCATTGCTGTAACTTGAAGGCCATCAATCCTCATGGCCATCATCTCCATCTGTTGTTGCATTTATTGATGCATCACCTTGTTTTGAGCTAAGATAGTATCCACACCTTCCAGCTCCAATACACCCTTCCTTTAAGCTAGTTGGCATTGCCTTTGATGACCATAGAAGTATTGGTTGTTTGTTACAATGTCAATGAGATTTTAATCCTCCTCAGCTGTCTTCATGAGTTGTAATGACCCTCCTACTGAGTAGTCAAGTGCCTCTTGAGCTCTCAATGTCAGTCCTTCATAGAAATTTTGAGGTTTATCCCATTCATTGAACATCTATGGTGGACACTTCCTGAGTAAAGCTTTGTATCTCTCCCATGCATCATACAATGACTCTCCATCCATTTGAGTGAATATTTGGACCTCTATTTTGAGTCTGATGATCCTTTGGGGAGGATAGAACTTGGCTAAGAACTTGTTCACTAGATCTTCCCAATTGTTGATGCTTTCTCTTGGAAATGCCTCTAACCATTGAACAGCTTTATCTCTCAGGGAAAATGGAAATAGCAACAACTTGTAAATGTCAGGATGCACACCATTGGTTTTTACTGTGTCACATATCCTTAGGAAGGTGGATAGGTGTTGGTTTGGATCTTCCAAGGGACAACCTCCATAAGAACAGTTGTTTTGCACCAATGTGATGAGTTGAGGTTTCAATTCAAAGTTGTTTGCATTGACATTTGGAGTAGGTATGCTACTCCCACAGTGCCTTGGATTAGGAAAAGTATAGGAGGCTAGAACCCTCCTTTGAGGTTGGCCATTGTTGTTAGCCACTTCCTCTGGTGGATTAGGAGCATTTCCTTCTATTTCTTGGTTCTCTTCCTCTGATTCCTCTCCACCAATGACTCTCTTTCCTCTGCCTTCTCTTCTTAGTCTTCGAAGAGTTCTCTCATCAATGTCACCAGAGGTGGAGACATCTCTCCTTGCTTCTATCATACACACAAAACCAAAAACAAGAAACACAATCCACTCTATTGCTAGAGTTATGTTAAAGTTAGTTTAAACAAAAATTCAAACAGTTAGTGTGCTTAGTAAAAAGAAAAAGAAAATGCTTAATCTAGATTATCACCTTACTTAATCATTGTCAATCTAAATCAATCCCCGACAACGGTGCCAAAAACTTGATGGGTGAAAAATGATTCCACACAAACTCACTGGCAAGTGTACCGAGTCGCATCAAGTAGTAATAACTCACAAGAGTGAGGTCGATCCCACAGGAATTGATGGATTGAGCAATTTTAGCTAGGTGATGAATTTAGTTAAGCAAATATTTGATGATTTGAGTGCTTTTGATCAACAGAAGTGAAATTGCAAGTAAACTAAAGTGTAGAATATAAATTGGCTGAAAACTAAAGTGCAGAAGAAGTAAAATAGTATAAACTTAAGGTAGAAGAAAGTAAAAGAGCTGAAACTTAAATTGCAAGAAATGTAAATGACTGAAACTTAAAGTGCAAGAAATATAAATTGCTGAATCTAAATTGCTGAGAAATGTAAATTTGCTTGAAGAATTAAAGGGATTCGGGTACTGGGATTCAGAATTTAACTAGAAAATGTAAATTGAAGTAAATTAGAGAACTAAGAGATGGAGAGATTCAGCTCAGTAGCAAAACAGAAATGGAAAATTGCTTGAAGAAACAAACAACAAGAAAACTTAGCTTAATTATGAAATTCTAATAGAGAAATTAAAGATCGAAGAAGAGCAATGAGATCAGAAAGCAGATCTAGATATCAATCACTCCCTTGACCAAACAAAAAAGAAATTGCAGAAGAAATGAAAATGAAAACAGCAGAGAAGATCTTGATCCAATTATCCAATTCTCAGAACTAAATAAAAGAAAAGAAAAAATGATCCTCAGATCAAGAAATTCAATGGAGTTCTTCATTTGAGCGCTACTACTTGTGTCTTGGTGCGTGCCTTGTTTGCCTTAGCGTTGCTTCATTTGAGCGCTGCGCTTCCTTGATTGAGCGCTATGCTCTTTGGTGCATGCTCCCTCTTCGAACCTTGGCCATCGCATATTTGGTGAATTTTGATCCGTGTTCCCTTTAGTGCATTGGTTCCCTCTTCGAGCGCAATAAAGTTCACAAGGGTGAACTTGGCGTTCAAACTTTTGAACTCTGCTTCTTGGCATGTCTTGGTGCGCAAGTTTGGTTCCTTGGTGAAAGGCACGAAGAAGTTCACAAAAGTGAACGCTAAGTTCACTTCTTCGAATGCCAGCCTTGTGTTCCTTTTGATGCACATTGTTCCCTTGCTTTCATAAGCCAAAAACGTTCATTGTTTTGAATGCTACGTTCAATTTATTGAACTGGGCTTCTTGTTGTGCTGTCTTGATGTGCGCCCAGTGCTTCAGCGTTCACTCCTTTGCACACCACACTCCCTTGGTTGAGCACTTCCTTGGTTGAGCACTGGTCTTGTTTTCCCTTGCTTAGCGTTGCCTTAATGAATCGCCACGCTTTGGTAATGCAATGCTTTCCCAGTTCTTTCTTTTGTTCATCATTTCTTCACCTACAAGCAACCAAACAACTAATCAAAGCTGCACCAAAATCACTAGATCTTTGCATCATTTATAAAATCAATTAATTCTAGCATAAAACCTATGATTTTATGTAAAATAAATAATGTTTGGTTGATTTAGAATAATTATGAGAATCCACTCCAATTACTTACTTATTGTGCAAGAAAGTGCATAAAACCTAATCAAACTAATGAAAAATGCTTGTAAAACTAGCATATTTAGTTATTTCTATTTCTTTTGAAGTTTATTTTATATGATTAATTCCTTGAGTTTATTTTTTCTTTAGTTGTTTCTTTAGGTTCATGATCACATGCATTAGTCAGAACAGAGATAGAAAGGTTCAGAGATGGAAGCAGAGCACACTGGAATAAGTATCTTGCTGGCATTAAATGCCAGATAAGGAAGGTAGAGTGGGCGTTCAACGCCCACCAGAGGCAGCCAAACTGGCATTGAACGCCACACAAGGTGTCCCTAATAGGTGTTCAATGCCCAAGAAGACCAGAAAGTTGGCATTGAACGCCAGCCTTGGAGTAGAAGCTGGGCATTCAACGCCCAAAAGAAGCAGAAGACCTAGCATTGAACGCCAGGAAGGAGGTCCCTCCTGGGCGTTCAACGCCCATAAGGGGGGCAGGGAATTTGAATTCCCTAGCCTTTCAGGACCAATAGGTCCCACAGCATCTTCACCTACCCACCTTCTTCTCTCTTCTTTTCCCCACACACTCTTTCTATAAACCCTTAACCAATCACATCCATACCTCTTCCCCAAAACCATCATAACTCCCACAAACCCCCACCCACTAAAATTCAAATTTACCTACCCATATCTACCCTCCATTCATTCAAAACCCTAACCACAACCTCCCTATAAATACCCCCCCATACCACTTATCCCACACACTACTCATACAACTTTAGCCCTCACTTGGCCAAATTGCTCATCTCCCTCGATCTCCATCTATTTTCTTCTTCTTCTACTCTATTCTTCTCTTTTGTCTATTTTTGCTCGAGGATGAGCAAAGCTTTTAAGTTTGGTGTTGGAAAAGCCTTGTTTTTTGCTTTTCTTTCCCACTTATGGCACCAAAGGTCGGAAAACCCTCTAGAAAGAGGAAAGGAAAGGTCGTAGCCACCACCTCTGAATCTTGGAAGATGGAGAGATTAATCACCAAAGCCCACCAAGACCACTTCTATGAAGTAGTGGCAAAGAAAAAGGTGAACCTTTTAAGCTTAAGAAGAATGAATATCCGGAGATCCGACATGAAATCCGGAGAAGAGGTTGGGAAGTCCTAATAAATCTCATCCAAGAGGTTGGGATCTTAATTGTGCAAAAGTTCTATGCTAATGTATGGGTCACGAAAAACCATGACATTAATGTGAACCCACATCCTAAAAATTGGAGCACCATGGTCCGAGGAAGAATCTTGGACTTTAGTCCGGAAAGTGTGAGGTTGGCATTCAACTTATCTTTGATGCAAGGAGACCTACATCCTTACACAAGAAGAGTCAATTTTGATCAAAGGCTGGATCAAGTGCTCTCAGACATCTGTGTGGAAGGAGCACAGTGGAAAAGGGATTCACAAGGCAAGCCTATCCAACTAAGAAGGATTGACCTCAAGCCCATAGCTAGAGGATGGTTGGAATTTATCCAACACTCTATCATCCCTACTAGCAACAGGTCCGAGGTGACCATAGACCGAGCCATCATGATCCACTGCATCATGCTCGAGGATGAGGTAGAAATACTTGAGGTGATACCTCAAGAGTTGTATAAAGTGGCAGACAAGCCCTCTACCCAAGCAAGGTTAGCTTTCCCTCATCTTATCTATCACCTATGCAATTCAGCTGAAGTTGTCATAGAAGGTGACATTTCAATTGAGGAAGGCAAGCCCATCACTAAAAGAAGGATGGAGCATACTAGAGAGCCAGCACATGAACCACAACATAAGCATGTGGAACCACCTCAACATGAGATCCCTGAGATACCTCAAGGGATTTATTTTTCTCCTCAAAGCTATTGGGATCAATGTCATACTTCTATGGGAGAATTAAACTCTAACATGAATCAGCTGAGGATAGAGCATTAAGGGCGTTCCACCATCCTCAATGAAATTAGAGAAGATCAAAGAGGTATGAGGGAAGAACAACAGAGACAAGGGCATGATATTGAAGACATCAAGCGCTCTATTGGATTCTCTAGAGGAAGTGGTAGCCGCCGTCACTAAGGTGATCCCATTCCATCAACCCTTGTTTTATCGTCTGCTCTCGTGTTCTTATTGCATGATCATTTCTATCTATGTCTTAAAGTTATAAAATGTTCCATATATCTCTCGCCTTACTTAAAACAAAATCTTATTTGAAAAAAGAGGAAAATTAAGATGCATGAATTTTGAATTTATCTTAAGAATAGTTCAATTATCTTGATGTGGTGGCATTGCCTTTGTTTTCTGAATGTATGAATGGACAGTGCATATTTGAAATTGGAACTAAGAATGTTGGCTCTTGAAAGAGTGATGAAAAAGGAGAAGTATTATTGGTTATCTGAAAAATCAAAAGAAATTGATTCTTGAAGCAAGAAAAAACAGCAAAAAAAGCAAGATACAATAAAAAAAACAAATGCATGCAAAAAAATATAAAAAAAAGGAAAAAGAAAGAAGCAATAGAAAAAGCCAATAGCTCTTTAAACCAAAAGGCAAGAGCAAAAAGTCAATAACCCTTTAAACTAAAAGGCAAGGGTAAAAAGATCCAAGACTTTGAGCATCAATGGTTAGGAGAGCCTAAAAGAAACAAAATCTTGGCCTAAGCACTCCAAAGGAACAGTGTCCCTAACTATATGCTTGTGGTGTGAAGGTGTCAAGTAAAAAGCTTGAGACTGATCAGTTAAAGTCATGATCCAAAGCAAAAAGAGTGTGCTTAAGAACTCTGGACACCTCTATCTGGGGATTCTAGCAAAGCTGAATCACAATCCAAAAAGGTTCACCCAGTTAAGTGTCTGTGGCATTAATGTATCCGGTGGTAATACTGAAAAACAAAGTGCTTAGGGCCACAGCCAAGACTCTAAAAGTTGTGTTCAAGAATAAAAAAAAAACTAAACTAGGAGAGTCAATAATATCATCTGGATTATAAGTTCTCAAGGATGCCAAGACTTCTGAGCTTCAATGGAAAGTGAGATGCCAAAACTATTTAGAAGCAAAAAGCTACTTGATGTGTGAAAAATGATCCAACACAAAACTCACCGGCAACTGTACCGGGTCGCATCAAGTAATAAAAACTCACGGGAGTGAGGTCGATCCCACAGGGATCGAAGGATTGAGCAATTTTAGTTTAGTGGTTGATTTAGTCAAGCGAATCAAATATTGGTTGAGTGGTTTATATTTAACAGAAGCTAAATTGCTTGGAATGTAAAGGGAGAGGGGAGAATTGCAGTAAATTAAAGAACAGGAAAGTAAATTTGCTGAATCTTAAAGAACAAGAAATTAAATGACTGAAACTTAAAGTGCAAGAAATGTAAATTGCAGTAACTTAAAGTGCAAGAAATGTAAATTGCTTGAATATAAAAGGGGAATTAAGAATTGGGAATCCAGAATTCCAGCAAGAGAAAGTAGATTGCAACAATTAATAAAGTAGAAGATGAATTGGAATAAACTAAAATTCAAACAGAAAATGAAATTAAATTGCAGAGGTTCACAGAAGAACCAACAAGGAAAATGGGATCTCAGGTCTCAAGAGACTAGAAAGCAAAGTCTAGATCTCAATTGCCTTTCCAGATCCAAGTTCACAAAGCAATTAACAAGAAATTGAAGAAGAATCAGTAAAGGAAATGGGAATTAAACTCAATTGTGCAGAAAGGAATTAAAGAGATTTTGAATGGAGATTGAGACAGAATTTCCTCAATTCTTCACACCCAAAACTCAAAACAAGAAAAGTAAAAATGCCCAAGTAAGAATGAGGAAGAAGAGAGATCAATTCTCCTCCCCAATTCTCTGAAATCTCAGTGGAGTCACCAAGAGAAGTTCCCAAGTGCAAAAATAAAATTCAAAGCTCAAAAGAAAAATCAAAGTTCAAAAGCAAAGCAAAAGGTTCTAATTACATCAAATTATCTCCTATTTATACACTTTCTATTCTTGGATCTTGGGATTTGGATGGGCTTTTAATTTGGTGAAGAAATGAATTTTATTGGATTTTTAATCCAATTTTAGCCCATCAAGAATTAGCTCCGAGGAGGCTGCCCTGCCCTTGTGGAGGGCAGGGCAAGATTTGATGCGTGTGGCCTTGGTGCGAGCGTCGTGCGTTGGTGTGTACTGCAGGATGCTGCCCTGCCCTCGCGGAGGGCAGGGCAGAAAATTCTGGTGCGCCAGTTTGGTGCCTGTGCGCGCTGCTGGTGCTGCCGAATGATGCCCTTGGTGCGCCAGGTTGGTGCGCTGGCCGTGCCACAACAAAATGCTGCCCTGCCCTCGTGGAGGGCAGGGCAGTGTTTCCAAATTGAAGTCCCGTGTTCGAGACTTGGCCGATACACACGCTACCCATTTTCCTTGGATTTCTTGGCACCCTAATGAGGCCTAGTTCCTTGCTTCTTCATTGTTCCGTGTTCGACTCTTGTGGCAAGAATTGGTAGGCTTTTTTCTTTGATTTATTTTCCATGAAGGCCCGATACTGCCCTTGTGGAGGGCAGGGCAAGGTTTTGCTCTTCTTTGATCCAAGGCACAATTTTGTGCTCTGCCCTTGTCGTGGGCAGGGCAGAGTTGCCTCATCAAGCCTTGTTCCCTTATGTTGCCCTCCTAGAGGGCAGTGTGCCCTTGTGGAGGGCAATACTTGCTCTCTCCTTTATGCGCCACGCCTTTTCTCCTTTGGCCACACTTTCTTAGGCCACGCTTTCTCTTTTCTTCTTTTCTTCACCTACAATCAACCAAAATAACCACTCAAAGTATCACTAAATTCACAAGGCTTATAAATCAATTAAAAATCAATTAAATTCAGCTTAAACCTTATGAGTTAACATTAATTTCATGGTGGTTGTTTGATTTAAAGAAGTTATGCATTTTCATTCCAAATCACTTACTTAGGATGCAAGAAAGTGCATAAAGACTAATAAAACAAGTGAAATTAGCTTGAAAAATGGGTATATGATGACTTGTCATCACTACTAAGTCCTGCTCATCTAATTGAAACTGAACTTCATTGAAAACTATTGTATCTTACTCTTATTTTATCCTACCTTGTTTTTAGTTGCTTGGGGACAAGCAACATTTTAAGTTTGGTGTTGTGATGAGCGGATATTTTACACACTTTTTGACATCATTTTCATATAGTTTTTGTTATGTTTTATTTAAGTTTCACTATATTTTCATAGGTTTTAGTGTAAAATTCACATTTTTGGATTTTAATGAGTTGTTGTGTTTTATGGTTATTTTAGGTATTTTCTGGCTAAAATCTGAGAGTTTTGACAAAGGCTGATTCAGAGGCAAGGAAAGCGTAGCAGATGCTGTCAAGATCTGACCTCCGTGCACTCCAGCAAGCATTTATGGAGATACAGATATTCAAATGGAGCATTCTCAATGGATATGGAAAGCTAACATCCAGGTCTATAAAGAAATATATAATAGTCTATATTTTTCTTTGGAGATGAATGCCCAAAACAAGCGTTCAATGCCAGTCATCTACCCCATTTTCTAGCGTTGGACGCCGAAAAGGGAGCAGCTAACGTCCAACGCCCAAAGGGGAGTCCAAAGTGGGCGTTCAACGCCCAAGGATCCTACTAGCACATGGAGACACCCTTAGCTCAGCCTAAACACTCACCAAGTGGGCCTCGAAAGTGGATTTTCGTACTGCAAGCCTAAGCCTATCATATTTCTATAATCCTTAGTTATTAAATTAGTATATATAGGAGAAGATCACCCTTGTTTTAGGATCTTCGACCACCAGAGAACATTATTTTCATATTTTCGAGTTTCATTGTACAGTATGAGTCACTAAACCTCCTAGATTAAGGTTAGGAGCTCTGCTGAGTTTTATGGATTAATAAAAGTACTAGTGTTCTATTTCAATTCGTGTTTGATTCTCTCCTAAGATGCATCTTCGTTCTTCAACCTTATGAATGAATTCAACCGTCACAAATTATCTCTGTTCTATATGGGTTCAGTGAGCTTCTTTCATCGGAAATTACTAAACCACTATCTTGAGGATACATCTCTTAGACGGCTAATCCATGACTTCGTTGGAGACTTCTCGAGACATCAGTTCTGTAAGGCCTAAAATCTTTGAAAAGTCTTTTTATGATAAAGTCTCAAATCATATAGTTATTTAGAGCCTTAATTTCAGAAATTATTTTATTAAAGGTAATTAAGGCAAGTTTTGATTTATTGGATTTGAGATGAGTTATGATTAATATCCAATTTTATAATTATTGGATTATTTTCTATATTTGAATTATAAAGTTGGTAGTTGTGAAATAATAAGAATTTTATATGATTTGGAATAAGTAATTAATATTTTAAATATTAATATTGCTATTTTGGAAAATGAAGAAATTAAGTATATTATTTCTAATTATTTGGTTGGGACATTTTATTGAAAATAATTTGTGAAAGTGATGAACAAATAGTATTTTCTATATATAATTAGTGTTGGATTTAATTGAGTTTCAATTACTATATTACCCCTACTTTTATTTGAAATTACAAAATTAAGCTTAACCCTAATTTTGATACACCCATTCCCTAAAACTAATCTCCTTCCCGCTGCGCAGCCTCCAGGCTTTCCTTCATCCTCCTTCTGTGCAGCCCTATGTGAAACACGCACACACACACACTATTCCTTGAGAAACTAACGAAGAGAAAGAAAGGGGAGGTAGAAATTGGGAGAAGGGAAGAGAGAAGGAGCGGCGCCGGCGAGGAGCCCACTACCACTGCATCGTCGCTGGGTGTTGGAGGGAGGCTACGCCTTGAGCTGTCGCCGCCGCCCTGGAGTCCGTCGTCAGGGTGAGTCGAAGGAAGAGAGAGGCGCGGGGTCAGCGTCTCGACCAGCGGGGAGATTTGAGAGAGAAAGAAGAGGAGGCCGTGCTCCTGCCACCGTCCGCCGCGTCTTGCCTGCGCCGTTCTCTTCGTCGCCGACCAGCCCGTCTCGTCGCCGCCATCGAACCCATCCCATGCCGTCGCTATTGAAGCTGCGAACAGAGAAGAGGGAAAGGGATGAGTCACGAGGAAGCAACGCTGCCCTTCCATCGCCGCTGCTGCCATGGTTGTGGGAGAGGGTATCCCCGTCGCCGGGGGTGGTTCCACTGCCCTTGCTGCCGTGCCATCAGAGTCTGCCGCCGTGGCCACCGGTCTCCTAGTTGCTGCTATCATTGGGGGTCTGCTGTGTATGGTCACCGGAAAACTTTTCTGCCACCGGAGCTGCCCTGAAACACCATCGGAGTCTGACAGCATTGCTACCGGAGTTTTGAGGCCAGCGGAACCACCGCTGGAGCTTCTGGCTACTTCTGTCGTTGCCGGTAAGGGTTTCATTTGAGGTTTCTACTTTTTTGGTTTTCGAGATGGTTTTGATACTGTGCGGTTTTTCCAGTTGATCCACCAGAGTTTCTGGCCGCCACCAGAGTTGTTGTTGCCGCCGGTTCAAAATCGCAGCTGCTTCGTGTTGTCATTCCGGTAAGAAATTATGTTTCGAAAAGCCTCGCGTTAGTATTTTGTTGTGTATGGTTAATGAATATGAGTTCTGATAGCGTGGATTGAGTCCTGATTATCGTATGTTGCGATTAGTGTTGCTATGGTTATTGCGAAAGTGGCTGAGAGCTGAGGTTTTGGTTGCCATCAGTTCGGGTTGAAGCGAAAAGGACTCTGTGAGACGTTTGGGTTATGGATTTACGTTTTGAGGTAGGGGCACTTTGCAGAAACTATGTTTTATGTATTGAAATTATTACATATGGATACTGATGTGATATATTATGTATTTGGTGATTGTATCTGCCTTATGTATTATTTGATTGACTTGAATAATTATGGATGTTGGTTTGGCTAAATTGTTGTGCGGCTTTGTGAATTGTAATGTTTGAAGTTGATTCTTTAAAGATTTGAAATCTAAGTTTAATCCGTTGAGGATTGATTTGATTTCAGTTAATTATTTTGATGATTTGAGAAGTCGAATGCACTTTTGAATTCAGCCTGGTTTACTTTAATTGACTTGGTTTTGGATAAATGATTTGTTATTGAGCCATTTCTTTAAAGCTTTGGAAATGAGTTAAGACGGTTAATATTGAGTTGATTTTGAAATGGCTTCCCTGAGATATGCCACTGAGGCGACTGTTGAATTTAGCTTGCTTTGAATTGATTTCTGGTTTTGGGCTGTTGAAAAGGAACGAGAAACGGTTTAGTTGGGACCCGGACCGGGTGGCAAAAGTCCAAGTTTTAGGGGAGGTGCTGCCGAAATTTCTACAAAAATCCTAGTCTTGTTTGAAAAGTTATTTAAAAAGGGTTGGATTTGAGAAATTCTATTATTTGACTTATTAAGAGAATATTTATGTTTTCAAGCTTAATTTATTTAATGAACTTTATGCGTTGCGTTCGGTTTATTTAGAAATGAACTATTTTTACCGTTTGAATCACTGAAGGAAAGAATGATGCTCTAATATTGATTTAAATATAAAAAGGAGCTTTTAGTGATTTCAAAGGAATCTAGACTTTCGATTTAGTAATTAAGTTTGAGGCATTTTAGAAGAGTTAGAAAAATGGTTTCCAAAAACAACCTGAAAGTGGTTTGATTCAAATGAACCGGTTCCTTTTCAAATGAGTTAATTTTTGGACCGGGTTGGAACTTGTGATTTTGTATGGTCGGTTTCATAATAAATTCAGTTTTATTTACTTGAATCGAGAATCCATGATTTTAAGAGTTTCAATGAATTTTAAGGAATTGATACAGGTTGACCTTCCCTAAAGACTTGGGACTCTGCCGAGAAGCTTTTGTTATAAAATCCCATTGTTGTATGGGTGGTTTTGAATACTTTGAAATAAATCCTTAACTTGCCATGGTTTTGGAAGTTTTAGAAAGAGAATGCCGAGAGTGGCTTTGTTTTAAAAAAGGGAACTCACTTTGAGTAAATTTGGCTTATGAGCCTGAGATGATTTGAGAAATGAGATCTTTAAAGCCAAGACTGAAAAGAGTTGAAATTTGATTTCAAAGTGAATGGCTTGAGAAAAGTGATTTATGGCTTAAATGTCGGTTTTATGAATTTGATGATGTGGAATGGTGGAAGTGCTATTTTGTTATGGGCCAGAATGGCTGTGTATGATTATGAATATTGGCTGGTTTTGGATTGAACCGTGAGCCGGAATGGCTATGTATGATATTTGATTTATGGCTGATTGCCGAATGAGTTGTGGGCCGTATGGCTGACTATGAATTATGAATTTAAGCCGGATGGCTGAGATGGATGTTGATCCATGGCTGGGACTGAATGAATATATGCTTGAGATACCTAGGTAGTAGCAAGGGTTGTGGTTCATCCCACTTACTCCAGGTCAGAGACTGTGACGCCTGGGTAGTAGCGGTAGTAGTGGTGATTCCACTCGCTCCAGGTTGAGCTTTTAAACACCCGCCTGGGTAGTAGCCACAGTAGTGGTTATTCCACTGGCTCTGGGTTGAGCGAGTAGTAGCAATGGGGTTGTAGCTCAAACCTACATGCTCCGTGATGGGTGTTTCTGTCCATGGTTAGCTACCAGGACGTGTCGGGTTGGCTATATAACCGACAGATGATATCATCAGCCACTAGGGACAGGCATGCATCATATGCATCTATGTGACATTGTTTGGGTGTGCATATTGTACTTGGTTTGCCTATGTGATTACCTGCTACTTGTTCTACTTGCTGTAACTGTTTATTTGTGCTTGAACTTCCTATCTGTGTTTGCAACTAGGACTCTGTTGGTTTGTGGTGATTGATTGTTGGATTAGATTGGTTGGGCCTAGGGCCGCGGTTGAATTGAGATGGGCCGATGGTTGATTCCGGTTTTATGTTTCTGGTTTGGAAAACTATGAAAGGTTATTTTGGTTCAGTATAGATAAACCCTTTTGAAAGGCTTTTGATGTTTTGAGAATTGAACGGTTCCTCTTTTGGAAAAGATTTCAGACTTTACTATTATTGTAAACTGTTGTTTTTTAAAAGAGGCATAAGACAGTTATTAATATCTGGTGCGGTTATCTTCACGTATCCTATTACAGTAATTCCCAAAAACCCTCTACTGAGAACCCTTTCGATAATGATGTTCTCACCCCTTACATTTTTCCCCTTTCAGGAATGGGCGCTGATGAACGAAATTTATCATGCCGATATAGAATTCAATAATGGATATAATCGTGAGTATAGTCTAGTCGACACTTAAACTTCGCATCAAACAATCCTACAATCTATAACCGAGAGTACTAGTCTCCCGAGTCGTCCTCCCTTGGAATTTCTAGAGAATGCATCTTATTGATTAGGAAGCCTTGTTATGATTCTTTGAAGGTTTAGCAAAATAGATGACAAACAATCAATCTTTAGAGAGCTTGGCCTAAGGTTGGCATTAGGAATTCTATCCTTATAGTTCCTTCAATGATGACAACAATTAGGCCTTGCTTCATTTAGTTAACCCCTAGGTATAGAGGAAAGTCAAATGAGAGTAACTAACTTGAGTCACAAGTCCTAGTTTTACCTTAGGGAAATCTAGCTTTAGTGCACTCCAAGTCAATTAGCAATTTCTAATTCCAAATCAACAATTAACATAAACTATTCAACTCTTTCTAATGGTCCAAACCCTATGCCAAGTAAGAAACTTTTACTCTATAACTAGTGTTGGCATTTTATCAAACAATTGATGAGCAAGGATGAAAGGCATAGTAAAAATGAGAAGAAAGTAAAATTGAAAGTGCTTCAACACAAGGAACTAACAACAATTAACCAAGAACAACAATGGAAATAAACTTCTCAAGAAATTGATAGAATCCAAAACTACAAGGTTGAATCTAGGATCTATGAGAATTGAGCAATTACAAGCACTAATTGAGATTAGAGAAGAAGATCTATAACATGAACAAAGTAAATTGAGAATTGCAATAGATCTCACCAAAGAGTGATTGAGAATTCAGAAATGGAAGAAGATGAACCCTAATGAAAGCTTGGAATCTCTCTCTACCCCCAAGAGTGTAACTACTAATAGCAAAAAATCTAGAACCATCTAAAAAATGAGCAAAAATTCCCTCAACCCTTCAACCCCTGGTCTTCTTAAGCTCTTCCCGCCAAGGCACTTCCCCAAGATGAGATCTCCAACTGTCTCCACGCCCAGATCACGTGACTTCTAAAAAAATCATATTCGAGCATCGGCGCGCACGCGCAAAGCACGCGTGCACGCCACTGGGGCATCTTGCAATGCGAGCGGAGGCGCAACGTACGCGTGCGCGCCCATGGGGATTAGGGCCTAGCCGCTACACATGCCGGCTCGTGGCTTGGGTTCTGGCTTTGACCTTTAGCGGCGCAATCCACGCGAGCGCGCCAAGTGCGCGCACGCGCCCTTGCTGAAGTTCCCAAAAATCAATTCCTCATGCTCCTTTCCTTTGCGCCCATTCTCCTTCTCTCTTCCGGTTCATCCCTGCCCTATATCCTGAAAGCACTTAACACACAGGTCACGGCATCGAATGGTACCAAGAGAAGATTAGAAATGTATCTAATTTAGTGCAAAATAAGCATGTTTTCATTCATGAGGCAAAAATTAGGAAAGAAACACAAAGTCTTGTATTTTCATGTGAAAAGTGTGTGGAATCATTGATAAAACCCTTGAAATCGACACAAGATAAACCCTCAAAATGGGGTTTATCAACCTCCCTACACTTAGATTCTAGCATGTCCTCATGCTTAGAGAAATGCAAAAGAAACGCAAAAGACTGAAGGGTCATAAAGGTATAAGACTCATGAAGTGCAACCTACTTACATGAATGCAACTACGACTAGTGCTACTATCTACTTGGTTAGGAACAAATCAACCTTCCTAAGACACATGCAAGCATATAGGGTACGATAGTGGCCAACATATGGAACTTACCAATTTTTCAGGCATCAAGTGCAATATACACAACTTTGCATGAAGAATGCTCGTGATAGCCGGGAATCATGAATTAGAGCCTTCGAACCCTCACCGGAAGTGTTTACACTCTATTCGCTCAAGTGTCTAGGGTTGATTCTCTCAATTTTCTCCTAATCATGCTCTCCAAGATTTGTTCTCCATCTAACAATCAACATTTATTCCTTGCATGTATACAAATATCATGAGGTCTTGTCTTTAGGTTGTAATGGGGTTAGGTCAGGGTAGGATGCATATTTGGCTAAGTGAGCTTGAAATTTGGATCTTTTGATAAGCTTAAACTTCCCACCTAACCTATGACATTCTATACAATTTCAAAGCTACCCTAACTACCCATTTCTCACTTTTTCACATACTCATGTATTTTCTTTTGATCATCACACATATGCATTGATTTTATTTGAACTTTCCTTTGGGGCATTTTGTCCCCTTTTTATTTCTTTCCCCATTTTTTTTTGTTTTCTTTCTTTTTTCTATTTTTTTCTTTTCCATATTATTTTTCTCCTTTTTTTCTTTTCTTTTTCTTTCTATATACAAGAACCTCAATGCCTAAGGTTTTACATTTGATCAATACATGAGTATGTACCCAATTCTCGATATTTTCAATAATAATACAAAACTACCCCTTTTATTCACCCAATGTCCCAAGGTTCCCACTCTTGAATGATGCTCACACACACTAGCCTAAGCTAATCAAAGATCCAAATAAGGAACAATTATTGTTTTTCACTTAAAGGCTTGTAATGTGCTAAAATAAGAACAAGTCGGTTAACCGTAGGCTCAAATTGGCTAACAATGGAAGATAAAAGGTAAGGCTATTTGGGCAAGTAAGCTCAATGAAATGATGGCCTCAATAATATAAATGCATGAATACAAAGAATAATGGACATATAGACTCAAACAAAGCAAGGATCACACTCGTAGAGAGAAAACAATTGCACACAAGAAGGAGAATAAGTGACTATAAGATGTAGCCACAAAACAAGGCTCAAAGCTCACTAGCTTGTGTTCTTAGATCAAAAACATGTTCCAAAATACAATTCTTCAAGCAAGTTTGACATCAAAATATTCAAAATTGGCAATGCCACGGTTGCCCCAAAGTATTAGTTTCCTAAGAGAGAGTTTCATTGTTCCAACCAAGTAAACGTATAATGCAAATGGTATCAAAGAAAACTTAATCATGCAACCTATCCTAACTACAAAGGAGTTCAAAAGAAAAAAGAATTTTATTTGGGTGTTTACCTACGGAGATCGGTCGGCCGACCTCCTCACACTTAAAACTTGGCACGGTCCTCCGTGCTATAGGTGATGTGCAATGGGTGGCCGAGTTCCGAGTGTCCTTCATCTCCGTTGTCATCGCTATTTCCGCTTGAAGTTGCGGTAGATGTGGAGATATCAGGTTCCTCCATAGGTGGGGTGACGATGCTTAGAAGCTTCTTCACGTGAGCATATCGGCGCTGATTATGCCTCTCATAGCGGTCCAGCTTCCTGTGAAGGTCTTCAAGGCGTTGGGTGGCGGATTTATGTGGTGCGGATGAGGTAGTGGTGTTGTGAGTTGAGTTGGTCAGTCCAAGGTCCTTGGCGACTTCCGGAGGCTTGAGGCACTTCTTGGTCGGAATAACATCTCCCTCGACCGGGATCGAGGTCCTCCGATCCTTAGCCTCTCGGTGGACACCGGCTGCCGCTACTAATTCAGTCACCATAGCGGGGAAGGGTAAGTTTCCTTAACATGAATACGCCCCATGGATTGGCGAATGGCATGCGAAATGTTGACCGGTTTCTCGGTTAGGATGCACCATACTAATAAGGCAAGCTCGGCGGTAATGGATGACCCATGTGTGCTCAGAAGCACGTAGTGAGCTAGGATTTGGGCCCATGCCGTGGCTTCTTGAGTGAGAAAACGTGCATCTAAACCCTTTGGTCTTTGCTTTATGGTTCCCCGAATCCAAAATGCTTCAGGTAAAGCGATTACGCGGAGGACCGCGCTCCAATTGAACTCGCGTTTGTTGCATGCTAACAAGGCTTCTTGATAGGCGTCATATCCGTCTGCTAATGGCTCAATCTTAAGTACTCCTTGGATGGCTTCCACTGTGACTGACACTTGCTTTCGGCGCACAAATACTGATGTGAGAAGGGGTGAGTGGTAGTTGGAGTAGAACTCCACCACCCATGATAAATTGACCTCCATTGGTTGCCTCAAGAGGAACCTCCATTGCCTCCGGTCAATGTGTGGCATCACTATCGGAGTGAGGTGGGCTGGTAGGACTAGAAGGGGCTCCGGGTGATAATTCCTCTCAATCATCCTTAAGTAAACAAGTTCGCAGTAGCGGTTAGGGAACTTGTTTGAGTCCTTTGGAGGGTTGTCCTTCTCTATAGCATCAACGGGGCCCGTAGCCTTCTTAAGGAGGGGCTTGACTGTTGGTTCTTGGCGCGCTCTGTTGACGGTCGGCTTCTTCGGGGCTTTCCCTTTGCTCTTTTTGATGACCATCCTGTGATAGTAAAGACAGAAGATAACATTAAACCCAAAGAAGCGTAATTGAATGTGATTATGCAAGTGAGAGATTGTGCCGTAAGAATATGGGTATCCTTATTACATGACAGCTGCAACATGTAACTAAGAAAACATGAGATAAGCACGGCAAATCATTGGCATGTGGTATAGGGGTAGTGTAAGCATGCAAGGGAAAGGCATGAGAAGTATACACCCTCAAATACCAAAAGTGGAAAGCAATTTATGAAAAGGTGATTGGGTGGATTGTAGAATGTGGGGGTGCACCCAAAAGTGACTAGTTAAGAAATAATGAGTCATAATGAGCATAAAAATCATGTATGCATTTCCTCAAACACTTGGCGTGCATCCTTGTTGTAGTATGCAAATGTATGAGGGGGAAGCAATGTAATATTCCACAAACCAATATTAAGCACTACAATGCACAGTGGTTGTAAGAAAATCATGCAACACATCTCATCTATCAATGCAAGAGACGTTATGACCCAAGTGCCTATGAAGGGTTAATTGGAAAAGGAGCAAAAATACCCAAAAAGTGAGGGGCTCAAAAGGGGAAGGTGAAAAAGAAAGAGACTACCTAAAAGAGAATGAAATTAACTAACTAAGAAGCAAAAGAGAGAAGTAGAGCAGGAGGGAAGCCTAGTATAGTACCTTGAGAGAGATGGAAAAGGGTATGGGAGAGGAAGTTTATAGAGTGGAATGATGGAGAATGAAGGGAGCAATGTAGGGACCACCGGAGGTGGGTGGTCACCGGATGTGATGGTAGGAGGTGAGATGGTAATGGGTGGTAGAGGAGGTAAGAGGAAGAAGGGAGGAGAAGAATGAAGGGAGCAAGTGTGCTCCCTATTATTTTTACGTCGGTCACCCACGCGTGCGCGCACGGTGCGCGCCCGCGCAGGGGAGCGGGATGGGGTGATGGCGCGCGCACGCACGTTGCGCGTGGGCGCCCATGTGCTTGTGCTGGTAGCACAAGGGTGGTTCAGAGGTGGCACAACTTGCTGGAAGAGGTACCAGAAGTTGACTGCAGGGTGTTGGCGCGTGCGCGGCAGGTGCGCGCGCGTGGCAGTGCGGTTATGCCCCAGGCATGAGTTTGGCCTGGGGTTAGCTCAACTCTCTGGAGGGTGGCCTAGAGGTTGCTACAGGATGAGGGGCGCGTGTGCGGCATGAGTGTGGGCGCGCCCCTTGCGTTGTGAGCAAATGGACGCGTTGGCGCCTAGTGCGCGCACGCAGCAGAGGTGGTGGGCTGGTGGCTTAGTGCAGGCGCGAGAGTCGCCCAACTCTCTGGAATATGTACCAGGAGTGCACAGGGGCGATCGGCGCGCGCGCGCAAGGGGCGCTAGCGTGTCGATCTACGGACTTGTCTAAGAGTGCGTACGCGCCATGTGCGCACACGCGTGATTGGCCTGTGCCTCAGACATGGTGCTGGCGTAGTGTGGGCGCAACTTTCTGGAAAATGTATGTAGGGGTAATTTTTGCAATCCACGCGTCTGCGCACGTCGCGCATCCACGTGGGTGGTCGAAAATGCTTCATAGGCGCGTACGCGCCAGGTGCGCGCACGCGCGGAAGGGTGCCTTTTTCAAAGTTTGCCTGTTTTTGCACCACTTACAGCATTCCAACCCTCCAAACAGCCACTTAAGCACTATAGAATGAGGTTTTAACATGATAAAATACCAAATGAACTTAACGAATGAAACAAAATTTGAAATCAAATCTAGCTACAACTTCATCAATCACCTAGCTACCAAACATGAAGTCAAGTGTTAAGCAAGTATCAATCAAAGAAAAATTCAATGGCTATGTACAAATGGTAGATCTTACCTTGGTGGGGTGTCTCCCACCTAGCACTTTTGTTTACCGTCCTTAAGTTGGACTTCCACTAGCTCAAAGTTCTTGTTCAAGAGATGCATCCCTCAAGAGGAACACTTCAAATTCCTTGGAGTTCTTTCTTTGCTCACCATAGTACAATTTGAGACGGTGTCCATTTACCTTGAAAATGTCCGGACTTGATGGGTGGCGCAAGTGGTAGACCCCATAAGGTTCTACTTTTTCTACTTGGTAGGGTCCATCCCATCTTGATCTAAGCTTTCCGGGTAGTAATCTCAACCTTGAGTTGTAAAGGAGGACTAGTTCACCGGGTCTAAATTCCCTTCTCCTAATGTTCTTGTCATGAATGGCTTTCATCTTTTCCTTGTAGAGTCTAGAATTGTCATAGGCTTCTAATCTCAAGCATTCCAATTCCGCCAATTGAAGCTTTCTCTCTACGCCGGCTCCACCCAAACTTAGATTGCATTCCTTTATGGCCCAATAAGCTTTGTGTTCGATTTCTACCGGTAAGTGGCATGCTTTACTATATACAAGCCTAAAAGGGCTCATGCCGATGGGTGTTTTGTAAGCCGTTCGATATGCCCAAAGTGCATCGGAGAGCTTAGTGCTCCAATCCTTCCTATTCGGCTTCACAATTCTTTCCAACACATGTTTAATTTCCTGGTTAGAAACCTCATCTTGGCCGTTTGTCTGAGGGTGGTAGGCCGTAGCAACTTTGTGTGTGATGTCGTACTTCTTCATGAGGCCGTCCATTTTTTTGTTGCAAAAGTGGGATCCTTGGTCACTTATGATTGCTCTTGGGGAGCCAAAACGACAAATGATATTGTTCCTCACAAAAGAATAAACAACATGAGCATCATCCGTTCGGGTGGGGATTGCCTCCACCCATTTTGACACATAATCGACGGCTAACAGAATGTAGAGAAAGCCATTGGAATTTGGAAATGGTCCCATGAAGTCGATTCCCCACACATCAAAGATTTCACAAAAAAGCATATTTTGTTGGGGGATTTCGTCCTTCTTAGAAATATTTCCAAACCGAATGCATTGGGGACAAGATTTGCAATAGAGGGAAGAATCTTTGAGAAGGGTTGGCCACCAAAATCTGCAATCAAGGACCTTTCTTGCCGTTCTTTGGGGGCCGTAGTGGCCACCTCCTTCAGAATAATGGCAAGCATCCAAGATTGCTTGGAATTCGGTTTGAGGTATGCATCGTTGCACTATTTGGTCTGCTCCACACCTCCACAAATAGGGATCGTCCCAAACATAGTATTTGGATTCGCTTTTCAGCTTATCCTTTTGATGTTTGTTGAGATTGGGACGGAAGGTGCGTGAAACCAAGTAGTTTGCCATTGGGGCATACCAAGGAACTACTTCCGAGATTGCGTGCAGACCATCTAGAGGAAAGGAGTCATTGATAGGAGTGGTGTCGCCTTTTGTGTGTTCGAGGCAACTTAGATGGTCCGCCACTAAGTTTTGGGAACCACTCCTATCCTTGATCTCCAAATCAAATTCTTGTAACAAAAGCACCCATCGAATTAGTCTCGGTTTTGATTCCTTTTTGGCCAACAAGTACTTTAATGCCGCGTGATCCGAGTACACTACTACCTTGGAACCAAGAAGATAGGCTCGGAACTTGTCCAAAGCAAAAACGATAGCTAAGAGTTCCTTTTCGGTAGTAGTGTAGTTGGATTGGGCTCCATCTTGTGTTTTGGAAGCATAGGCTATGACATAGGGAATCTTACCTTCGTGTTGTGCTAACGCGGCTCCTATCACATAATTCGAGGCATCGCACATGATTTCAAATGGTTGAGTCCAATTCGGTCCTCGCACGATAGGAGCTTGTGTCAATGCCACTTTAAGTTTGTCATATGCTTCCACACATTCCTTGCTCAGCTCGAATTCAATGTCCTTTTGTAGTAGTCGAGAGAGAGGTAAGGCCACCTTGCTAAAGTCTTTGATGAATCTCCGGTAGAATCCTGCATGTCCAAGAAAAGAGCGGACTTCCCTCTCGGAGGAGGGGTAAGGTAGACTAGATATGACATTTATTTTTGCCGGATCTACAGAGATGCCTTCTTTTGAAACTATGTGTCCCAAAAGAATGCCTTGTTTGACCATGAAATGACATTTTTCAAAATTTAAGACAAGGTTTGTTTTGGTGCATCTCTCTAAGACTTTTTCAAGGTTACCTAAGAAATGATCAAATGAATCACCGTACACACTAAAGTCGTCCATGAAAACTTCCATACATTGTTCTAGAAAGTCCACAAATAAGCTTATCATGCATCTTTGAAACGTTGCCGGTGCGTTGCATAGACCAAATGGTATACGCTTGTAAGCATACGTTCCAAATGGGCAAGTAAATGTGGTTTTTTCTTGGTCCTCTAGGGCAATGTGTATTTGGAAGTATCCGGAGTAACCATCAAGAAAGCAATAATACAATTTACCGGCTAGTCGATCAAGCATTTGATCAATAAATGGTAGCGAAAAGTGATCTTTTCTTGTGGCCGCATTCAATCTTCGGTAGTCTATGCATACTTTCCAAGAATTTTGCACTCTTGTTGCTATGAGTTCACCACTTTCATTTTTGATTGTGGTCACCCCGGATTTCTTTGGCACCACTTAGACCGGGCTTACCCACTCGCTATCCGAGATAGGATAGATGATGTCTGCTTCAAGTAGCCGAGTGACCTCTTTTTTCACAACCTCAAGAATGGTTGGATTAAGTCTCCTTTGAGGTTGTCGGACCGGTCTTGCTCCTTCTTCAAGAAATATGCGGTGCTCGCATACTTGGGGGCTTATTCCCACTAGATCCGCCAAACTCCACCCGATTGCCCTTTTATTTTTCCTCAAGACATCTAGCAACTTTTCTTCTTGTTGAGGAGTTAGCTTTTTTGCGATTACCACGGGGAGCTTTTGGGCTTCATCAAGATATGAGTACTTTAGGTGGGGTGGTAGTGGCTTCAATTCCATCTTTTCGTCATTATTTGAGGTTTGAGTTTCCGGATGGTTTGTATGGTGTGTGATGTTTAATTTGCTTGGATCTTCATTTGCTTCTTCAATCATGTACTTCTCATCTAACTTTGCAAGGTGCACTTCGGCAACAATGTTGTCAATTGGGTCACACCGGAATAGAGAGTGATTCTCCGGTGGATGCTTCATTGCTTCTTCTAGGCTAAAACTTACGACCCTCCCATCTATCTCAAATTAGTATGTTCCCGAGTAGGCATCTAGCTTAAATCTAGAAGTTCTCAAAAATGGTCTTCCAAGTAGGATGGATGATACTCTCTCGGTTTTGCTTGATGGCATTTCAAGGACATAGAAGTCAATCGGAAACACTAACCCTTTGATATTCACCAGTACATCTTCCGCAACACCCGTCATGGTTATTATGCTTTTATCCGCTAGGACAAATCTTGCCGTCGACCTTTTTAGTGGTGGCAACTTTAATACCTGGTAGACGGAGAGAGGCATGATGCTAACACATGCTCCGAGGTCACACATACAATCTATGAATTGAACTCCATTGACGGTGCAAGTGACCATACAAGGGCTTGGATCATCACATTTCTCGGGCAATGCTCCCATTAAAGCGGAAATAGAACTCCCCAATGGGATGGTTTCCAATTCAAGAATTCTATCCTTGTTCATGCATAGATCTTTAAGGAATTTTGCATATCTAGGAACTTGATAGATAACATCAAAGAGGGGGATGGTTACCTTGACTTTCTTGAACATTTCTATCATTTTGGGGTCGAGTTCTACGCGCTTCCTAGCTTTCCTTGTAAGTGTTGAAAATGGGAGTGGTTGAGCAATTTCTTCTTCCAAGGTTCTCTTGGTCTTGGGGGTCTCTTTTGTTGGTTGAGTTTCTTCATTCTCAACAGTGACTTGTGGTGTCTCCTCTTCCACTACCTCTTCTACATCTATTCTCTCCTCCTCTTGAGTGATTGCGATGGGATTTGAATCCTTTGCTCCCTTCTCTTTTAATTGTGTTCCGGATCTTAGGGTGATGGCATTGATGCCTCCCTTAGGATTGGGTTGAGGTTGAGAGGGAATGACGCTTTGGATTGGGGGTTGAGGAGTGGGATTTGATGGTGTATCCATGCGTGCAAGAAAGGCTTGTAGTGTAGAGGTGAGGCCGGTGAGACCGGAAGCAAGTGTGTTTTGTAGTTCCTTTTGGCCTTGGATGATGGTCTGGAGTGTATCATCTTGGTTAGAGGGGCGGATGGATATGTGAGTTAAGGAGCTTGTGATTGGTTGGGTGGTGGTCTTTGATGTGGTGGTTGATATGTTCGGTAGTTTCTTTGTGGGTTTTGAGGGTTTTGTTGGTTATATGGTTGATGTTGTTGGTTGAATGGTGGATTTTGTTGGTTGAATGGTGGCCGGTTTTGTGAGTTGTTATTCCATCTTTGACCTTCTCCATTGTTGTTGTTGTCCCTATTCCCTTGTTGATGATTATCTCTCCAATTTTGATTGTGATTTCCACTCCCTTGATTGTAGCTTCCTCCTTGATAAGGGTGCCCTTGGTTAGGATTGCCTTGGTAGTACCCTTGATTTGGGCAGTCAGAGAAATTATGGGTAGCCGCCAAAGTGTTGTCTTCTTGAAGGCTTGGGCACTCATTCGTGTAGTAGGAATAGCAAGAACAAATGCCACACACTTTCTGAGGGACCAATTGTTGGTTGTATTGTTAAGGGGGTGGAGAGTGTTGTTGATATGGTTGAGGTTGTTGCGGTTGTTGTTGGTTCAATTGGAGTTGCCTCAAGATGGATGTCATTTCACTCAAGGATTTGGTTAGAGCGGTGGTTTCGCTACTAGTTGATACCTCATTCACGGTTTTTGGGCGGTTGACTCTTCGTCTCATATGTTGATTGGATTCGGCTAGGTCAATGATAAGTTGCCATGCCTCCTCCGCTGTTTTATATTTAGACAAAGAACCATTGCTAGAGGTGTCCAAAAGAGTTCTATCTTGTTCTCGCATCCCTTGACATATGTATCCAAGCAACACTTGAGTGTCAAGCATGTGATTAGGACATGCATCTAGTAGCTTACGAAACCGTTCCCAATACTCGTATGATGGTTCCGTTTCACCTTGTACAATACAAGACATTTCCTTCCTTAGCCTATCCATCTTCTCCGGGGGCAAGAATTTATCCAAGAATCCTCTTCTAAGCAAGTCCCAATCGGAGGTGACTTCACTAGATAGAGTGTAGAACCATTCTTTAGCCTTGTCCTCAAGAGAGAAAGGGAAAGCAAACAACCATATAGCAACTTCATCGGATCCTTCCCGTCTAATTGTTGAGCATATACGATGAAAGTCTTTGAGATGCCGAATAGGGTCTTGTGCGGGAAGCCCATGGAATTTGGGTAGGAGGTTGATCAAAGCGGTCTTAAGTTCAAAGTTTGCATTCATGTTGGGGTGAGTTACATGAAGTGGTTGAAGGACATAATCCGGTGCACCCGCTTCCTTGATAGTAACTCTCCTCGGAGCATCCATGGCGTTAGTGCCTAAAACAAAAGAAGAGTTGTTAGTGATATTGATGGGAGAATGATTATTGCCTTCTTTGAGTGACGGTTCAATATTCACTTTTAGTAAGGTGGTTGGGGTGGTGAAAACTTTTTCACCTTTTCCAAACCTTAACCGCTTCCGAGCTTGTCTAATATGAAGCAAAGTTCGTTCTATTTCTGGATCAAAGGGGATTAAGCTCGGGTTCGGTTGTGAACGCGTCATACAATGAAGGAGAAGTAAAACTCATGGTAACGATGAGGGGTTAGTCACTTGAACAAAGAATTACAATGAAATGCAACTATGTACATATACACACATTTACTCTAAACAATAACATAGCGCAGAAGTCACGAAGAGTTTATTTAGTTGTTGTTGAAATGCTCTGTATGCTTTAGATTATTAATTGTGGTACCCTCGCCTTTATCCTGATATATTCTGTAAGAGGGTTAGGAATTGTATTGGATAATGCTTGTAATATTATTTGTATATATATTTGGGTGTATATATATGTATGTACTCTTTGAGAGTTGTTGTAAGTATTTGAATGTATGGATGTACGTTGTATAGCAAAAGTAATTTTGGGAGCGGTATTGTGGTTTAAAGCTTTAAACAGGCTCATATTTTAGTATTAAATAGTATAAGTGTCGTCGTAATGTCCGAGCTATCAGAGTTGCGCAATCGGAAGTGTGAGCTTTGGTAGTTAGGGTGTTACATTATGGTATCAGAGCAGTCCTTCCTGTAGAGCCTGAAGAATGGATCGACTATGCTTCAATTGCATATTCTGAACATTTTTCATGTATTAGGTCTTGTCGAATGACGAGAATTAGAGCTTTAAGCACATGACAGTCTGTTGATTAACGCTGCTAGTCTTGCATTGCATAATCTTTGGAATTAAGTTTGACCGGCTTAATACTAGTGGATTATGTATATGAAGTCACTAATGGGTTATCATAGGCGATATACGAGTTTTGAGTAAAGCGAATCGTGGGTTTTGGGAACGTTAGAAACTATTTCTCGAGGCTATTCGGTTGTGTATCTTGGATTTTGCTCGAGTCGACCTGTTCTTTCATGTCTTAACTTGAAGTTCTCGTTTGCTACTCCTCTTGAAAAGTAGTTTGATGTTCCACTATATTCCTCTATTCATATGCATTTTTGTTTGATCCTAAGTGCTTATGATTGTTTGAAATCCTTGTTGTATCTGTCTTTCTCTATTTGAGTTCTTGATTCATGTATTCATTACTATAGCTTTGAACTTGTCCTATTGCGTTGTGCATTTTAACTCCGGATTCCAAGTCCATTATTAGAGAATTTGTTGATTCAGTTTTTCTCTTATTTGACAGTGATCACAGCCAATTTTGAGATTTTTATGAAGATTGTTGTTGAATGGATATATACTTATCTACATATGTGGAACTTGAAGATTTCTTATACAGTTTAACGACTATTTATTTCTAATACTTCGCCTGTGCTTTTACTGGTTTATGGAACTACATTTACCTTAAATTACAATTTGGCTTTCTAGTAATTTTACTATAGTTCCAATGCACACCTTCATTTGATTATGTATTTGGATATTTTTCAAAATTTTGGAAAGGAAAGCTTTTTCACTTTTATCCCGGTTGAGTTTCGTTTGATAAGCTTTACTTAACTTATTTTGAATTGAGTTTGATTTAGCATGCTATATGGTTTGTGCCATTGTCATTCTTTTGAAAATGTTGGGCTCATAGCTTCCTTCGTATGAACAGACTAGAGTATCCCTTAAGCCTTCCATCTCCATGGATGTCATGCATGACTATGTTTTTAACTAATCTCTTACATCTTGAGAACATTATCATTGATCTTGGTTTTTTCTCTCTTGTGAATCTCACTCTTATGTGAGTCAGCTTGATTTGTTTTAAAATAGTGCATCGTTTATCCTCTCATTGTCCTTACAAGAGTTTTTAGTCAAAGATTTATCCTTGATAAATTACTAATGATTGAGTTGTCTATTTCCTATGACTTTTGTATTCTTTTAGATCAATTGAAAGCTTATTTGATGACTCGTGCCTAGTGGATCTTGTTTGAACTATCTTGATTTAGGATCCTTTCTTGTGTGGCTTGACTCTTTTTTAAGAACATCCTAATATTCTTGAATATCCTTTTGAGATGGTGATTTCAAGTATACTTTTGTTGTCTTGTTTTGAACCTTTGAGGAAGTTTTGAATTCTCTTTGAAGAAATTCTAAACGGAATTTATTTTCCTGTTGCTTGATTGAAATTTAAACCATTGTTCAATTTTGACAAAGTTGATTTAAAATTGGGCATGCGCTATCTTAAATGAAGTTTTGAAAGCTTTCTTGTTTATTGGAAACCGGTTTGTTTGTAATGCAGCACTTGTTTCCTCTACCAATTTACAAGCAAACTTTTACCTCGGATTTTCTTTTCCAAATAGAGCTTAACTTTCTCTTTCGTCCTTGCTATAAATGTTATACATGCTTGTTTGTATATGAACTTTGGGAATTCTTGAACAACCATTTGATTTCTCTTCCGAGTTTTATGATTGCTTTTGGTTAAGTTGTGCATCTAATTATCTTTCTAAAATATTTGAGGAGATATTTTAGCCTTTAGCCAAACTTGTGTGCACCTTGTTTTTAAAATTCTGCATGATCTGTTTCAACATAAAATTGTATTACAGCAAAGCCACGTTATTGCTTTTGTTATTCTCTTGGAGAATGTTTGTTACTTAACTTTTCTTCTAAATTGCGAAGTGATTTTTCCGCAAGTTTTCGATTCTTTTGTGAATAATGCATTCAGAAGTATTTTTAATCATGCTCTTGAGTTCTGTGAGCTCTGTCTTGGGTTTGAAATCTTCTCTTCTGTAAACCTCTTACTTCTTCGACTCAGCTTGAATTTGTTTCAAACCAATGCGCTGATTTTCTTCCTATGGATCCTATTGAATTTCTTTGATCCAAGGGTCATCTTTGAGGTTGCCAATTGATTTATTTCTAGCAAACTTCATTTGCTTGATCATCCTTGTTGTCTGGGATTGGATACATTCCCTCGAATCTATGAGTATTATTCTTGACATGTGTCTTTCCTTCCTGAATCTTGTATCCTTCTGAGTAGACTCGAGAATCATTTGATGTCACGTGTGACTTGTAGACGTAGTAACGCAATGCGTTAGTTCTTTAAGACGTGATATGTGTATATGGAAGGTGAAATGGTAGGTGTACCATGTTATGAGTTGTGGGTGTTTTGTCCCTTGGAAACAAGTTTGCGGGTGTTTGGCTTATGTTTGGCCATGAGGTTGTAAAATGATTGGTGGAGTTGGGAAGTGAAGTTCTGAGTTGGGAAGTGAAGTTTTGTGCCGTTCTCCTTATCGCCGACCAGCCCGTCTCGTCGCCGCTGTCAAACCCATCCCTTGCCGTCGCCGTTGAAGCTGCGAACAGAGAAGAGGGAAAGGGATGAGTCACAAGGAAGCAACGCTGCCCTTCCATCGCCGCTGCTGCCACGGTTGTGGGAGAGGGTATCCCCGTCGCCGTGGGAGTCTGCCGTCGTGGCCGCCGGTCTCCTGGTTGCTGCTGTGGTTGGGGGTCTGCTGTGTATGGTTGCCGGAAAACCTTTCTGCCACCGGAGCTGCCCTGAAACACTATCAGAGTCTGACAGCATTGCTGCCAGAGTTCTGAGGCCACCGAAACCACCGCCGGAGCTTCTGCTGCTTCTGCCGTTGCCGGTAAGGGTTTCATTTGAGGTTTCTGCCTTTTTGGTTTTCGAGGTGGTTTTGATGCTGTGCGGTTTTTCCAATTGATCCACCGGAGTTTCTGGCCGCCGCCAGAGTTGTTGCTATCGCCGGTTCGAAATCGCAGCTGCTTCGTGTTGTCATTCCGGTAAGAAATTATGTTTTGAAAAGCTTCGCATTAGTATTTTGTTGTGTATGGTTAATGTATATGAGTTCTGATAGCGTGGGGTTGAGTCCTGATTATCGTATGTTGCGATTAGTGTTGCTATGGTTATTGCAAAAGTGGCTGAGAGCTGAGGTTTTGGTTGCCATTAGTTCGGGTTGAAGCGGAAAGGACTCTGTGAGACGTTTGGGTTATGGATTTGCGTTTTGAGGTAGGGGCGCTTTCCAAAAACTATGTTTTATGTATTGGAATTATTACATATGGATACTTGATGAGCGGATAATTTATACGCTTTTTGGCATTATTTTTAGTATTTTTTGGTATAATCTAGTTAGTTTTTAGTATATTTTTATTAGTTTTTAGTTAAAATTCACTTTTCTGGACTTTACTATGAGTTTGTGTGTTTTTCTGTGATTTCAGGTATTTTCTGGCTGAAATTGAGGGTCTTGAGCAAAAATCTGATTCAGAGACTGAAAAGGACTGCAGATGCTGTTGGATTCTGACCTCCCTGCACTCGAAGTGGATTTTCTGGAGCTACAGAAGCCCAATTGGCGCGCCCTCAACGGCGTTGGAAAGTAGACATTCTGGGCTTTCCAGCAATATATGATAGTCCATACTTTGCCCAAGATTTGATGGCCCAAACCTGCGTAGCAAAACAGGCTCAGAAATTCCAGCGTTTAACGCTGGAACTGGCATAAAACTTGGAGTTAAACGCCCAAACTGGCATAAAAGCTGGCGTTTAACTCCAGAAAAGGTCTCTACACGAAAATGCTTCATTGCTCAGCCCAAGCACACACTAAGTGGACCCAGAAGTGGATTTTTACGTCATTTACTCATTTCTGTATACCCTAGGTTACTAGTTTACTATTAATAGGATCTTTTGACATTGTATCTGTACCTCATGACATTTTACACGTTTTCTTTGTGTATTTTCCACGGCATGAGTCTCTAAACCCCATGGTTGGGGATGAGGAGCTCTGCTGTGTCTTGATGGATTAATGCAATTACTATTGTTTCTCATTCAATCATGCTTGCTTCCATTCTAAGGTAATACTTGTTCTTAACCCGGATGAATGTGATGATCCGTGACAATCATCATCATTCTCAACTATGAACACGTGCCTGACAACCACCTCCGTTCTACCTTAGATTAAGTAGTTATCTCTTGGATTCTTTAATCGGAATCTTCGTGGTATAAGCTAGAACTGATGGCGGCATTCAAGAGAATCCGAAAGGTCTAAACCTTGTCTGTGGAATTCTAAGTAGGATTCAATGATTGAATGACTGTGACGAGCTTCAAACTCCTGAAGGCGGGGCGTTAGTGACAGACGCAAAAGAATCACTGGATTCTATTCCGGCCTGATCGAGAACCGACAGATGATTAGCCATGCTGTGACAGAGCATAGGAACATTTTCACTGAGAGGATGGGAGGTAGCCATTGACAACGGTGAAACCCTACATACAGCTTGCCATGGAAGGAGCCTTGCGTGTTTGATGAAGAAGACAGTAGGAAAGCAGAGATTCAGAAGATGGAGCATCTCCAAAACCTCAACCTATTCTCCATTACTGCAAAACAAGTAAGCATTTCATGTTCTTTTGTTTTTCACAATCAATCCTGATAATTTCTGATATCCTGACTAAGATTTACAAGATAACCATAGCTTGCTTCAAGCCGACAATCTCCGTGGGATCGACCCTTGCTCACGCAAGGTATTACTTGGACGACCCAGTGCAATTGCTGGTTAGTTGTGCGGAGTTGCAAAAGTGTGATTGCAATTTCGTGCACCAAGTTTTTGGCGCCGTTGCCGGGGATTGTTCGAGTTTGGACAACTGACGGCTTATCTTGTTGCTTAGATTAGGACTGTTTTATTTTTGTTGGTTTAGAGTCTTTTAGTTGAGTCTAATTTCATATTTTAAGTTTGGTGTCAATTGCATGCTTTTGCTTTTCTTTTAATTTTCGAATTTGCATGTCTTTAGTGCCTTTTTGATCTTTAAAAATTCTAAGTTTGGTTTCCTCTTTGTGTTTTTCTCTTAAAATTTTCGAAAAATTAGTGTTTGATTTTCTAAAAATTTTAAGTTTGGTGTCATTTTGTGTTTTTCTCTTTCCTCATTTCAAAAATCAAATCTTTTTCAAAAAAATTTTTCAATCATATCTTTTTAATTGCTATTTTCAAAATCTTTTTAATTGACTAATTGATTTAGTTCTCAATTTGCTTTGATCTTGTTTTCTTTTTAATTTTCGAATTTTTATTTTAATTTCCTTTTGTTTCATTTTATTTTTTTTCGGTTAATTCATTCAAAAAAAAAACAAAATTTATCTATTTGTAATCCATATCATTTCCCTTTATCCATTATGGACCTAAGTGGGATTGATCAGTCCAAAAGGACTCTGGGGTCATATGCTAACCCCACTACAGCTGCATATGGGAGTAGCATAGGTACACCTCCCATCAAAGCAAGCAGCTTTGAGCTAAATCCTCAACTCATTATCATAGTGCAGCAAAATTGCCAGTATTTCGGTCTTCCACAGGAAGAGCCTACTGAGTTTCTGGCACAGTTCTTACAAATTGCTGACACAGTACATGATAAAGAGGTGGATCAGGATGTCTACAGACTATTACTGTTTCCATTTGCTGTAAAAGATCAAGCTAAAAGGTGGTTGAATAACCAACCTACAGCAAGCATAAAAACATGGAAACAGTTATCAGACAAATTCCTGAATCACTTTTACCCTCCAAAGAGGATGACACAGCTAAGGCTGGACATCCAAGGCTTTAAACAAGAGGATAATGAATCCCTTTATAATGCCTGGGAGAGGTATAGAGGTATGCTAAGAAAATGTCCCTCTGAAATGTTTTCAGAGTGGGTACAGTTAGACATCTTCTACTATGGGCTTACAAAAAAAGCTCAGATGTCTTTAGATCACTCAGCTGGTGGATCTATCCACATGAGGAAGACAATTGAAGAAGCTCAAGAGCTTATAGACACTGTTGCTAGAAACCAATATTTGTACTCTAGCAATGAGTTCTCTCCAAAAGAGGAAGTCATGGCAGTAGTCATTGATCCTAGTCCTCAAGAACAGATAATTGAGCTTAATCAACAATTGCTCCTGATGACAGAACAGTTAGCAGACTTTAAAGAGATGATCCATGAAACTAAAGTTGCTAACAAGAGCATAGAACTGCAGTTGAATCAAGCAAAACAGCAAATATCTAAACAGATAACAGAGGAATGTCAAGCAGTTCAATTGAGGAGTGGGAAGACACTGAATACCAATGCTCAAAATAGCAAAAAGCCAAATAAGGAACAATTGACAGAGGATAGCCAAACCACTGTTCAAAATCCCTCTGAGGACAGTAAGAGCCCGGAGAGGAAAGTTATTGGCGTTCAAACGCCAGAAAGGGAAGGAAAGCTGGCGTTAAACGCCCATTCCTTGCCCAGTTCTGGCGTTCAAACGCCAGAAAAGGGGGAAAGGTTGGTGTTAAACGCCCATTTTCCACCCAATCCTGGCGTTCAAACGCAAAATGGGAATCAGACACCTGAGAGTGCTGACAGTAATCCCTCTAACAAGGCTTCTTCAACCACTTCTGTAAGGAATAAACCTGCAGCATCTAAGGTTGAAGAATATAAAGCCAAGATGCCTTATCCTCAAAAACTCCGCCAAGCGGAACAGGATAAGCAATTTGCCCGCTTTGCAGACTATCTAAGGACTCTTGAAATAAAGATTCCATTTGCAGAGGCACTTGAGCAAATACCTTCTTATGCTAAGTTCATGAAAGAGATCTTAAGTCATAAGAAGGATTGGAGAGAAACTAAAAAAATATTTCTCACTGAAGAATGCAGTGCAGTCATCCTTAAAAGCTTACCAGAAAAGCTTCAAGATCCAGGAAGCTTTATGATACCATGCACATTAGAAGGTGCTTGCACCAAGACAACCCTGTGTGACCTTGGAGCAAGCATCAATCTAATACCTGCATCCACTATCAGAAAGCTTGGCTTGACTGAAGAAGTCAAACCAACCAGGATATGTCTCCAACTTGCTGATGGCTCCATTAAATATCCATCAGGCATAATTGAGGACATGATTGTCAAGGTTGGGCCATTTGCCTTTCCCACTGACTTTGTAGTGCTGGAAATGGAGGAGCACAAGAGTGCAACTCTCATTCTAGGAAGACCTTTCCTAGCAACTGGACGGACCCTCATTGACGTCCAAAAAGAGGAATTAACCCTGAGCGTCAATGAGGATGAGTTCAAGTTGAATGTTGTCAAAGCTATGCAGCATCCAGACACAACAAATGACTGCATGAGCACTGATATTATTGACTCTTTGGTGGAGGAGGTCAATATGACTGAAAGTCTTGAATCAGAGCTAGATGACATCTTTAAAGATGTTCAGCCTGATCTGGAGGAACTAAAGGAAATAAAAGAAATTCTGAAAATTCCTCAAGAAGAAGGTAAACCTCCTAAACCAGAGCTCAAGCCACTACCACCATCCCTGAAATATGCATTTCTGGGAGAAGATGACACTTTTCTAGTGATCATAAGCTCTGCTTTAAATCCACAGGAAGAGGAAGCACAAATTCAAGTGCTAAGGACACACAAGACAGCTCTTGGGTGGTCCATAAGTGATCTTAAGGGCATTAGCCCAGCAAGATGCATGCACAAGATCCTATTGGAGGATGATGCTAAGCCAGTGGTTCAACCACAAAGGCGGGTAAATCCAGCCATGAGGGAGGTGGTGCAGAAAGAGGTCACTAAGTTACTAGAGGCTGGGATTATTTATCCTATTTCTGACAGCCCCTGGGTGAGCCCTGTCCATGTTGTCCCCAAGAAGGGAGGCTTAACAGTGGTTCATAATGAAAAGAATGAACTGGTTCCTACAAGAACAATTACAGGGTGGCGTATGTGTATTGACTATAGAAGGCTCAATACAGTCACCAGAAAGGATCATTTTCCTTTACCATTCATAGACCAGATGCTAGAGAGACTAGCAGGTCATGAATACTACTGCTTTTTGGACGGCTACTCAGGTTACAACCAAATTGCAGTAGATCCTCAGGACCAAGAGAAAATAGCATTTACATGTCCTTCTGGAGTATTTGCCTACAGAAGGATGCCTTTTGGTCTGTGTAATTGATGAGCGGATAATTTATACGCTTTTTGGCATTGTTTTTATATAGTTTTTAGTAAGTTTAAGCTACTTTTAGGGATGTTTTCATTAGTTTTTATGTTAAATTCACATTTCTGGACTTTACTATGAGTTTGTGTGTTTTTCTGTGATTTCAGGTAAATTCTGACTGAAATTGAGGGATTTGAGCAAAACTCTGAAGAAGGCTGACAAAAGGACTGCTGATGCTGTTGGAATCTGACCTCCCTGCACTCGAAATGGATTTTCTGGAGCTACAGAACTCCAATTGGCGCGCTCTCAACGGCGTTGGAAAGTAGACATCCAGGGCTTTCCAGCAATATATAATAGTCCATACTTTATTCGAAGAATGACGACGTAACTTGGCGTTAAACGCCAAGTACACGCTGCTGTCTGGAGTTAAACGCCAGAAAAACGTCATGATCCGGAGTCGAACGCCCAAAACACGTCATAACCTGGAGTTTGACGCCAAGAAGTGCCTTAGCTCGTGAATTCATCAAGCTCAGCCCAAGCATACACCAAGTGGGCCCCGGAAGTGGATTTATGCATCAATTACTTACTCATGTAAACCCTAGGAGCTAGTCTAGTATATATAGGATATTTATCTATTGTATTAGACATCTTTGATCTCAGTTTTGTTTTATTCTTCATCTTAGGGGATCATTGATCACGTTAGAGAGGGCTGGCCATTCGGCCATGCCTGAACTCTTTGCTTATGTATTTTCAACGGTGGAGTTTCTGCACACCATAGATTAAGGGTGTGGAGCTCTGCTGTACCTCAAGTATTAATGAAATTCTATCTTCTTTTATTCAAATCTCTTTTATTCTTATTCCAAGATATTCATTCGTACCTAAGAACATGATGAATGTTATGAGTCAAATTACCCTCATTATCATTCTCACTTATGAACGCGTGTGATTGACAACCACTTCCATTCTACATGCAACAGAGCTTGAATGCGTATCTCTTAGATTCCCCAACAGAATCTTCGTGGTATAAGCTAGATAGATGGCGGCATTTATGAGGATCCGGAAAGTCTCACCTTGTCTGTGGTATTCCGAGTAGGATCCTGGGAATCCGGAAAGTCTCACCTTGTCTGTGGTATTCCGAGTAGGATTCCGGTAATGAATGACCGTGACGTGCTTCAAACTTTAACCTGCTGGGCGTTAGTGACAAACGCAAAAGAGGGATTCTATTCCAGTAGGAGCGGGAACCAACCGGTGATTAGCCGTACTGTGACAGAGTGCGTTAGCATAGTTTTCACTGCGAGGATGGGATGTAGCCATCAGCCATGGGTTATGCCTCCAGACTGGTTAGCTGTGCGAGTGACAGCCGCACAGGATATTTCCCCGTGAGGAATGAAAGTAGCCACAGTTGATGGTGAACCCCTATACAAAGCTTGCCATGGAAAGGAGTAAGAAGGATTGAGTAGAAGGAGTAGGAGAGCAGGCGTCCGAGAGCTCTACAGCATCTCCATCCGCTTATCTGAAATTCCTACCAATGAATCCGCATAAGTGTTCTATCCCTTTTATTATTTCTTCTTTTTATTATTAATTATTCGAAAACCCATAAACCATTTTAAATCTGCCTAACTGAGATTTGCAAGGTGACCATAGCTTGCTTCATACCAACAATCTCTGTGGATTCGACCCTTACTCACGTAAGGTTTATTACTTGGACGACCCAGTACACTTGCTGGTTAGTTGAACGGAGTTGTGTCCACTCGTGCCAATTTCTAAAATCCAATTACAAGAAAATAGGAAACACAATTTCGTCCACCAAGTTTTTGGCGCCGTTGCCGGGGATTGTTCGAGTATGGACAACTGACGGTTCATCTTGTTGCTCAGATTAGGTACTTTTCTTTTCAAAAATCTTTTTCAAAAATTTTCTTTTATTTTTCGTTTTTACAAACTATATTTTCGAAAAAATTAATAAAAATACAAAAAAATTAGAAAATCATAAAAATAAAAAATATTTTGTGTTTCTTATTTGAGTCTTGTGTTAATTTTAAAGTTTGGTGTCAATTGCATGCTTTAAAAATTTTTCTTGCATTTTTCAAAAATCTCATGCATTCATAGTGTTCTTCATGATCTTCAAGTTGTTCTTGACAAGTCTTCTTGTTTGATCTTGATGATTTCTTGTTTTGTGTCTTTTGTTGTTTTTCATGTGCATTTTTGCATTCATATTTTCCATGCATTAAAAATTTCTAAGTTTGGTGTCTTGCATGTTTTCTTTGCATCAAAAATTTTTCAAAATAATGTTCTTGATGTTCATCATGATCTTCAAAGTGTTCTTGGTGTTCATCTTGACATTCATAGCATTCTTGCATGCATTCATTGTTTTGATCTAAAAATTTCATGCATTGAGTATTTTTGTTGTTTTTCTTTCTCATAATTAAAATATTCAAAAATCAAAAATATCTTTTCCTTACTTTTCTCCAAAATTTCGAAGTTTTGGGTTGACTTGGTCAAAAAATTTTCAAAATTAGTTGTTTCTTACAAGTCAAGTCAAAATTTCAATTTTAAAAATCCTATCTTTTCAAAATCCTTTTCAAAAATCATATCTTTTTCATTTTTTTTATAATTTTCGAAAATTTCAAAATTATTTTTCAAAATATTTTCAAAATCTTTTTCTTATCTTTTATATCTAAATTTCGAAAATTAACTAACAAGTAATGTGATTGGTTCAAAAATTTGAAGTTTGTTACTTTCTTGTTAAGAAAGGTTCAATCTTTAAATTCTAGAATCTTATCTTGTAGTTTCTTGTTAGTTAAGTAATTTTTAAAATTAAATCTTTTTCAAATATATCTTTTTATCTTTTATCTTATCTTTTTCAAAAATTTTATCTTTTTCAAAATTTGATTTCAAAATATCTTATCTAACTTCTTATCTTCTTATCTTTTTCAAAATTTGATTTCAAATCTTTTTCAATCAACTAACTAACTTTTTATTTGTTTCTTATTTTTTTCAAAACCACTTAACTACTTTTCCCTCTCTAATTTTCGAAAATACCTCATCCCTTTTTCAAAATTTCTTTTTAATTAACTAATTGTTTCAAGTTTCAATTTTAATCTTAATTCATTCTTAATTTTCGAAATTACTAACCTCTTTTCAAAAATTATTTTCGAAAATCCTCTCCCTCTCCTCTCTCCTTCTATTTAATTAATTAATTACTAACACTTCTCTTCACCTCTCTTCATCTAAAAATCCGAATCCTTCCTTCTTCTTTCTTATACCCCTTTCTTCTTCTACTAACATAAAGGAATCTCTATACTGTGACATAGAGGATTCCTCTTTCTTTTCTTGTTTTCTTCTCTCTTTCTTATGAGCAGGAACAAGGATAAAGGCACTCTTGTTGAAGCTGATCCAGAACCTGAAAGGACTCTGAAGAGAAAATTAAGAGAAGCTAAATTACAACAATCCAGAAACAACCTTTCAGAAATTTTCGAACAAGAGAAGGACATGGCAGCCGAAAATAATAATAATAATAATGCAAGGAGAATGCTTGGTGACTTCACAAAGCCAACATCCAAGTTTGATGGAAGAAGCATCTCCATTCCTGCCATTGGAGCCAATAACTTTGAGCTTAAGCCTCAACTAGTTGCTTTAATGCAACAAAACTGCAAGTTTTATGGACTCCCATCTGAAGATCCTTATCAGTTCTTAACTGAGTTCTTGCAGGTCTGTGATACTGTAAAGACGAATGGAGTTAATCCTGAAGTCTACAGACTCATGCTTTTCCCTTTCGCTGTAAGAGACAGAGCTATAATATGGTTGGATTCACAACCTAAGGATAGCCTGGACTCTTGGGATAAGCTGGTCACTGTCTTCTTGGATAAGTTCTTTCCTCCTCAAAAGCTGAGCAAGCTGAGAGTGGATGTTCAAACCTTCAAACAAAAAGATGGTGAATCCCTCTATGAAGCTTGGGAAAGATACAAGCAGCTGACCAAGAGATGTCCATCTGACATGTTTTCAGAATGGACCTTATTAGATATATTCTATTATGGTCTATCTGAATTTTCGAAAATGTCATTGGACCATTCTGCAGGTGGATCTATTCACCTGAAGAAAACGCATGAAGAGGCTCAAGAACTCATTGACATGGTTGCAAACAACCAGTTCATGTACACCTCTGAGAGGAATTCCATGAATGATGGGGTCCCTCAGAAGAAAGGAGTTCTTGAAATAGATGCTCTGAATGCCATATTGGCTCAGAACAAAGTGTTGACTCAACAGGTCAACATGATCTCTCAAAATCTGAACGGATTGCAACATGCATCCAACAGTACTAGAGAGGTAGCTTCTGAAGAAGCTTATGATCCTGAGAACCCTGCCATGGCAGAGGTTAATTACATGGGTGAACCATATGGAAACACCTATAACCCATCATGGAGAAATCACCCAAATTTCTCCTGGAAGGATCAACAAAAGCCTCAACAAGGCTTTAATAATGGTGGACGCAATAGGCTAAATAATAGTAAGCCATATCCATCATCTTCTCAGCAACAGACAGAGAATGCTGAACAAAACAATTCTAATTTAGCTAATATAGTCTCTGATCTGTCAAAGGCCACTTTCCGTTTCATGAATGAAACCAGATCTTCCATTAGAAATTTGGAGGCACAAATAGGCCAGCTGAGTAAGAAAGTTATTGAAACTCCTCCCAGTACTCTCCCAAGCAATACAGAAGAAAATCCAAAAGGAGAGTGCAAAGCCATTGACTTAGTCAACATGGCCGAATGCACTAGGGAGGAGAAGGACGAAAATCCTAGTGAGGAAGACCTCCTGGGACGTCCTTCAAGCAAGAAGGAGCTTCCTATTAAGGATCCTGAGGAATCTGAGGCTCATACAGAGACCATAGAGATTCCATTAAATCTCCTTCTGCCATTCATGAGCTCTGACTATTATTCATCCTCTGAAGAGGATGAAGACGTGACTGGTGAGCAAGTTGCTCAATATCTAGGAGCTATCATGAAACTGAATGCCAAGCTATTTGGTAATGAGACTTGGGAAAGTGAACCTCCCTTGCTCATTAGTGATTTGGATACTTGGATTCAAGAAACTCTACCTCAAAAGAGACAAGATCCTGGCAAGTTCTTAATACCTTGCACCATTGGCACCATGAGCTTTGAAAAAGCTCTGTGTGATCTTGGGTCAGGGATAAACCTTATGCCACTCTCTGTAATGGAGAAGCTAGGGATCATTGAGGTACAACCTGCCTTGTTCTCATTACAATTGGCAGACAAATCCATAAGACAAGCTTATGGAATAGTAGAGGACGTTCTAGTAAAGGTTGAAGGCCTTTACATCCCTACTGATTTCATAATCCTAGACACTAGGAAGGAAGATGATGAATGCATCATCCTAGGAAGACCTTTCCTAGCCACAGCAGGAGCTGTGATAGATGTCAATAGAGGGGAGTTAGTCCTTCAATTGAATGGAGAATACCTTGTGTTTCAAGCACATGGCCATCCCTCTGTGACAAAAGAGAGCAAGCATGAAGAACTTCTCTCAGTTCTGAGTCAAGAAGAACCCACACAGTCAGACTCTAAGTTTGGTGTTGTGAAGCCACAACCAAACTCTAAGTTTGGTGTTAAGACCCCATATCCAAACTCTAAGTTTGGTGTTGGGACTATACAACATTGACTTGATTGCTCTGTGGCTCCATGAGAGCCACTGTCAAGCTATTGACATTAAAGAAGCGCTTGTTGGGAGGCAACCCAATTTTATTTATCTAATTTTATTTTATTTTGTTTTGGTGTTATTTTTGTGTTGAATTAGGTACATGATCATGAGGAGTCACGAAAAAATCAAAAAAATTAAAAACAGAGTCAAAAACAGAAGAAAAAATTTTTTCACCCTGGAGGACGCACGGGCTGGCGTTCAACGCCCAGAAGGTGCATCTGGCCGGCGTTTAACGCCAGAACAGAGCACCATTCTGGCGCTGAATGCCCAAAACAAGCAACAACCTGGCGTTAAACGTCAGGATGGTGCACAGAGAGGACAAACTGGCGCTGAACGCCAGAAACAAGCATGAAACTGGCGTTCAACGCCAGAAACATGCATCACATGGGCGTTGAACGCCCAGAACATGCACCAATGGGCGTTTAAACGCCAGAATGGTGTGCAAAGGCATTTTACATGCCTATTTGGTGCAGGGATGGAATTCCTTGACACCTCAGGATCTGTGGACCTCACAGGATCCCCACCTACCTCGCCCTCTCTCTTTCCATTCATGATCATCCCTTCTGTTTTTCATTCACCACCTGCTGCTACCCATTCTACCCCATACACCCCACCTACCTTTACAATTTAACTTCTCTTCCCCACCCAATCCCACCCATATAGCCGAATCCATCTCCCCTCACTCACCTCCATTATCTTCTTCTTCTTCTTCTCTTCTTTCTTTTCTTGCTCGAGGGCGAGCAATATTTTAAGTTTGGTGTGGTAAAAGCATAGCTTTTTTGCTTTTCCATTACCATTAATGGCACCCAAGGCCAGAGAAACCTCAAAGGGAAGACAAAAGCTTCCACCTCTGAGTCTTGGGAGATGGAAAATATAAGCCGTCATAGCTCAGTGGTATAACATGTGGCTGCAAATCAAGAGATCCCTGAGATACCTCAGGGGATAAGTTGTCCTCCACACAACTATTGGGAGCAAATAATGTTAAAAACACCAAAATCACTAGGAATCATGCAACAGAAGCAAGGAAAAGACATAAAGAAGCTCAAAAAGCACCATTGGACCTTCAAGAAGGCGCCACCCTCACTCAGGTGGATTCATTCCTTGCTCTTTATTTCTTTCTGTTTTCGTTTTTAATATTGTGTTTATCTATGTTTTGTGTCTTTACTTCATGATCATTAGTGTGTAACCATGCCTTAAAGATTATGAATAATTCCATTAGTCCTTCACCTCTCTTAAATGAAAAATGTTTTAATTCAAAAGAACAAGAAGTACATAATTTTCAAAATTATTAGTGAATTTAATTTAATTATATTGATGTGGTGGCAATAATTTTTATTTTCTGAATGAATGAATGAACAGTGCATATGTCTTTTGATATTGTTGTTTATGAGTGTTAAAATTGTTGGCTCTTGAAAGAATGATGAACAAAGAGAAATGTTATTGATGATCTGAAAAACATCATGAAATTGATTCTTGAAGCAAGAAAAAGCAGTGAAAAAGCAAAAGCTTGTGAAAAAAAAAAATTGGCGAAAAAAAAAATAGAAAGAAAAAGCAAGCAGAAAAAGCCAATAGCCCTTAAAACCAAAAGGCAAGGGTAGCAAGGATCCAAGGCTTTGAGCATTAATGGATAGAAGGGCCCAAGGAAATTAAAAATCCAGGCCTAAGCGGCTAAATCAAGCTGTCCCTAACCATGTGCTTGTGTCATGAAGGTCCAAGTGAAAAGCTTGAGACTGAATGGTTAAAGTCGTGATCCAAAGCTAAAGAGTGTGCTTAAGAGCTCTGGACACCACTAACTGGGGACTTTAGCAAAGCTGAGTCACAATCTGAAAAGGTTCACCCAGTTATGTGTCTGTGGCATTTGTGTATCCGGTGGTAATACTGGAAGACAAAGTGCTTAGGGCCACAGCCAAGACTCATAAAGTAGCTGTGTTCAAGAATCAACATGCCTAACTAGGAAAGTCAATAACACTATCTGAAATTCTGAGTTCCTAGAGACGCCAATCACTCTGAACTACAAAGGAAAAAGTGAGATGCCAAAACTGTTCAGAAGCAAAAGGCTACAAGTCCCGCTCATGTAATTAAATTAATATTCATTGATATTTTGGACTTTATAGTATATTCTCTTCTTTTTATCCTATTTGATTTTCAGTTGCTTGGGGACAAGCAACAATTTAAGTTTGGTGTTGTGATGAGCGGATAATTTATACGCTTTTTGGCATTGTTTTTATATAGTTTTTAGTGAGTTTAAGCTACTTTTAGGGATGTTTTCATTAGTTTTTATGTTAAATTCACATTTCTGGACTTTACTATGAGTTTGTGTGTTTTTCTGTGATTTCAGGTAAATTCTGACTGAAATTGAGGGATTTGAGCAAAACTCTGAAGAAGGCTGACAAAAGGACTGCTGATGCTGTTGGAATCTGACCTCCCTGCACTCGAAATGGATTTTTTGGAGCTACAGAACTTCAATTGGCGCGCTCTCAACGGCGTTGGAAAGTAGACATCCAGGGCTTTCCAGCAATATATAATAGTCCATACTTTATTCGAAGAATGACGACGTAACTTGGCGTTAAACGCCACGTACACGCTGCTGTCTGGAGTTAAACGCCAGAAAAACGTCATGATCCGGAGTCGAACGCCCAAAACACGTCATAACCTGGAGTTTGACGCCAAGAAGTGCCTTAGCTCGTGAATTCATCAAGCTCAGCCCAAGCATACACCAAGTGGGCCCCGGAAGTGGATTTATGCATCAATTACTTACTCATGTAAACCCTAGGAGCTAGTCTAGTATATATAGGATATTTATCTATTGTATTAGACATCTTTGATCTCAGTTTTGTTTTATTCTTCATCTTAGGGGATCATTGATCACGTTAGAGAGGGTTGGCCATTCGGCCTTGCCTGAACTCTTTGCTTATGTATTTTCAACGGTGGAGTTTCTGCACACCATAGATTAAGGGTGTGGAGCTCTGCTGTACCTCAAGTATTAATGAAATTCTATCTTCTTTTATTCAAATCTCTTTTATTCTTATTTCAAGATATTCATTCGTACCCAAGAACATGATGAATGTTATGAGTCAAATTACCCTCATTATCATTCTCACTTATGAACGCGTGTGATTGACAACCACTTCCGTTCTACATGCAACAGAGCTTGAATGCGTATCTCTTAGATTCCCCAACAGAATCTTCGTGGTATAAGCTAGATAGATGGTGGCATTTATGAGGATCCGGAAAGTCTCACCTTGTCTGTGGTATTCCGAGTAGGATCCTGGGAATCCGGAAAGTCTCACCTTGTCTGTGGTATTCCGAGTAGGATTCCGGTAATGAATGCCCGTGACGTGCTTCAAACTTTAACCTGCTGGGCGTTAGTGACAAACGCAAAAGAGGGATTCTATTCCAGTAGGAGCGGGAACCAACCGGTGATTAGCCGTACTGTGACAGAGTGCGTTAGCATAGTTTTCACTGCGAGGATGGGATGTAGCCATCAGCCATGGGTGATGCCTCCAGACTGGTTAGCTGTGCGAGTGACAGCCGCACAGGATATTTCCCCGTGAGGAATGAAAGTAGCCACAGTTGATGGTGAACCCCTATACAAAGCTTGCCATGGAAAGGAGTAAGAAGGATTGAGTAGAAGGAGTAGGAGAGCAGGCGTCCGAGAGCTCTACAGCATCTCCATCCGCTTATCTGAAGTTCCTACCAATGAATCCGCATAAGTGTTCTATCCCTTTTATTATTTCTTCTTTTTATTATTAATTATTCGAAAACCCATAAACCATTTTAAATCTGCCTAACTGAGATTTGCAAGGTGACCATAGCTTGCTTCATACCAACAATCTCTGTGGATTCGACCCTTACTCACGTAAGGTTTATTACTTGGACGACCCAGTACACGTGCTGGTTAGTTGAACGGAGTTGTGTCCACTCGTGCCAATTTCTAAAATCCAATTACAAGAAAATAGGAAACACAATTTCGTCCACCAGTAATGCACCTGCAACCTTTCAGAGGTGCATGCTCTCTATCTTCTCAGATATGGTAGAGAAATTTCTGGAAGTCTTCATGGATGACTTTTCAGTATTTGGAGACTCATTCAGCTCCTGCCTTAACCATCTAGCACTTGTTTTGAAAAGATGCCAAGAGACCAACCTAGTTTTAAACTGGGAAAAATGTCACTTTATGGTGACTGAAGGAATTGTCCTTGGGCATAAAATTTCAAACAAAGGAATAGAGGTGGATCAAGCTAAGGTTGAAGTAATTGAAAAATTACCACCACCTACCAATGTTAAGGCAATCAGAAGCTTTCTGGGGCATGCAGGATTCTACAGAAGGTTTATAAAGGATTTTTCAAAAATTGCCAAACCTCTGAGTAATCTGCTAGCTGCTGACACGCCATTTATCTTTGATAAGGAGTGTCTGCAGGCGTTTGAGACCCTGAAAGCTAAGCTGGTCACAGCACCAGTCATCTCTGCACCAGACTGGACATTACCATTTGAACTAATGTGTGATGCCAGTGACCATGCCATTGGTGCAGTATTGGGACAAAGGCATGGTAAGCTTCTGCACGTCATTTATTATGGCAGCCGTATCCTAAATGATGCACAGAAGAACTACACAACCACAGAAAAGGAGTTACTTGCAGTGGTTTATGCCATTGACAAGTTCAGATCTTATTTAGTAGGATCGAAAGTGATTGTGTACACTGACCATGCTGCTCTTAAATATCTACTCACCAAGCAGGATTCAAAGCCCAGGCTCATAAGATGGGTGTTGCTTCTGCAAGAGTTTGATATAGAAATAAGAGACAGAAAAGGGACAGAGAATCAAGTAGCTGATCACCTGTCAAGGATAGAACCAGTAGCAGGAGCATCCCTCCTTCCTACTGAGATCTCTGAAACCTTTCCGGATGAGCAACTGTTTGCTATTCAGGAAGTTCAGTGGCTTGCAGATAGTGCAGACTATAAAGGTTCTCCTTCTGTAACCATGGAGAGGAAGCATGAAGAGCTCCTCTCAAAACAGAGTCAAACAGAGCCCCCACAGTCAAACTCTAAGTTTGGTGTTGGGAGGCCACCACCAACTTCTAAGTTTGGTGTTGAACCCCCACATTCAAACTCTAAGTTTGGTGTTGGGAGGTTCCAACTTTGCTCTGAGCCTCCGTGAGGCTCCATGAGAGCCCTCTGTCAAGCTACTGACATTAAAGAAGCGCTTGTTGGGAGGCAACCCAATGATTATATTTCATCTATTTTCCTTTGTTATTTTATGTTTTCTGTAGGTTGATGATCATGAGAAGTCACAAAATCAATTGAAAAAGCAAAAACAGAAAGAAAAACAGGAAGAAAAATAGCACACCCTGGAGGAAGAACCTACTGGCGTTTAAACGCCAGTAAGGCTAGCAGATGGGCGTTTAACGCCCAGTCTGGCACCATTATGGGCGTTTAACGCCAGAAAGGGGCACCAGACTGGCGTTAAACGCCAGAAAAGGGCAAGAAGCTGGCGTTAAACGCCAGAAATGGGCACCAGCCCGGCGTTTAACGCCAGAATTGGCTAAAAACGCATTTTTGCATGCCACTTGGTGCAGGGATGACTTTTCCTTGACACCTCAGGATCTGTGGACCCCACAGGATCCCCATCTACCCCACCACTCTCTCTTCTTTCTTCTTTTGCTCGAGGATGAGCAAACCTTCTAAGTTTGGTGTGGTAAAAGCGTTGCTTTTTGATTCTCCATAACCATTTATGGCACCTAAGGCCGGAGAAACCTGTAGAAGGAGGAAGGGGAAGGCAAAAGCTTCCACCTCCGAGCCATGGGAGATGGAGAGATTCATCTCAAGGGATGCACTTTCCTCCACAAAACTATTGGGAGCAAATCAACACCTCCCTAGGAGAATTGAGTTCCAACATGGGACAACTAAGGGTGGAGCACCAAGAACATTCCATCCTCCTCCATGAAATTAAAGAAGATCATAGAATCATGAGAGAGGAGCAACAAAGGCAAGGAAGAGACATTGAGGAGCTCAAGCACTCCATAGGATCTTCAAGAGGAAGAACAAGCCGCCATCACTAAGGTGGACCCGTTCTTTAATCTCCTTGTTCTTTATTTTCTATTTTTTTTCGAATCTTTATGCTTATGTTTATCCATGTTTGTGTCTTATTACATGATCATTAGTATCTTAGTGTCTATGCCTTAAGGCTATGAATGTCCTATGAATCCATCACCTCTCTTAAATGAAAAATGCTTTAATCACAAAAGAACAAGAAGTACAGGATTTTGAATTCATCTTTGAAACTAGTTGAATTAGTTTGATGTGGTGACAATGCTTTTTGTTTTCTGAATGAATGCTTGAACAGTGCATATGTCTTTTGAGTTTGTTGTTTTAAGAATGTTAAAAATTGTTGGCTCTTGAAAGAATGATGGAAAAGGAGAACTGTTATTGAGGATCTGAAAAATCATCAAAGTGATTCTTGAAGCAAGAAAAAGCAGTGAATACAAAAAAAAAAGAGAGAGAAAAAAAAACGAAAAGAAAAGAAAGAGAAAAAGAAAAGAAAAAAAAATAAAGTTGTGATCCAAGGCAAAAAGAGTGTGCTTAAGAACCCTGGACACCTCTAATTGGGGACTCTAGCAAAGCTGAGTCACAATCTGAAAAGGTTCACCCAATTATGTGTCTGTGGCATGTATGTATCCGGTGGTAATACTGGAAGACAGAGTGCTTTGGGCCACAGCCAAGACTCATACACTAGCTATGTTCAAGAATCATCATACTTAACTAGGAGAATCAATAACACTATCTGAGTTCTGAGTTCTTATAGATGCCAATCATTCTGAACTTCAAAGGATAGAGTGAGATGCCAAAACTGTTCGGAGGCAAAAAGCTACTAGTCCCGCTCATCTAATTGGAGCTGAGTTTCCTTGATATTTTGGAGTCTATAGTATATTCTCGTCGTTTTAACTTATTTTGATTTTCAGTTGCTTGGGGACAAGCAACAATTTAAGTTTGGTGTTGTGATGAGCGGATAATTTATACGCTTTTTGGCATTATTTTTAGTATGTTTTTGGTATAATCTAGTTAGTTTTTAGTATATTTTTATTAGTTTTTAGTTAAAATTCACTTTTCTGGACTTTACTATGAGTTTGTGTGTTTTTCTGTGATTTCAGGTATTTTCTGGCTGAAATTGAGGGTCCTGAGCAAAAATCTGATTCAGAGACTGAAAAGGACTGCAGATGCTGTTGGATTCTGACCTCCCTGCACTCGAAGTGGATTTTCTGGAGCTACAGAAGCCCAATTGGCACACTCTCAACGGCGTTGGAAAGTAGACATTCTGGGCTTTCCAGCAATATATGATAGTCCATACTTTGCCCAAGATTTGATGGCCCAAACCGGCGTAGCAAAACAGCCTCAGAAATTCCAGCGTTTAACGCTGGAACTGGCATAAAACTTGGAGTTAAACGCCCAAACTGGCATAAAAGATGGCGTTTAACTCCAGAAAAGGTCTCTACACGAAAATGCTTCATTGCTCAGCCCAAGCACACACTAAGTGGACCCAGAAGTGGATTTTTACGTCATTTACTCATTTCTGTATACCCTAGGTTACTAGTTTACTATTAATAGGATCTTTTGACATTGTATCTGTACCTCATGACATTTTACACGTTTTCTTTGTGTATTTTCCACGGCATGAGTCTCTAAACCCCATGGTTGGGGGTGAGGAGCTCTGCTGTGTCTTGATGGATTAATGCAATTACTACTGTTTCTCATTCAATCATGCTTGCTTCCATTCTAAGATAATACTTGTTCTTAACCCGGATGAATGTGATGATCCGTGACAATCATCATCATTCTCAACTATGAACACGTGCCTGACAACCACCTCCGTTCTACCTTAGATTAAGTAGTTATCTCTTGGATTCTTTAATCGGAATCTTCGTGGTATAAGCTAGAACTGATGGCGGCATTCAAGAGAATCCGGAAGGTCTAAACCTTGTCTGTGGTATTCTGAGTAGGATTCAATGATTGAATGACTGTGATGAGCTTCAAACTCCTGAAGGCGGGGCGTTAGTGACAGACGCAAAAGAATCACTGGATTCTATTCCGGCCTGATCGAGAACCGACAGATGATTAGCCATGCTGTGACAGAGCATAGGAACATTTTCACTGAGAGGATGGGAGGTAGCCATTGACAACGGTGAAACCCTACATACAGCTTGCCATGGAAGGAGCCTTGCGTGTTTGATGAAGAAGACAGTAGGAAAGCAGAGATTCAGAAGATGGAGCATCTCCAAAACCTCAACCTATTCTCCATTACTGCAAAACAAGTAAGCATTTCATGTTCTTTTGTTTTTCACAATCAATCCTGATAATTTCTGATATCCTGACTAAGATTTACAAGATAACCATAGCTTGCTTCAAGCCGACAATCTCCGTGGGATCGACCCTTGCTCACGCAAGGTATTACTTGGACGACCCAGTGCACTTGCTGGTTAGTTGTGCGGAGTTGCAAAAGTGTGATTGCAATTTCGTGCACCAATACTGATGTGAGATATTGTGTATTTGGTGATTGTATCTGCCTTATGTATTATTTGATTGACTCAAATGATTATGGATGTTGGTTTGGCTGAATTGTTGTGAGGCTTTGTGAATTGTAATGTTTGAAGTTGATTCTTTAAAGATTTGAAATCTAAGTTTAATCCGTTGAGGATTGATTTGATTTGAGTTAATTATTTTGATGATTTGAGAAGTCGAATGCACTTTTGAATTCAGCCTGGTTTACTTTAATTGACTTGGTTTTGGACAAATGATTTGTTATTGAGCCATTTCTTTAAAGCTTTGGAAATGAGTTAAGACGGTTAATATTGAGTTGATTTTGAAATGGTTTTCCTGAGATATGCCACTGAGGCGACTGTTGAGATTAGCTTGCTTTGAATTGATTTCTGGTTTTGGGCTGTTGAAAAGGAATGAGAAACGGTTTAGTTGGGACCCAGACCGGGTGGCAAAAGTCCAAGTTTTAGGGGTGGTGCTGTCGAAATTTCTACAAAAATCCTATTCTTGTTTGAAAAGTTATTTAAAAAGGGTTGGATTTGAGAAAATGTATTATTTGATTTATTAAGAGAATATTTATGTTTTCAAGCTTAATTTATTTAATGAACTTTATGCGTTGAATTCGGTTTATTTAGAAATGAAATATTTTTACCGTTTGAATCACTGAAGGAAAGAATGATGCTCTAATATTGATTTCAATATAAAAAGGAGCTTTTAGTGATTTCAAAGGAATCTAGACTTTCGATTTAGTAATTAAGTTTGAGGCATTTTAGAAGAGTTAGAAAAATGGTTTCCAAAAAGAAACCTGAAAGTGGTTTGATTCAAATAAACTGGTTCCTTTTCAAATGAGTTAATTTTTGGACCGGGTTGGAACTTGTGATTTTGTATGGTCGGTTTCATAATAAATTCAGTTTTATTTACTTGAACCGAGAATCCATGATTTAAAGAGTTTCAATGAATTTTAAGGAATTGATACAGGTTGACCTTCCCTAAAGACTTGGGACTCTGCCGAGAAGCTTTTGTTATAAAATCCCATTGTTGTATGGGTGGTTTTGAATACTTTGAAATAAATCCTTAACTTGCCATGGTTTTGGAAGTTTTGGAAAGAGAATGCCGAGAGTGGCTTTATTTTAAAAAGGGAACTCACTTTGAGTAAATTTGGCTTATGAGCCTGAGATGATTTGAGAAATGAGATCTTTAAAGCCAAGACTGAAAAGAGTTGAAATTTGATTTCAAAGTGAAATGGCTTGAGAAAAGTGATTTATGGCTTAAATGCCGGTTTTATGAATTTGATGATGTGGAATGGTGGAAGTGCTGTTTTGTTATGGGCCGGAATGGCTGTGTATGATTATGAATCTTAGCTGGTTTTGGATTGAACCGTGAGCCGGAATGGCTGTGTATGATATTTGATTTATGGCTGATTGCCGAATGAGTTATGGGCCGTATGGCTGACTATGAATTATGAATTTAAGCCGAATGGCTGAGATGGATGTTGATCCATGGCTGGGACTGAATGCATATATGCTTGAGATACCTGGGTAGTAGCAAGGGTTGTGGTTCGTCCCACTTGCTCCAGGTCAGAGACTGTGACGCCTGGGTAGTAGCGGTAGTAGTGGTGATTCCACTCGCTCTAGGTTGAGCTTTTAAACACCCGCCTGGGTAGTAGCCGGAGTAGTGGTTATTCCACTGGCTCTAGGTTGAGCGGGTAGTAGCAATGGGGTTGTAGCTCAAACCTACTTTCTCCGTGATGGGTGTTTCTGTCCATGGTTAGCTACCAGGACGTGTCGGGTTGGCTATATAACCGACAGATGATATCATCAGCCACTAGGGACAGGCATGCATCATATGCATCTATGTGACATTGTTTGGGTGTGTATATTGTACTTGGTTTGCCTATGTGATTACCTGCTACTTGTTCTACTTACTGTAACTATTTGTTTGTGCTTGAACTTTCTATCTGTGTTTGCAACTGGGACTCTGTTGGTTTGTGGTGATTGGTTGTTGGATTGGATTGTTTGGGCCTAGGGCCGCAGTTGAATTGAGATGGACCGATGGTTGATTCCGGTTTATGTTTCTGGTTTGGAAAACTATGAAAGGCTATTTTGGTTCAGTATAGATAAACCATTTTGAAAGGCTTTTGATGTTTTGAGAATTGAACGGTTCCTCTTTTAGAAAAGATTTCCGACTTTACTTTTATTGTAAACTGTTATTTTTTAAAAGAGGCATAAGACAGTTATTAATCATTGGTGCGGTTATCTTCACGTTTCCTATTACAGTAATTCCCAAAAACCCTCTACTGAGAACCCTTTTGAGGATGATGTTCTCACTCCTTACATTTTCCCCTTTCAGGAATGGGTACAGAAGTCACGAAGAGTTTATTTAGTTGTTGTTGAAATGCTCTGTATGCTTTAGATTATTAATTGTGGTACCCTCACCTTTATCCTGATATATTCTGTAAGAGGGTTAAGAATTGTATTGGATAATGCTTGTAATATTATTTGTATATATATTTGGGTGTATATATATGTATGTACTCTTTGAGAGTTGTTGTAAGTATTTGAATGTATGGATGTACGTTGTATAGCAAAAGTAATTTTGGGAGCGGTGTTGCGGTTTAAAGTTTTAAACAGGCTCATATTTTAGTATTAAATAGTATAAGTGTCATCGTAATGTCCGAGCTATCAAGAGTTGCGCAGCCGGAAGCGTGAGCTTTGGTAGTTAGGGTGTTACAAGTTCAGCCGAGGTATGGGGAGATTAGGGTCTTTGTGGTAAAGGCTAGAATCAAGGTGCTGCATTCTTTGATCTAAAAGATTCGACCTTGTCTGTGGCGTTTTGAGTAGGATCACCAAAGGGATGAACTGCAGGAGCTTTACCCTCATTCGGACTAGATACGTACTAAATCTGGTGTTTAGCCTAGAGGAAGATTTGCAACCTCTCAACCGGCGTTGATCACATACAGCCTGCTATAGAAGAAATCATTTACAGTTAGAGTAGATAGTAAGAAAGGATTGATTCAGAAGAGTAAAGCATCTCCGAAGCCTTAACCATCTTTTTATCATTGAATTCACAACCACTGAGTAACGTTTTTTATTTTACTTTTATGAGCTTAAACAACTACACAACTTTTCTATCCGCCTAACTAAGATTTACAAGATAACCACTGTTTGATCCAAGCCGACAATCCTCGTGGGATGGACCCTGACTCACCTCAGGTATTACTTGGACGACCCAGTGCACTTGTTGGTTTAGTTGTGCGAAGTTAAATTCCGCGCACCACCCAGCTGTATCTACCCATGTTCTCCAACCTCAGAACGTATGGTAGCCACTAGATATGCATGCGTGTACCGGACTTGTCACTGATGCCTGAGCATCTTTCCTATCTTTTCCTAGCGAATTTGCATTCAAATTTGTGAGTTTAATCAAGATTTAAATACTTCTTAGCCACTATGAATGATACTTTGAGTTGAGTGCAATTATGTTTATTTCAGGTAGTATTCGGATGGATATGATGGAGTTTTATAGAAGAAGAGGCAAAAAGTGGATGAGGCTGTCAACCCTAAACTCCCTGCACTCTAATGGATATAACTTTAGCTATAGAAATTAAATTGACTTGATTTTAAAAGCATTGGAAAGCTAACTTTCAGAGCTTTCCAACGATTTAAAATAGTATACCCTTTTCTTTCATTCTATATGGCCAAGGTGGCGCCTAACTTGGAATTTCCCAAATTAGGCGCCATGATTTCAAAGTTAGGCACCGTGAATGTCAAGTTAGGCACCGTGAGGGAAGACTCACCTCAAGTTAGGCGCCAGGTTTCCTAAGTTAGGTGCCAGGCTAAAGTTCCACAAGAAGTTACATGTTGTCAGGCATCCATCAAGCTATGCAACGAGATTTAATTAGGTTTTGATTAAAACTTTTATTTTATTTACAAATAGAAAAATATATTATTTAGTTTTAGAAAATATATTTTATATTAAATAGGATTAGATATAAAAGGAAAAAGAATCAGCCATTCGGATTCGGATCTCTTCTCTCATACCTTATTCTGCAATTTACAGTTTTTCAGAATCCCCATTTTTTCTCTGAACCATGAGCAACTAAACTTCCACTGTTAAGTTTAGGAGCTATGTTTATTCTATGGATTAATACTATTACTTTTCTATTTTAATTCATGTATTGATTTCATATTCAAGAATTGTTTTTGTTCTTTATCTTATGAATCTGGGTGGAACGGAAGTATGACCCTTATTCTATTTGAGTTCTTGTAAAACTTGGAAAAGCTCTTTACCTGAACAACAACTAAAAATATATTCTCCTAAATCACTAATTATCTAGACTTAACAGGATATGTGACATATAATCCTCTTATATTTGGGTAATTAGGATTTCTGTGGCATATAAACTAGAATTGAACTTAACCCTCTAATTGGAATCAAGTGACCAAGGAATTGGCGGTTGATGAAGGTTAGAGGAGACTAAAAATGTCTAAAGAATTAGGGTTTAGTCACATATAGTTTGCAATGAATTGAACCTTGCATGATTAAAATAGTTGGTAAGAAAAGTTAATCCAGAAAATAAATATCTCTAAAGCCTTAACTGTTTTATCTATATATTTCACAAACCATTTACTGCTTGCTTTCTAATTTTCTGAATTTACTATTTGATGCAATTAAACTCTCAAAACACTCTTTTCTGCTTGTCTGACTAAGCCAATCACTCAATCATTGCTGCTTGATCCATCAATCCTCATGGGATCGACCCTCATTCACTTGAGATACTACTTGGTTCGACCCGGTGCACTTGCCGATTAGTTTGTGAATTGTGAATTCCGCACCAAGTTTTTGGCGCTGTTGTTGGGGATTGACTATGATTGACAACTATTTAGTTGTTTGATTTCTTAGATTAGGCATTTTTACTTTAATTTCATTTAACTTATTGCTTTAAATTTTTGAAAAAAATTGATTTATTTTATTTAAATCTTTTTCTCTTAATTTCTGAAATTAAGTTTGGTATCCCCTTAGTTGTTTTAACTTTTTATTTTCTTTTATATTTTATTTTATTTTTATTTTTTTATTATTTTTATTTTTCTTTATTTTTTTCTTCTTTGCTTACCTGTTTACCACATGGGATGTTTAATTCTATTTGGTGTTTTGTGCTAAGGAAAAAAAATGGAGAGAGATCACATGGGTTACTACTCACATCCAAGGAGTGATTCATATTATTGTGGATGGAGGAACTACCCGAATTTTGGTTGGCAAAGTCAATACCAAAGAAACTTCAGTGCTCCATGTTCCAACTATCAAGAACCACCATCTCCATATTCATACCAAGAACCACCACCTCTCTATCCATATTAAGAACCATCATCTTTCTACTCATACCAAGAACCATCCTCCTCTTTTTATTCATATCAAGAGCCATCATCTCCTTTTTCATATCAAGAACCATCAGCTCTTGAGCTTCTCATGAAAGAATGCATACATGATATGAGGATGAGTGTCAAAAATATAGAAAAATATGTAGAGTTGATTATCAAGCCCCAGGAAGAGGAACAAGCAAATTCCTTCCCAAGAGATACAATGCAAGATCCTATGGAAGAAAGTGAGAAAATCAATCAAAGGAGTTCATGCTCCAGTGAATTAGAGAACTCTCCACCCTCACACATGGAAGAAGAGGAAGATGCACAAACAAAGAAGGAAGATGCACAAACAAATGAGGTTGTAAGGGATAAAAACAATTATAGGAATCTACACTCCAATGAAGCAGAGAGTGGCATAGAGGGTGAGTTTATTGAACCACCAATTCAAGAAGTTCTTGATGTAGGGTACACTCCAACCATCACACAACACCCAAATTTTGAAATCAAAGAAGTAAAGGCAACCAAGGAAAGCACTGAAAAGGGGATTGTGACCAAGAAACAGAAGAAAATATCCATGAAAAAGAGAAGGTCAGCAAAAAAATAATCCAACCTCTACCCCAACAAGCAAGGTGAATCAAGCTAACCACAATAAAAGAAAGCCTATTAGGAGGAATTTATATAAGGAGGCACTAATTTTCACCTCTCCACCATCAGAGACATTTCTTTTAACCAATTGGAAGAAGAGAAAGAAAATTCAACAATCAAATGTCAAGCTAGTGACATTAAAGAAGTGCTTGTTGGGAAACAACCCAACTACTAGTATCTTTGGATTTGCAGTTACTTTGGTTTTAATTTTATAGTTATTTTGATTTAAGCATTATAGTTATTTTAGTTTTGGTTTTAAATTACTTTATCTCAATTTTTTAGAATTTTTCTTGTTTTACATGTGTTTTGGTCATGCAGAGTGATTAGAACAGGAATAGGTGCCAATTAAAAGGATTTTTTGACACCCTAGAGTTTTTCTTTGCTTGGGAACAAGCAAACTTTTAAGTTTGGTATTTTAGAGTGCGCTCTCTATTTACCTTATCATCAGTGGCACCATGGGGAGATGAATGTTCTTCATGGAGGAGCACAGCCGAAAGAATGAGATGGCCACTAGCATAACTGAGGTGGTTGAGCTCCTTTCATTCTATCCCCCATTCCGTTCTTATTTTGTTGTCTTCTATTTTCTGTTGCTTTGATTGCCTGCATGATCTTTAGTATTTTCAGTTCTTAGATTTAGTTTCATTTTGTTATTTGCTTTTAGTAGAAAGAGAGAGAGAGAGAGAGAGAGAGAGAGAGAGAGAGAGAGAGACCTCATGTACCGCTCACTGAGCTTGAATCTAAAAAGAAAAGAAAAGAAGTGATGTATTGCATGAAAAATTGAATTTATACGGTCCGGGTTAGACGAGGACAAAGCGGCCAACCTCTTGAAAGGCTGTTTACACCGACCTCTTTCCAAAGAGCTCGGCCAAATCACCATAAAGGCCCAAACAAGCCCAAAGCAGGGATCACAGCCCACTTGAAGGCGGCTGGTCAGAAGATAAAGTGATCTCATCCACAAAAGATAAGATAAGATAACTAACTTATCTCAAGGAAGGTCACTCTACACTACTATAAATAATTAAATACGCTGGAGCACCCAGGTATAACTCATACTCTAATTCTACAAAAAACCTACCTAAAAGCCGATGCTAACTTAAGCATCAGAGTTTCTTGCAGGTACCACCACCCTTCGGTGACCAAGGATCAACAGTACCTCCTACTTCAACAAGTCGGATACAATAGCTCCGATCACATCAGAAGATCTCATCCGAGATCGACCTACAGTTTCAGGTAACCCTCAAAACATTGGCGCCGTTGCCGGGGAACCTAGAAATCATCCCACCATCATGGCAGACAACCCTGACAATGATCATAACTCTGGTTTGGAAGAAAGAACGCCGCTTAAGAACACGGATGCCACATCAAAGGACACACTTCAATCCAAGAGAGACAAGCAAACTCGAAACATGGAGATCTTAGATGCCATCCGTGAATAGCAGAATCATCTTAAACAGCTCGAACAGGAAGCTGAACGGAAGCGAGAGGCCGAACAAGATCTTCGGAAAGAAACAAGGAGGCGTCGAGACCTGGAAGACAAGCTCCTCAAACTCGAAGCGGATCTCAAAACTAAGACTGCTCGACCCAATCGCGAAGATAGCCCCCACAGGGACCAAGACCCGTTTACAAAAGAAATCATGAAAGCTAAAGTCCCAAAAGACTTTAAAGCTCCCGACATGACTCTATATGATGGTACGTCTGATCCGAGCCATCATCTCAGCAACTTTAGAAGCCAAATGTACCTCACAGATGCCTCGGACGCAACTCGTTGCAAAGCCTTCCCGACCACCCTGACTAAGATGGCAATAAAGTGGTTCGACAGTATGCCTCCAAGATCCATCGTAAGCTTTGACGACCTTGCTAAAAAGTTCCTCGCCAGGTTCTCCATCCAGAAGGACAAAGCTAAGCACGCCCCAAGCTTGTTAGAAATCGAACAGGGAGATCGGGAAAGCCTCCATAGCTATATGGAAAGGTTTAATAAAGCATGCCTTGACATACAAAGTCTTCCAATAGAAGCAGCCATCATGGGACTTATCAATGGTCTACGAAAAGGACCCTTCAGCCACTCCACATCCAAGAAACACCCAACATCTCTGAACGAGGTACAAGAATGGGCAGAAAAGTACATCAATATGGAAGAGAACTCCCGCTTGGGGGAGACCTCAAAGACCAAACTCTCCTACCCACCTCGGGACAAGGACAAAGAGCACAGGAAAAAAGAGGATCAACCTACTGAGAAGCCCAGAAAGTACCACAATTACACCCCTCTTCGGGTGTCCCCTGTAGATGTTTACCAAGAAGTGTGCAACACTGAAAAGATCCCACGCCCTCGCCCAATTAAACACAAAAGAGGAGGAAGTCAGACAGAATACTGCGAATACCACCGAATCTATGGGCACACTACCAATGAATGTTACGACCTGAAGAATGTCATAGAAAAACTAGCCCGAAAAGGAAGAGTAGATAGGTTCATAGCCAATAAGGTGGACGAACCAAAAAAGAGAAGGAGGGATGAAGAGGGTAGACGAGCTGAACGCCCCCCTCACACCCCTGAAAGACATGTTCACATGATAAATAGAGAATTCGAAGGAGGAGGGATCTCTAAGTCATCCCGCAAAAGACACCTTAAGGAAGTTTATCATGTCGGAGAATCAGATAGGTCGTTCGACCTCCCCACTATTACCTTCAATCAAGAAGACGCCACAGGTGTCATCTCAGGGCATGATGATCCCGTAGTCGTTATCATCATACTTGCCAATGCCAATCTACATCGAACATTGGTAGACCAAGGAAGCTCTGCGGATATCCTGTTCAAATCCGCCTTCGACAAACTCGGCTTACAAGAAAAGGAGCTCAAAGCGTATCCTAATAGCCTATTTGGGCTCGGCGACGCCCCAATCCAGCCACTTGGGTACATCCCATTGCACACGACCTTTGTTAAAGGAACACGGTCTAGAACGCTAAGCATAGACTACATTGTAGTCAATGTAAGCTCTGCATACAACGCCCTCATAGGTCAGACAACGCTAAATCAGCTCACCGCAGTAGTCTCCACTCCGCACTTATGCATGAAGTTTCCAACTCCGGAAGGAATTGTTACAATAAAGGGAGACCAAAAACTTGCACGATGCTGTTACAACGAAAGTATGAACCTTAAAAGTGAACCCAGAGGAAAGGAAACCAGTGCTATAGAACTCGGGGGAATCCGAGTTTGCGAAGAACTCCGCCCTCAACCGGAAGGTGAGACTGAAGAAGTTCAAATCGGAGACACTCAAGAAAAAACAATAAACATAGGGATGAATCTAAAAGGAGACCTAAAGGAGCTACTGACAAAGCTCCTAAAGGATAATTCCGACCTCTTCGCATGGAAGGCCGCGGACATGCCTGGCATCAATTCTGGCCTAATGTGCCATAAATTGGCAGTATACCCCGGATCTCGGCCAGTACAATAGAAACGAAGGAAGCTCGGCCCAGAGAGATCACAAGTCGTAGAGGAACAGGTACAAGCTCTGCTGGAGGCAGGGTTCATAAGGGAGGTAAAGTACCCATTATGGCTAGCCAATGTAATATTAGTTAAGAAGTCAAATGGAAAGTGGCGGATGTGCACTGATTACACTGACCTCAACAAAGCCTACCTGAAAGATCCCTACCCACTACCGAACATAGACACACTAGTCGACGCTTCATCAGGGTATAAGTACCTCTCCTTCATGGACGCTTACTCGAGATACAATAAAATCCCAATGTATCAACCCGACCAGGAGAAAACCTTATTCTTAACCCCAAGAGCAAACTACTGCTACATAGTCATGCCCTTCGGACTCAAGAACGCAATGGCTACGTACCAGAGATTGATGAACAAAGTTTTCACTAATCACATCGGGAAGCTGATGAAGGTTTATATAGACGACATGCTGGTAAAGACGCAAAGAGAGGAAACATTATTATCTGACCTCACTGAAGTGTTCAGCACCATAAGAAAGCATGGGATTAGACTTAACCCCGCAAAATGCACTTTTGCGGTAGAAGCTGGCAAATTCTTGGGTTTCATGCTCATCCAAAGGGGAATTGAAGCAAACCCGGATAAATGCCAGGCCATACTCAGCATGAAAAGTCTGACCTGTGTAAAAGAGGTCCAGCAGCTTAATGGAAGACTGGCGGCTCTGTCTAGATTCCTAGTTGGATCAGACTTAAGATCTCTCCCTTTCTACGCAACACTAAGGAAAGGGAAAAGGTTTGAGTGGACCCCAGAATGTGAACAAGCCTTCCAAGACTTCAAGACATTCTTGGGGCAACCACCTATTTTAACCCAACCCAGGGAAGGCGAAGAGCTAATCCTATACTTTGCTGTAGGAAGTTGGGCGATAGCCTCAACACTAGTAAGAGAAGACGAAAATAGGCAACAACCTATCTACTTCATCAGTAAGACTTTGCAAGGGGCTGAACAGAATTATCAAAAGATAGAAAAGTTCGCCTACGCCCTTATACTTACTTCTCGACAACTCCAACCATACTTTCAAGTTCACACCATCAAAGTACGGATCAACCAACCCCTAAAAGGTATCCTACAGAAAACAGAATTAGCTGAAAAAATCCTACAATGGACAGTCAAGTTATCCGAATTCAACCTTAAATATGAAGCTCGGACAGCTATCAAATCTCAGTACCTGGCCGACTTAATTACAGAGTACACTGACACCCTGGGCACCCACACAGAGTGGAGCCTATATGTGGATGGCTCCTCGAACAAAACCAGGAGTGGTGCAGGTGTAATCCTAGAAAGCGATCAGGGAACCGAAATTGAGATCTCATTAAAATTCGAGTCCCTTGCCTCAAATAACCAAGCTAAATGTGAGGCCTTACTGGCTGGTCTGAGGCTGGCTAGGGAGGTAGGAGCTCAAAAGCTTACCGTCTTTAGCGACTCACAAGTAATCACCTCACAAATAGATGGAAGCTATGAAGCTAAGGACCCCACTATGAAAAAATACCTGGATAAAACCAGAGAACAGATCGGACAATTAAATGGATATGAGGTCTGACATATACCTTTGATAAGGGAAAAGCAATTCCACACAAAACTCACTGGCAAGTGTACCGGGTCACATCAAGTAGTAATTACTAACAAGAGTGAGGTCAATCCCACAGGGATTGATGGATTGAGCAATTTTAGTTAGGTGATGAATTTAGTTAAGCAAATATTTGATGATTTAGGTGATTTATGATTGATAGAAGCTAAATTGCATGTAAATGAAAGGGAGAGGGGAAATTGACAGAATAGTAAAGTGCAAAAGAAATAAAAGAGCTGAAACTTAAAGTGCAAGTAATGTAAATGACTGAAAATTAGATTGCAAGAAATGTAAATGGCTAAAGCTTAAAGTGCAAAAAAACTAAATTACTGAATCTAAATTTCTGAGAAACTTAAATTGCTTGAAGATTAAAGGGATTTGGGGGCTGGGATTCAGAATTGAACAAGAAGATGCAAGCTAAAGTAAATCAGAAAGCTGTGAAATAAAGAAATGCAGTTCAGTCACCAAACAGAAAGGGAAAATTACTTGAAGCAACGAAACAGAAAGAAACTTAGCTCAATTGTAAAATTCTAAAAGAGAAATTGAAGATCAAAGAAGAGAAATGAGATCAAAAAACAGATCTAGATCTCAATGACTCCCTTGATCGAACAGAAAAGAAAGTGTAGGAGAAATGAAAATTAAAATAGCAAAAGAAATTCAGATCTGATTCCTCAATTCTCAGAATTATGCAGAAGAAAAGCAAAGATGAATTTCAGATCAAGAAATGAAAATTTAAAATAGAAAGTAGAAGTTGTAGAAGCAAGAACAAACAGAAAGAAAAATCAGATCTCAATCCCAATTCCCCAAATTCAAAAATGAAAATGAGCTAAAAGCTAAAAGTTTAAAAATCAGAAAAGAAAAAGAGGTCACGTCTAAATCAAATCTACTTCTATTTATACACTTTCTATTTTAGTCTTCAAAGCTTGGAGTGGGCCCTTTTGATTTGTGAGGAAATGGATCCAAGATGGCTTGGTTCCATTTTTAGTTGGGGGCATGCTCCAGTGGAGTGCTCCGCTCAGTTTTGTGAGCGTTGTGCTCACTTCCCTTGGTGAAGCATGCTCACTAGCACTCACTAGCGCTCACTAAGTGAGCGTTGCGCTCGAATAATGAGCGCTATGTCTAGTGTTAATGCGCGCTTCTCCCTTCGAGCCTTGGTGATCCCCTTTTTGCATGATGCGCTCCCTTATTTCCTTGGTTGAGAGCTCGAAAATGCTCACTTCTTTTGAGCATAGTGCTCACTTCTTTGAGTGCTATTTGAGCGCTCATTGCCTTCCTTGGTTTGATGCGCGACAATGCTCACTCTTGTGACTGTAGCGCTTGAATTCTTGAGCGCTACCCTTTGTTGGCCCTTGGTTCCTTGATTGAGGGGCATGACAATGCTCACTCCTTTGAGCACTGCGCTCACTTATTTGAGTGCCAGCCTTGTCTTAGCCTTGCTTCCCTTTCTGAAGAGCACGCAAATGCTCACTAGAGTGAGCATAGCGCTCACTTAATTGAGCACCAGCTTTAGATGCTGGTCTTTGTTTCCAAGCTTAGCGTTGCCTTAATGAATTGCCACGCTTTGGTAATGCAACGCTTTCCTGGTTCTTTCTTTTCTTCATCATTTCTTCACCTGCAAGCAACCACACAAACATGTCAAAGTATCACTAAATTCACAAGGTTTCTAATTCATTCATAAAATCAACTAATTCTAGCTTAAACCCTATGATTTTATGTCAAATAAATGATGGTTGATTGATTTAACATAATCATGAAAATCCACTCCAAATCACTTACTTATTGTGCAAGAAAGTGCATAAAACTTAATGAAACAAGTGAAAAATGCTTGAAAAGCTAGCATAAGATGACTTGTCATCACAACACCAAACTTAAATCTTGCTTGTCCCCATGCAAGCACTAAACATAAGGAGAAATGAAATCAACCAGAGAAGCATACATGTCCTTATTTAGCAGATAATAAAACTTGGTTCATGGGGTTTTATGCAGATAAATGCAGCTCAATTATTCTTAGCTATCTAATATGGAATGTCTCTTTGATGGTTTACTAGCGTTGCTACTACAATGCCTTGCTCTTTGTTTGATCCCTGTTAGCTTTTTCTTTCCGTCTTTTGCTTAGAAAGCTTATTTCTTAATGAAAGCTTAGTGACAAGTGTTGCAGCAGCCTTTTGGCTCAATTTTTTTACTCAACACTTCTTCACCACAGACACTTGGCTCACAATTTCTTCCTAGGAACATTGATGCCCAACATCTCTTTAGATCACTAAATGCTTTTTAACTAGGTTGCTCTTGATAATGGACTTTCGGTTGGTAATCCCGGATTAGTTAATCCAAGTTACCAAGTTTTAAAACACTCCTCAGAACCTAATTGTCTAAGCATATCCTAGTACAAAAGCACCACAGGCATATGTCCTAAGGTCCAAGCTATTGGTGTCTAGCCTTATTGTTTGTTTCTTTGCCAACTCTTGGCTTTTCTTTTCTTTTTCTTTCTTACTTTGCTTTATTCTCAAGGGATTTTTACTAATAAAAGGCTTTATAGCAGCAGCTTAGTTCATACTACAAAGAGCATTCCATTATGCAGCTTTTATTATTGAGCTAGTCATTAAATCAAGCAATTACCACCACTAAACTTCATTCTGATTTCTGCCACATTAGACAATCACTTTCTTGTTTCAAACATTTTCTCTTATTGATGCAAAAGGGAACAAAACAGAATTTAAGCAAATGAGTAATGATAAGCACAATGTAGATCCCAACAAGAACTCTATTAAAGCATGAAAGTGTAAAAAAAATGGAGGCATATCCTGTTTCAAACATGCATCTTCCTTATTTAATTAAAAACCATGAAAGGAACTCCACCACCTCCAGTTGTTGTGCTCTGTTCCTATGCTAGATTCTCCTTTCTTCTTCTTCCTCTTCTTGCTTGCTTCTTGGGGTTCCTCAACAGGGCACCTATGATCCCAATTTTGGTATACTTAACCCGAGAGTCCAGCTGTCTCCAATCCATACTGCATGTGTGCTATATTCTTTTTGACTTGTGCTCTTCGCTGCTCCATAAATTCTGGGCATTGGGAAAATGGCTTGATCTCTTGGTTCAATGTTGGCATGCCATGGACTACATAGTCCAACTTTGCTTGAGTTTGCATATCATACTCCATTCTGTCCAAATTCCTATGATCTCCAATAGTATGATATATATTCTTCCATTGATAGAGATTTTGAGTGTACTCCCCATACTTGGCTTGGCGTAGGGACAATCTATTAAATGATTCTTGAACGTTTGTGGATTGTTCCCTTTGCCCCTTCCAAGATTTTAGCTTGAAACTCTCTTTATTGCTCCAACATTTTAAGTTGGAAGCTTTCTTGCTTCTCCATCATTTGCTGTTGCCAATGCTCTTGTTGTTCTTGGGCTTTTGAGTATTGCTCTTGTTGCCTCAAGTAGTGCTCCTGTTGTTGCTCTTGTGCTCTCAAATAATGTTGAGACATTTCTTCAATGGCTCTTTGCATTTAGCTCAAGTCTATTGCATCAGAAGCTTGCTCTCCCTCCACTTATGGTCTCCTTCTCCTTCTTTGATCTCTTCCTTCTTCTTGGGTGTCAGCAACACCATCCATTCTTTGCTTGGTAATCCATCTGCTTCCTTTTACCTTATCTGTGTCTTCATCCTCAAATCGCATCCCAGCCCTGTTGCACAGCCTCAGAATAGTGCTTGGGTGACCAAGCCTACTTTTACTTGTATCCTCAGCTATCTCCTGAATGCTATCTGCTATAAGCTGTGGGATGTTGTTTTCTCCTTCCCTCAAGATGTAATATGTCAAGATGGCTCTCTTGATTGTGACTGCTAAGGTATTTGTAGTAGAGAGTATAGATCTCCTCACTATCTCATACCACCCTTTGGCTTCAGGTATGAGATCTATTCTTTTTAAGTGGCTTGGAGCTCCCTGTGAGTCCCTTTTCCAGTCTCTGCCTTCAAAGCATAACCCATGTAATATCTCATCAGGGTCATTCTCACCCTACAATATTTTCTCAAAGCTAGGTTCTCCATAGGTTATTACTCTCAACTGTAGGACTCTCATAATGGATTGTGGACTAAAATCTACCTCAACACCCCTGACATAGCTCTTATAAGGAGGGCTGTCCTTGCTTGTCTTCACATCATTTGCATAGAATTCCCTTATCATGACTGCACTGATGTCAGTGAAAGGTTCACACAAAAGTTCCCATCTCCTCTCTTTAGTTATTCTTCTCATTATGGGATACTCTTCCTCTTTCAATTTGAACCCCATCTCTGGAATGACGTGCTTCGATTCCATGAGCCTATGATACCTTGATTCATGAAACTGAGATTTAAATCTCCTTGTATCATAAGTTGGTGGTTCGGCTATGGCTGGTTCCTTTCCTTTCCTTCTCTTAGAATTTGATGAAGCCATGAATTATGCAGGAAAAAAGGGAGAAGAGAGGATGGGCTTAGGCACGGTTTTGTTATGAAAGGAATGAGAAATAAGGTGCTATGTGATATCTTTGGGTGAGGAAGGGTTGCTGTGATGTACCGTATTTGGGAGGAGTGTTTGAGTGAAACAAAGGTAACTAAGTGAGGAGGTCTTATATAGAGAAAGTAAGGATATGTGAACTCAGGAAGTATTATTGCCAATTTATAGCTGATGTTAGGATTTTTGCCAGTAAAGAATTTCATAAAAACAGTCACGTTGTAGATATAGTCTCTAAACCGACAGAAATCCCTTCGTACAAACGTTTTGGGTGTCACAAGTAACAAACCCCTTTAAAAATTGTTAACCAAGTATTCAAACCTCGGGTCGTCTTCTCAAGGAACTGCAGGAAGTATGTTCTTATTATTGGTTATAAAAGTAGTAATTCAGGGTCTTAAGAAAGGGGAATAAGTAATTTAATGACAAGTAAATTAAATGGCAATTAAAATAAATAATAACTGTAAGGCAACTTTTGGCAAGATAAGAGAAATTAGAAGTCCAACTTAGTCATCCTTCTCAACAATAATGAACGTTGAATCTAAATTCCACTTAGTTAACCTTTAAACTAAAGGAAAGTCAAGGGACTAATTAGTTTAACCTTCGAATCCTATTTATTTCCTAAGAAAAAGTTGGGATTATTGACGTTCAGTTCAATTAGCAAGATATCGATTATCAATTGTGCTGAGTTGGTAACTGTTGAGTTTACTGATTTCTTAACCAAGACCAAAAGGGGAAAAAGTAAATTGCTGGAATAAAAAAATGTCCTTAGATGGAAGCCAATAATAACATAAATAAAAAGGAGCAATCATAAATTGAAAATACCTCAAATATCATTAATTCAAATAGAAATGGTAACATGGAATAATTCATAATTCAAATGGCAAAAATAAATAATCAACTAGAGTATTGGAAATAATAAATAAAAGGGAAACTTAAAATAAAAGAACATTAAACCTGGATCGAGAGTCACTCTTAATAACCAAGAGAAGTCATAAATCCTAATCCTAAAAGAGAGAAGAGAGAACCTCTCTCAAAACTAAATCTAAATCATGAGAAGTAACTAAATTGGCGAGCTCCCTTTTGAATGGATGCATTCCTCCAATTTATAACCTCTAGTCTATGCTGTCTGTACTTGGATCTGGGCCAAAAAGGGCTTCAGAAATTGCTGGGGGCGTATTCTGTAAATTCTGATTCTTGGCCTCTGTCACGCGTCCGCGTGGGTCACGTGGTCGCGTCATTCGGAGCTTTTCCTTGCCACGCGGTCGCATCAGTCACGCGTCCACGTCGTATGTGTTCTGCTTAAGGCGCGTGGTCGCGTCAGTTATGCGGCCGCGTCGATGCTTCTTCGCTTCTGGCACGCGATCGCGTCGTCCATGCGACCGCGTGGGTGCCAGTTTCTTCAAAGTTCCGTTTCGCACTTTCCTTCCATTTTTGTATGTTTCCTTTTCCATCCTTTAAGTCATTCTGCCTTAGAAAATCTGAAACTACTCAACACACTAATCACGGCATCGAATGGAAATAAAGGTAATTAAAATAATTAATTTTAAAGCTTAGAAAACATGTTTTTCACATACATCACATAATAAGGAAGGGAAAGTAAAACCATGCAATTAATATGAATAAGTGGGTGAAGGAGTGAATAAATCACTCAAACTAAGCACAAAATAACTCATGAAATATGGGTTTATCAATAGCCAAGGCATGAAATAAAGCAAAGAGTTGGAGGATCCGGTTGAGTTGTAAGGAAAGGTGGAGATTGAGCAATTCATTGTTGGAAAACCATGAAATGGACGGCCTGCATGTGAAGATGAGTGAAGACAAGGATTGCTCCTCCATTGGCTGCATGTGGTTCGGCCTCCAAGGTGCAAAGTCATGCAGATTTTGTTTCCAAGAGAGCACACTTTCCTAAGCACATGTGACTCCCTTTTTCATCTTGTGACAACCGTGCATGCCTTTTGTCTTTTTCTTCAAATTTCACCATTCCTATCCATGTGAACCAACAAATAGTGAGCTTACCTTTTAATTCAATACGGTGGTGGTGTTTGTTAAGTGGAAAATAATAAAGAAAAACAAAATCTTCTATGTGTTCCTTATTTATGAAATAACCAATTATGCTCCTTAGATTTTGAATAGAATTCGGTAAACACCAAACTTGTTCTCTACTAAAGAATCCATATAAAACTCAATGAGTATTTGTTATAATTGGTACATTCATTATAAGGAACATTTTATTTTCTACCATAATACCATAAACTAAAAAAATTACGAAGCAATGTATGTTTCATTTATTCATAAATTTGATCCTTTGAACAAAATTTTTTTTTCTGAAATTCACTGCATATGTAGACACTAAACTTAATGTTTGGCTATATACTTCAACATGAATGAGTATATATTCTAAGATGGTTATATGATTAATCATGCTTGAAAAGCTATTTTAGAGTGCCTTTAGGCACACCAAACTTAGAAATCTAACATATGCTTCAAGAAAATGTAAGCAATTATCAGATCTACTCATGAGAGCTCAAATTCATGCTAGAAGAACCATTGATTATTGAAATTAAAACCAAAGCAAGAATATTAAATCATGGGCTGCCTCTCATGGAGTGCTCTTTTATTGTCACTAGCTTGACATTGACTCCTTATTAGGGTGGCTGATGATTGTGGTGCCTCAGCTTGTCTCCTCTCACTGTGAGCTTTCTTCCAGTGCCTTGATGTTCAATCTCTGCATGCTCCAGTAAGAGTATCCTGTTGATAGTGTAGTAATCATCAGCTTGTTGATATATCCCTAACTGTTGGTAAATCAGCTGCACTCTATCTCCCTTTGAGAATCCTTCAGTTGGTATCTTTCTGTTCTTCCACCCTTTTGGGACCCTCTTCTTACTCTTCTTTCCTTTCTTCACTTGTCCTTCTTTTTCTGCAGTAGGTTTTATATTGGGGGCCTCCTTCTTCACCTCTTCACTCTTCATCTCTTGCTCTACAAGTGAGCTAATGATCTCTTCATTGGGTTTTTCTTTCCACTGGAAATCTTCTTATTCAACTCTCATGCAACTCTTCTCCTCAACAGTATGCTGGGCTTCTTGGAAGATGTTCAAGGTGATCTTCTCATCATTTACCCTCAAAGTTAATTCTCCTTGTTCAATATCTATGATGGCCCTTGCTGTAGCCAGGAACGGTCTTCCCAGTATAATGGAATCACCTCCTTCCTCATCTAGATCCAAGATCACAAAGTCTGCTTGGAATATGAACTTATCCACCTTGACCAAAAGGTTTTCAATCACCCCTTTGGGAAATACCAATGATTTATTCACAAGCTCCAGTGATATATGTGTAGGCTTTACTTCCTCTATACATAGCCTTCTCATCATAGAATAGGGCATTAGATTGATGCTGGCTCCTAAGTCACACAGTGCCTTATCAATGGTTATATTTCCAATGGTGCAAGGTAAGAAGAAGCTCCCAGGGTCCTTGAGTTTTGGTGGAAGCCCTTTTTGGATTAATGCACTACACTCTTTAGTGAGCATAATGGTTTCCTTCTCATGCCAACTTTTTTTTTGTTGATAAGCTCTTTTAAGAATTTGGCATATAGAGGCATCTACTCCAACGTTTCAGCAAGGGGAATATTAATCTCCAGCTTCTTAAACACTTCTAAAAACTTAGGAAACTGTTGGTCTTTGATCTCCTTCTGCAACCTTTGAGGGTATGGCAAAGGAGGGGTATAAGTCTTCACTAACTTTCTCTGTTCTTGTGATGGCTCCTCCATAATCTGCTTCCCCTTCTTTGATGCTTGAGGTTGCTCTTTCTGCTTGAGCTTTTCTTGGTCTTTTTCTTCAATTGCTACTTGCTCTTTGTTGCTGGTCTTTTCGTCCTCTATTGGCTTCTTGGTGGCTTCTTTGTCATTCACCAAAGTTCTTCTACTCCTTAGTTGGATTACCTTGCATTCTTCTTTAGGATTAGGAATGGTGTCACTTGGTAATACATTAGTTGGTCTCTCAATCACTGCTTGCTTGGACAATTGACCGATTTGCTTTTCTAAATTTTCCATTGAGGCTTTATGGTTCTTGCTGGTTAGCTCTTGGTGCTTCATCATTCTTTCCATCATTATCTCCAATTTGGAGCTTCTTTGGGAGTCTTGAGGTGGTTGTGGTTAATTATGGGATGTTGAGGGTAGATGAAAGTTGTTTTGGTTAGTGGGTGGGTTATTGGGTGGATAGTAGTTGGGTTGTGTTGGGTTATTTTGTGGTTTTCTGTATTGGTTTTGGTTAGTATTTTGATTGTTTTGATGGTTTGTGTTTCTAGAGTTATTTTGGTTTGAGTTTCTTTGCCATGGTTGCTGGTTTTGGTTGTCTTCCCACCTCAGGTTTGGGTAGTTCCTCCAGGAAGAATTGTAGGTATCTCCATGAAAGTCATTTGATCCAGAACCTTGGTTGTGCACATATTGAACTTGTTCCTGCTGTTGTTCTTCATAACTTTCCTCATTTTGCTCCCATGTAGGTGATGGTTGACTTGTATTCACTGCTGCAACTTGGAGGCCATCAATCCTCTTGGCTATCATCTCCGTCTGTTGTTGGATTTGTTGGTGTATCACCTTGTTTTGAGCCAAAATAGTGTCCACACCCTCAAGCTCCAATACACCCTTCCTTTGAGCAGGTTGACGTTGCCTTTGATGACCATAGAAGTATTGATTGTTTATTACAGTGTCAATGAGATTTTAAGCCTCCTTAACTGTCTTCACGAGTTGTACTGAGCCTCCAACCGAATAATCAAGTGCCTCTTGAGCTCTCAATGTCAATCCTTCAAAGAAGTTTTAGAGTCTATCCCATTCATTGAACATTTCTGGTGGACACTTCCTGATTAGAGTTTTGTATCTCTCCCAGACATCATACGATGACTCTCCATCCATCTGAGTGAATGTTTGGACCTCTATTTTGAGTTTGATGATCCTTTGGGGAGGATAGAACTTGGCTAAGAACTTGTTCACTAGGTCCTCCCAATTGTTGATGCTTTCTCTTGGAAATGACTCCAACCATTGAGTAGCTTTGTCTCTCAGGGAAAATGGAAACAGCAATAATTTGTAAATGTCAGGATGCACACCATTGGTTTTGACAGTGTCACATATCCTCAGAAAGGTGGACAAATGTTGATTTGGATCTTCAAGTGGGCCTCCTCCATAGGAGCAATTGTTCTGCACAAGAGTGATAAGTTGAGGCTTCAACTCAAAGTTGTTTGCATTGACATTGGGAGTAAGAATGCTACTCCCACAGTGCCTTAGGTTGGGGAATGTGTAAGAGGCTAAGACTCTTCTCTGAGGTTTGCCATTGTTGTAGGTTACTCCATCAGGTGGATTAGGTGGATTATCTTCCATCTCTTGATTCTCTTCCTCTGATCCTTCCTCTCCTACAACACCTTTCCCTCTTGCTTCTCTTCTTAATCTTTAGAGAGTTCTTTTATCTTGATCACTGAAGGTGAAGACCTCTCTCCTTGCTTCTGACATACAAACCAACAAGGAACACACACAAAACCATAAAACAACAACAATTCACCCTACTGCTAGAGGGAGGTTAAGGTTAGCTTAAACAAAAACTCAAATAGTTAGTGTGCTTGTCAAAAAATAAAGAAAGAGAACAAAAACAAAGAAAAAGTGCTTAATCTAGACGATCACCTTACTTAATCATTGTCAATCTATATCAATCCCCGGCAACGGCACCAAAAACTTGATGAGAGAAAAGCAATTCCACACAAAACTCACTAGCAAGTGTACCGGGTCGCATCAAGTAGTAATTACTCACAAGAGTGAGATCGATCCCACAGGGATTGATGGATTGAGTAATTTTAGTTAGGTGATGAATTTAGTTAAGCAAATATTTGATGATTTGAGTGATTTGTGATTGACAGAAGCTAAATTGCATGTAAATGAAAGGGCGAGGGGAAGTTGACAGAATAGTGATGTGTGGAAAATGATCCAACACAAAACTCACCGATAAGTGTACCGGGTCGCATCAAGTAGTAATAACTCACTTAGAGTGAGGTCGATCCCACAGAGATTGATGGATCAAGCAACTTTAGTGGGTGATTAGTTTAGTCAAGCTAACATTGGTGAGTGATAATTGATGCAGTAGAAAGTAAATGACGAGAAAATTTAAAGTGCAGAAAGTAAATTGGACAGAAACTTAAAGAGCAAGAAATGTAAATTGTAGAAACTTAAATGACAAGAAATATAAATTGCAGTGAATGTAAAGGGGAGTGGGTGCTAGAAATTAAAGAAAGCAATAGATCAAGAAACTAGAAATTTAAATTGCTGGAAGAATAAAGGAAATCCGATGCTGGAAATTAAAGCAGAATTGAAAATGTGAAGTGCAGTGAATTAAAGAACTCTCAGATGAGAAAATTCAGCAACAAATTAATTTAATATCAAAATAGAAGTATAGAATTGCATAAGAATCAAAATGGAATGAAAACTTAAATATCAATTGTTCTCTTAGCAAAACAGAAAAGAAGAGATTGCAGAAGAAGAAGTTGAAATTGCAGAAGAGTGGAAATGAAACAGAAAGCAAAACTTAGATTTGATCTTAAATTCTTCAAATTCAAAAAGGAAAACTAACAGAGAGAGCTCTCTACTCCTACTGCTCCCTAGTGGAGCTAGCCTCTCTAACAAAATGGAATTGATGCCTTTATATAGGCTTTACAAAATGAAAATGAAGTTGAAATGAAAAACAAATTACAATTAAATGAAAATCCTAATTCTAGCTTGTTCTTGTGCCTTTGATGATGTGGGATTTTTAACTTGGAGAAGAATTGAATTAAATTGGAATTTTAGTTGAATTTGGACCATGGGTCACACTCCCAGGGCACGGCTCGGTTGGCAAGGAGAGCGCAGCACTCCCCCTTGCCTTGGCCTTCCAATGTTGTGTGACAAGCTCCTTGGACCAAGCATCAGGGTAGCGCTCGGTTGTCACAAAGAGCACAGCGCTCCCTGGTCCTTGGCCTTGCCAAGTTTGGTGCGTGACAAGCCTTCCTTGGTGCAGCCCCGATAATGCTCGGTTAACAAAGATAGCGCAGCATCCTTTTGCTTGCAAGTGAGGTTCCAGGTTCGAATCCCATCTCCATCATCTAGCCAATTCTTCATGAAGAGTAGCACCTTTGCCTTGTAAGCTTCCAAGTTTGATCCTTGTAAGGCTCATTTGGAGCAATTTTTTAGTTCACTCTAGCGCTGCTGGCCTTGCTTTTTTTGTGTCTCCCCCTTCGAATCTCGGTGAAGCCACTTTGGTCTATTTTTGCTTGTTTTTGGTCCTTAAAGATGCCTTTCACTTGTGCCGTAATTTCATGCCAAATATAAATTTCTATATATCGTTGGAAAGCTCTGAATGTCAGCTTTCCAACGCAACTAGAAGCACATCAATTAAACGTCTGTAGCTCAAGTTACGGCCCTTTGAAGGAGGCATGGTCATGCTGTGAATGCCCAAGTTTAACTTAGCGAAAAATCTTGCTTCCAAGCTGAATTTTTTTCACGATAAAGCTGCGCTCACTTAGTTAACTTAACTTTGTGAGTGCTGATTGTCAAGCTTCTTTGATTTGGTCATTGGCCACGCTTTTAAAAGCATGGCCTAAGGCTCCAAAGTGTGCTCCAACTTCAAAGTGTGCCCTAAAACTCTTTTTTTTCTCCTTTTTAGCTTATGTTGTGCTTCTTTGCTTCTTTTTCTTCTTATTTCCTACAAAGTTTATCAAATCAAAAGATCAAAGAAATATACCATTTAAGCACCGAAGCATTCAATATTTAAGCACAAATCATTAATTTCTTGTATGAAAGAGCATAGAAAAACATGACATGAGGATATGTCATCACAACACCAAACTTAAACCTTGCTTGTCCCCAAGCAAGAAAAGAATCATGCAATAAAGATTGACAATCCAAGGTAGGAAGAATAGCAAGTTAATGTTCATGGTAAGCTAGTTTTCAATGCATGCTACAATCACAAAAGAAATGTAAATGATTGATGCTTCTATCTAGCTCAATTTATGAAATCTTTTCCTTATAATTTTTTTCTTGAAACAAGCTTTTGATTTTCTTATTAGCTTCTTCTTTTGGGTGTTTTACCCCATGAGTTGATAACAAAGCTAAAACTATAAATGCTTTGTTTTCAAGTATTACCACTTGATACATAAGCACCACAAGCATTTGAATTGGAGGACTTCATTAAGCTCATTTGTTTCTTTTCTTAACTCTCTAATCATTGATTCTCAGAGCCTTGAGCTTTGAGGGAGTGCTTTTGCACTTGAGCCTAGCCTTGACTTCTAAATATTTTGTTTTCAAACTTTTTGCTTGATATATAAACACCACAAGTACTTAACAATTGAATTGTCATTGGTACTCAGAACCTTCAGCTTTCTCATTCTTTCCCTTTTCCTTTCTTGCCTTAATTTGCATTTGCTTCTTCAAGGTTTTCATGATTTTAAAAGACTTCACAAAATGTCCTAGATAAAAACTTAAATTAAATAAAATCTAATGCAATTGAGCAACAATAAATCATACTAGCATTCCAGTACTTATATGCACATGCTAAGTTCTTCTTTAATTCCTTGTTTGTTTATGATCATGATAATTTATTGCTTTTGAACTCACAAAATTCAAGTTGCTAGTCATAATGGCACAGCAACATGTTACAAATCAAGATTCAATCTATTCTTATTCATAGCACACAAGCATACAGAGAAGATAAAGACAATCATACAATTTAAAGTGCTGGAAACAAATGAGAGGAAAAAGGAACTTTACAACCTTGTAATTCATCTTCTCTATTGTTATCCTTTTTCTTCTATTCTTCCCTTTTCCTTGCCAAATTCATAATACTTGCTCATCCTCAAGCAACAATTAAAACAATGGCTATAGGGCTAACATGGATCATGAATGTCTTACACAATGAAATGTTAGTAACACATGTGTTTAAGCAAGCAAAATTAAGAATAACCATCAAGGTACAGAGAAATAGAAACATTGTGATTGCAAACATGAGAGGGTGTGCATGATACATTGCATAAAGAATAAGTGGCACACCAAACTTAGTGTGACACTTTCACTTGGAATTGATGCAAGTATCCAGTAAGGATTGGAAGCAAATTTTGTTGCATAGCAACACCAAACTTAGAATACAACCATATGTCAATTTATTTGAACTAAAACTAAACAAAGGAACTGTTATATGCTAAATACAATCACCAAGCCAAGAATCTGTCATGAATAAGGATCTCTTGGTGATGTATTCATAAAAACAGTTAATAAAAGAAACCATTAAAAACAAGAGAAAACTAAAATTGTCCAACTAAAACGAAAAATAACACTGCAAAGGGCATTATGATTATGCAGACAAGTGGTGTTCCTGGATTTCTTGCATAGAGAATTAAGTGGCACACCAAACTTAGAAGCTTAGTGTGACAATTTCAATTTAAAATTGGTGCAATCATCCATAAGGATTGAAAACAAATTGTTGCAGGGCAACACCAAACTTAGAATATAATCATATTCCAATTTATTTAGAATTAAACAAATCAGAGAAAGAAAATAAACACAGTAGAGAAATGAAATGTTACGTAAGGTTGGGTTGCCTCCCAACAAGCGCTCTTTTAGTGTCATTAGCTTGACATGTTGTTCTTTACTTTCTTCCTCTTCTTCCAGTTTGTTAAGAGGAATGACCTTAAGGGGAGAGATGAACCAGCTAGTGTCCCCTGTCTTGGCCTCTCCTCAGCAAGCTTTCTTTTGTTAATGGCTTGATTGAGCTTGCTTGCTGGATCAGGGGGAGGATTGCTTGTAGTTGACCTTCTCTCATTCATGAATATTGTCCTTTGTAGCTTGGTCACAATCCTCTTCTCGGTGCTTTTGTTAATTGCCTTCACTTCCTTGAATCTAAGTCTTAGTGGTTGTGTGATTGTTGGAGTGTTCTCTTCATCAAGAGCTTTTTGAATTGATGGTTCAGTGAGCTCTTCCTTCCTGTAATTTTTTGCTTCTATTGAGTGTGACTTCTCTTGATTGTCTTCCTGCATTCCTTCTTCATTATTTTCCATTAAATCCTTTGGGGGTGAAGTTTCATGTTTTTCTGTCACCTCAATTAGCTTTTGTGAATATGAAGCCACAGGTTCAAACACCTCCACAACCTCCTTCTCCATTGAAATTTCACTTGACACAGAGGTTTCCTCATCTTGCCCTTCCTCTTTCTCCTTTGCACTCAACAATTGAGCTAACATCACTTCCATATTTGTGAGGGAGTTTTCTTGTTCTTTCCAGGATCTCTGTGCTTCCTTTTCATATCTTTCAAGCATGGTTTCAAGCCTTGAGAGGCTTTGGTTCATGGAAGTTTGTGTGGACTGTGAGTTTTAGAAGAGATTTTGTGTCAAGGGATAGTTAAGTGATGAAGAATTTTCAGATGAAAAACTGGGAGGTGAGGTTTGACAGCTTTCCATGAATGAATTGAAGGTTTGCTCAAGTGATGACATCTCTTGATAAGTGGAGTATGAACTGTTGAATGCTGTTTGGTTTTGATCCTCCCACCCACAATTTGATTGATTATTGAATTCATCATAGTGTGGATTATTTTGTGGCATGGAGGAACAATCTTCCATGTATGTACTGACATCATAATCAAGTGATAATGTCTTTGAATAATTAGAATGTGAATCATTGTATTTCCCTTCCCAACCATCATTTGTGTACGTGTCATAACAGTATGAGTCACTTTGTGGCTCTAGGAAATAGTTAATTTCACTTGATTGTTCATACTCCTTAATTCCTTGTTGATACTCCCATCCACCATAAGGATAATGATATGAATCATTTTGTGGTGGTGGTTAGTATCCAACATGATTCTCTTGCTCATCTTGTGGTTTTGAAGCATATCTCCATTGATTGGAGTGCTCAGAAGTTGTGATCTCTTGGTGATATTCCCAGCCACCACTATAGATTGATGATGATGGGTAATATCCCATAATATTTGTTTGATCATAAGATGAGTTGAACTCTATTTGAATTTTGTAAAACACAACACCAATGAAGATTGAAATTCATATCACAGAGAAGAATTTCTTAGTGAGGCAATAACTCAAACACCTTTGTGTCAGTTTAAAACAGAAAACAAAAACAAAGAAAATGCTTGATCTAAACTTCTCACCCACTTAATCATTATTGATCTAAATCAATCCCCGGCAACGGCGATAAAAGCTTGATGTGTGGAAAATGATCCAACACAAAACTCACCGGCAAGTGTACCGGGTCGCATCAAGTAGTAATTACTCACTTAGAGTGAGGTCGATCCCACAGGGATTGATGGATCAAAAAACTTTAGTGGGTGATTAGTTTAGTCAAGCTAACATTGGTGAGTGATAATTGATGCAGGAGAAAGTAAATGACAAGAAAATTTAGAAGTGCAGAAAGTAAATTGGACAGAAACTTAAATAGTGAGAAATGTAAACTGCAGAAACTTAAATGACAAGAAATGTAAATTGCACTGAATGTAAAGGGGAGTGGGTGCTGGAAATTAAAGAAAGCAATAGATCAAGCAACTGGAAATTTAAATTGCAGGAAGAATAAAGGAAATTGGACACTGAGAATTAAAACAGAATTAAAAATGTGAAGTGCCGTGAATTAAAGAACTCTCAGATGAGAAAATTCAGCAACAAATTAATTTAATATCAAAACAGAAGTGTAGAATTGCATAAGAATCAAAATGGAATGAAAACTTAAATCTCAATTGTTCTCTTAGCAAAAAAGAAAAGAAGAGATTGCAGAAGAAGAAGTTGAAATTGCAGAAGAGTGGAAATGAAACAGAAAGCAAAACTTAGATTTGATCTTCAATTCTTCAAATTCAAAAAGGAAAACTAACAGAGAGAGCTCTCTACTCCTATTGCTCCCTAGTGGAGCCAGCCTTTCTAACAAAATTAAATTGATGCCTTTATATAGTCTTTAGAAAATGAAAATGAAGTTGAAATGAAAAACAAATTACAATTAAATGAAAATCCTAATTCTAGCTTGTTCTTGTGCCTTTGATGATGTGGGCTTTTTAATTTGGTAAAGAATTGAATTAAATTAGAATTTTAGTTGAATTTAGACCATGGGTCACACTCTCAGGGCACGGCTTGGTTGGCAAGGAGAGCACAGCACTCCCCCTTGCCTTGGCCTTCCAATGTTGCGTGACAAGCTCCTTGGACCAAGCATTAGGGTAGCGCTCGGTTGTCACAATGAGTGCAGCGCTCCCTAGGCCTTGGCCTTGCCAAGTTTGGTGCGTGACAAGCCTTCCTTGGTGCAGCCCCAATAACGCTCAGTTAACAAAGAGAGCGCAGCATCCTTTTGCTTGCAAGTGAGGTTCCAAGTTCAAATCCCAGCTCCATCATCTAGCCAATTCTTCATGAAGAGTAGCGCCTTTGCCTTGTAAGCTTCCAAGTTCGATCCTTGTGAGGGTCATTTAGAGCAATTTTTTAGTTCACTCTAGCGCTACTGGCCTTGCTTTCCTTGTGTCTCCCCCTTCGAATCTTAGTGAAGCCACTTTGGTCTATTTTTTCTTTTTTTTTTTTGTCCTTAAAGACGCCTTTCACTTGTGACACAATTTCATGCCAAATATGGATTGCTATATATCATTGGCAAGCTCTAAATGTCAGCTTTCCAATGCAACTAGAAACACATCAATTGGACGTCTGTAGCTCAAGTTATGGCTTTTTGAAGGAGGTATGGTCATGTTGTGAACGCCCAAGTTTTTCTTAGCGAAAAATCTTGCTTCCAAGCTGAATTTTTTTCACGATAAAGCTGCGCTCACTTAGTTAACTTAATTTTGTGAGTGCTGATTGTCAAGCTTCCTTGATTTGGTAATGGACCACGCTTTTAAAAGCGTGGCCTAAGGCTCCAAAGTGTGCTCCAACTTCAAAGTGTACCCTAAAACTCTTTTTTTCTCCTTTTTAGCTTATTTTGTGCTTCTTTGCTTCTTTTTCTTCTTATTTCCTACAAAGTTTATCAAATCAAAGGATAAAAGAAATATACCATTTAAGCACCAAAGCATTCAATATTTAAGCACAAATCATCAATTTCTTGTATGAAAGAGCATATAAAAACATGAAATGATGACTTGTCATCAAATAGTAAAGTGCAAAAGAAATAAAAGAGCATAAACTTAAAGTGCAAGTAATGTAAATGACTAAAACTTAGATTGCAAGAAATTTAAATGGCTGAAGCTTAAAGAGCAAGAAAACTAAATTACTAAATCTAAATTGCTGAGAAACTTAAATTGCTTGAAGATTAAAGGGATTTGGGGTCTGTGATTCAGAATTGAACAAGAAGCTGCAAGCTAAAGTAAATTAGAAAGCTGTGAAATAAAGAAATGCAGTTCAGTCACCAAACAGAAAGGGAAAATTACTTGAAGCAACGAAACAGAAAGAAACTTAGCTCAATTGTGGAATTCTAAAAGAGAAATTGAAGATCAAAGAAGAGCAATGAGATCAGAAAACAGATCTAGATCTCAATGACTCCCTTGATCAAATAGAAAAGAAAGTGTAGGAGAAATGAAAATGAAAATAGCAAAAGAAATTCAAATCTAATTCCTTAATTCTCAGAATTATGCAGAAGAAAAGCAAAGATGAATTTCAGATCAAGAAATGAAATGGAGTTCTTCAATCTCAATCCAAAAATTCAAAACAGAAAGTAGAAGTTGCAGAAGCAAGAACAAACAAAAAGAAAAATCAGATTTCAATCCAAATTCCCCAAATTCAAAAATGAAAATGAGCTTAAAGCTAAAAGTTTAAAAGTCAGAAAAGAAAAAGAGGTCACGTCTAAATCAAATATACTCTTATTTATATACATTCTATTTTAGTCTTCAAAGCTTGGAGTGGGCCCTTTTGATTTGTGAAGAAATGGATCCAAGATGGCTTGGTTCAATTTTTAGTTGGGGGCATGCTCCAGTGGAGTGCTCCGCTCGGTTTTGTGAGCGTTGTGCTCACTTCCCTTGGTGAAGCATGCTCACTAGCGCTCACTAGCGCTCACTAAGTGAGAGTTGCGCTTGAATAATGAGCGTTATGTCTAGTGTTGATGCGCGCTTCCCCCTTCGAGCTTTGGTGATCCCCTTTTTGCATGATGCGCTCCCTTATTTCCTTAGTTGAGAGCTTGAAAACGCTCACTTCTTTTGAGCATAGTGCTCACTTCTTTGAGCGCTATTTAAGCGCTCCTTGCCATCCTTGGTTTGATGCGCGACAATGCTCACTCTTGTGAGTGTAGCGCTTGAATTCTTGAGCGCTACCCTTTGTTGGCCCTTGGTTCCTTGATTGAGGGGCACGACAATGCTCACTCCTTTGAGCATTGCGCTCACTTATTTGAGCGCCAGCCTTGTCTTAGCCTTGCTTCCCTTTCTGAAAAGCACGCAAATGCTCACTAGAGTGAGCATAGTGCTCACTTAATTGAGCACCAGCCTTGGATACTGGTCATTGTTTCCAAGCTTAGCGTTGTCTTAATGAATTGCCACGCTTTGGTAATTCAACGCTTTTCTGGTTCTTTCTTTTCTTCATCATTTCTTCACCTGTAAGCAACCACACAAACATATCAAAGTATCACTAAATTCACAAGGTTTCTAATTCATTCATAAAATCAACTAATTCCAGCTTAAACCCTATGATTTCATGTCAAATAAATGATGGTTGATTGATTTAACATAATCATGAAAATCCACTCCAAATCACTTACTTATTGTGCAAGAAAGTGCATAAAACTTAATGAAACAAGTGAAAAATGCTTGAAAAGCTAGCATAAGATGACTTGTCATCAACCTCGCGAACAAAATGCCCGTGCTAATGCACTTTCAAAACTAGCTAGCACCAAACTAGAGGGCAATAATACAAGCCTCATCCAAGAAACACTACAAAATCCGTCAACCTCGAAAGAAAAGAAGGTCTCAAGCATATCAGACCAGGACTAAGGGTGGATGACTCCCATAATCAACTACCTCAAATCTGACACATTCCCCGCAGACAAAAAGGAGGCATAAAGGCTAGTGCGAGAAGCACAGTACTACACCTTAGTGCATGACGTTCTATACAATAGAGGAATATCTACACCCCTCCTAAAATGTGTTCCGACCTCTACTGCGAGGGATGTCCTAGAGGAAGTCCACGGAGGTATGCGTGGCAATCACCTTGGTGCAAGAGTTCTTTCCAAAAAGGTATTCTGAGCTGGTTTTTACTGGCCGACCTTGCAAAAGGAAGCAACGGAGTTCGTCAAGACATGCCCACCGTGTCAGAAGCACACCAACTTCTATATAGCTCCTCCCGAAGAGCTCATCTATGTTACTTCACCCTAGCCATTTGCAAAGTGGGTACTCTACCTCCTCGGACCTTTTCCCCAAGGATCAGGACAGGTCAAGTTCCTCATTATAGGAATAGATTATTTCACAAAATGGATTGAGGCAAAACCATTAGCCACTGCCACCACCTAAAGAAGTCGGAAGTTTTTATACAGAAACATTGTCACAAGGTTTGGGGTCCCATGCTCCATTACCACAGACAATGGCACTTAGTTCACCGACACAGGCTTCAGAAACCTGGTAGCCGATTTAAACATCAAGCACCAGTTCACCTCTGTAGAGCACCCACAAGCCAATGGACAGGCAGAAGCCGCCAACAAAGTCATACTGGCCAGGTTAAAACGGAGACTACAGGACGCCAAGGGAGCTTGGGCTGAAGAGCTCCCGCAAGTCCTATGGGCATATCGGACAACACCACACTCCACCACCGGAGAATCACCATTCCGACTTGCCTACGGAATGGAGGCAATAATTCCCGTAGAAGTAGAAGAAGGATCCCAAGAGTGATCCTTTACAACAAATATACTAACTCCCAAGCCCAAAGGGAAGAGCTCGAACTACTTCCAGAAGTTCGAGAAAGAACTCGGATTAGAGAGAAAGCGCTAAAGCGTCGAATGGGTTTAAGGTATAATCGGAAGGTAGTCCAGCGAGGCTTTGCCACCAACGATCTCATCTTAATCCAAAATGATATCGGAGCAGGTCGATCAGGAGAAGGAAAGCTAGCAGCCAACTGGAAAGGACCATATCGAGTTACAGAAGTACTGGGGAAAGGTTACTATAAGGTGTCCGACCTCGAAGGGCGAGAGCTACCAAGGTCATGGCATGCCTGTAACCTAAGAAGGTACTATAGCTAGAAAATAGTAAAGAAGATCTTAGGTCAAGGCGCACTCTTTTTCCTGAAAAGGTTTTTTAATGAAACGCCAGGCCGAGATCTAAAAAACTAGCCGACCTAGAAGGGTAAGCACTCACCTATACACATTTTTACTTTTATTTTTTATTATTTGAATGAAAGTTATCAATTCCCTAAAAATTTTCCTACCGAGACGCGTTAATCTAAGCTCATAAAACACGAAATTCATCGCCCGATCAAAAGAGGTCGGCAAGGTGAAGCGATAGAAGCAAGATAATGCAAGAAGTTATAAAAAGTAACCCAGAAAAAGTGACCTGACGAGGTCTAACTAAAATGGGATTACTAAAAATAACTTAGTAAGGCCCAACAGAGAAGTCGGACCAATGAAAGGATCACTGAAAAGGGACAAAAACATCTCTCAAATGCCAGAGAAAGGTTAAAAAACTAAGGCCAAAAGTGCTTCGCTGAAAGGTACAAGTCTTGAAAAAAGACACTACTTAAAAAGCAAAAGCACAAGTCGAAACAGCGCTAAAAAGTCATCCAAACAAACTATAAAGAAAAGGTTCCACATCGGAACACTACCTAAAAAGTTGTTGGACTGTGACTAAAAAGCCAGGATAAACGAAGCCAGATAGGTCGACGTCGGCTAAGAAGAAGCGCGACCCAAAGAGACAAATATGACCTAGAAAAGGAGAACAAGTAAAGGCCAAAAAGGTTGAAAAACAACTTAGGCCCAAAAGTGCTTAGCTAAAAGGGTACAACTCTTAAAAGAGGCGATACTCAAGAAAGCGAAAACACGATCTAAAAACAGGGCTACAAAGTCGTTCGAACAAACTAAAAAGGTTCTATGTAAAGAACACTGAAAAGTTATCGAACAAGTAACTAAAAGCCCAGATATCAAGCCACAAGGATAATTTCGTCAAAACAGAAGGTCATCAACACAAACTAAAAACAAGGCGTGATCCAAAAGGCAAGTGTAGAAACCCATACTACCCCTCAAAAGAGGTCAGACTGGAAAATACCAAACCTCTAGCAAATCCATGAGAAGGCAATAAGGGAACAACCTTCAAACATTAATTAACTCATCAAAGGTTTTCATTGATGTATCAGCAAAACACAAACATTAATGGCTCAAAGGCTGCCTAAAGGCAGCTGATGAGCGGATAATTTATACCCTTTTTGGCATTATTTTTACATAGTTTTTAGTATATGTTAGTTACTTTTTATTATATTTTTATTAATTTTTATTCAAAAATCACATTTCTGGGCTTTACTATGAGTTTGTGTGTTTTTCTGTAATTTCAGGTATTTTCTGGCTGAAATTGAGGGACCTGAGCAAAAATCTTATTCAGAGGTTGAGAAAGGACTGCAGATGCTGTTTGATTCTGACCCTCCTGCACTCGAAATGGATTTTCTGAAGCTATATAATCCCAATTGGCGCGCTCTTAATTGCGTTGGAAAGTAGACATCTTGGGCTTTCCATCAATATATAATAGTCTATACTTTGTTTGAGATTTGATGGCTCAAACTGGCGTCCAAAGCCAGCCTAAAACTTTCTGGCGTAAAACGCCAAAACTGGCACTAAAACCGGCGTTTAACGCCCAAATTGGCACCCTGGGTGGCATTTAACTCCAAGGATAGCCTAAGCACGAAAAAGCTTCAATGCTCAGCCCAAGCACACACCAAGTGGGCCTCGGAAGTGGATTTCTGCACTATCTGCACTTAGTTACTCAATTTCTGTAAACCTAGGTTACTAGTTTAGTATAAAAACTACTTTTAGAGATTTATTTTGTAACTCATGACAATTTTATTTTACATTGTATCTCTGACGGCATGAGCCTCTAAACCCCATTGGTGGGGGTGAGGAGCTCTGCTGTGTCTCAATGGATTAATGCAATTACTACTGTTTTCTATTCAATCACGCTTGATTCTATTCTAAGATACGCATTCGTACTTCAATCCGGAGAAGATGATGATCCGTGACACTCATCATTATTCTCACATTTATGAACGCGTGCCTGACAACCACTCCCGTTCTACATGAGCTCAACGTAGTCACTGGGCGACAACTTGAGTGTGTATCTCTTGGGTCTCTGATTCACGGACCGAGTCCGTGAGATCAGAATCTTCGTGGTAGACGCTAGAACCAATTGGCAGCATTCCTGGGATCCGAAAAGTCTAAATCTTGTCTGTGGTATTCCGAGTAGGATCTGGGAAGGGATGACTGTGATGACCTTCAAACCTGCGAATGTTGGGCGCAGTGACAGTGTGCAAAAGAATAGAGAGATCCTATTCTGATGCTAGCGGGAACCGACAGATGATTAGCCGTGCGGTAGCTGTACATGGTATTTTTCATCCGAGACGAGAAATCCAACAGTTGATTAGCCGTACAGAGACCGTGCCTGGTATTTTTCACTGAGAGGATCATACAGCCTGCCATGGAAGGAAGCCATGCGTGTTTGGAAAAGAAGACAGTAGGAAAACAGAGATTCAGATGACAGAGCATCTCCAGAACCTCAACCTATTCCTCATTACTGAATTACAAGTACCTTTTAATTCATGTTATTTACTTTTCATAACAAAATCATTTTTATTATTAATCTCCTGACTAAGATTTACAAGATCAACCCTTACTCACGTAAGGTATTACTTGGACGACCCAGTGCACTTGCTGGTTAGTTGTACGAGTTGTGAAAAGTGTGATTTACAATGTCGTGCACCAAGTTTTTGGTGCCGTTGCTGGGGATTGTTCGAGTTTGGACAACTGACGATTTATCTTGTTGCTTAGATTAGGAAAAATTTATCTTTTTGGTTTAGAGTCACTAAAATTGAATCTTCTATTATTGTTTTTGGTTAAAATTTTAAAATCCTTATTTTCTTTTTCTAGATTTCTTTTTTTACAAAAATTTTAATAAATTTTTAAAACCAATAACCACATAATTTAGTCTTCTGTTTCAGTTTAGTTTCATGTTTTAAGTTTGGTGTCAATTGCATGTTTTTATTTTCCTTCAATTTTTCGAATTATATGTTCCTTATTCTTTCTTGATCTTCAAGTTGTTCTTGTTTATTTTCCTTATTTGATTTTTAGTTTTTCTTGTTTTGTGTTTTTCCTTGTTTTTCTTGTGCATTTTCGAATTATTAGTGTCCAAAGTATAAAAATTTTTAAGTTTGGTGTCCTTTGTGTTTTTAATTCCTTAAAAATTTTCAAAAATTTGTTCTTGGTGTTCATCTTGATCTTCAAAGTGTTCTTGGTGTTCATCTTGACATTCAAAGCGTTCTTGTTTATTTTCCTTGTTTTGATCTAAAAATTCTAAGTTTCGTGTCATTTTATTGTTTTTCTCTTTCCTCATTAAAGTAAAAAATATCTTTTCTCTTTAATTTTAATTGATTTTTTTTGAAATTTACATTAAAAATTCAGATTTTTATTTTAAAAATTTTATCTTATCCTATCTTAGTTTTAAATTTCAAAAGAATCAAATCTTTTTCAAAAATCATATCTTTTTCAAAATCTTATTTTATCTTATTTCAAATTCAAAATTCAAATTTCAAAATTTAAATTTTAAATTTTAAATTTCAAATTTCAAAATTTAAAATTCAAAATTTAATTTTCAAATTTAAAAAATTAAACCTTTTCAAAATTTAAATCTTTTTCAAATATTTATCTTATATTATTGACTTTTTCAAAATTCAAATTTCAAATTTCAAATTTCAAATTTCAAATTTCAAATTTCAAATTTCAAAATATAAAATTCAAAATTTAATTTTCAAATTTAAAGTTTAAATTTCAAAACTTTTTAATTTAAAAACTTATCTTCTCTTACCTAACTTATCTTATCTTTTCTAATCTCAACTCTTCAAATCATATCTTTTTCAAATCTTTTCTTTTATTTATTTTCTTACAAGTATCTTTAATTATAAGACATATCTTTTTTAAAACTTCCTAACCACCTTCTCTCTCTTCATTTTTTGAAAATCTTCACCCAAAAATTTTCAAATCTTTTTAATTAATTAATTAAGTTAGTTTTCTAATTTTGTTTATTTCCTTTATTTTTATTTTTATTTTTATTTTTATTTTATTTATTTATTATTTTTGAAATTTGCATCCTTTTATTTATTTACTTTATTTTCAATTTCGTTAAATTCAAAAAAAAAAGAGGAATAAAGTTTTTATTTACAATCCACATCATCTCCCTTTCTCCATCATGGACCTAAGTGAAAATGAACAGTCCAGAAGGACTCTGGGGTCATATGCTAACCCCACTACTGCTGCATATGGGAGTAGTATCTGTATACTCCCCATATGAGCCAGCAACTTTGAGCTAAACCCTCAGCTCATTATCATGGTGCAGCAAAATTGCTAGTATTCCGGTCTTCCACAGGAAGAACCTACTGAGTTTCTAGCATAATTCTTACAAATTGCTGACACAGTACCTGATAAAGAAGTGGATCAGGATGTCTACAGATTATTACTATTTTCATTTGCTGTAAAAAATCAAGTTAAGAGGTGGTTAAATAACTAACCCACAGCAAGCATAAGAACATGGAAACAGTTATCAGATAAATTCCTGAATCAATATTTTCCTCGAAAAAGGATGACACAACTAAGGCTGGACATCCAAGGCTTTAAATAAGAGGATAATGAATCTCTTTATTATGCCTGGGAGAGGTACAGAGGGATGCTAAGGAAATGCACCTCTGAGATATTTTCAAAGTGGGTGCAGTTAGACATATACTACAGGCTTACTGAAAAGGCCCAGACATCTCTAGACCACTCAGCTGGTGGATCTATACACATGAGAAAGACAATTGAAGAGGCTCAAGAACTCATTGATACCGTTGCTAGAAATCAGCATCTGTACCTAAGAAGTGAGTCCTCCATGAAAGAAGAGGCTAAAGCAGTATCCACTGAACCTAGTCCTCAAGAAAAGGTTGCTGAACTCAATCAGCAATTGCTCATCATAACAAAATAGTTTGAAGAATTCAAAGAGATGCTCCAAGACACTAAAAATGCTAACAAGAATATGGAAGTACAATTGAATTAGACAAGACAGCAGCTATCTAAACAGATAACAGAAGAATGCCAAGCTGTTCAATTAAGAAGTGGGACGACACTGAATGTATCAATCCAAGGCAGCAGAAAACCAAGAAATGAACAACTGGCAAAGGATAACCAAACCACTACCCAAAATCCCTCTGAGGAAAGTAAGAGCCCAGAGAGGAATGATGCTGGCGTTCAAATGCCAGAGAAGGATGGACAGTTGGCGTTAAATGCCCAAGGGACAGCCAATTCTGGCATCCAAACGCCATAAAAGGGTGGCAATCTGGCGTTAAACGCCCATGCAGAACCCAATTCTGGCGTTCAAACGCCACTAAGGGATCAGACACCTGCAAGTGCTGATAATAACCCCCTTAAGCAGGCTTCTCCAACCATTTCTATAGGAAATAAACCTGCAGCAACTAAGGTTGAAGAATACAAAGCCAAGATGCCTTATCCTCAAAAACTCCGCCAAACGGAACAGGATAAACAATTTGCCCGCTTTGTAGACTATCTTGAAATAAAGATTTCGTTTGCAGAGGCACTTGAGCAAATACCCTCTCATGCTAAGTTCATGAAAGAGATCTTAAGTCATAAGAAGGATTGGAGAGAAACTGAAAAAGTTTTTCTCACCGAAGAATGCAGTGCAGTCATTCTGAAAAGCTTACCAGAGAAGCTTAGAGATCCCAAAAGCTTTATGATACCATGCACATTAGAGGGTGCTTGTACCAAGACAGCTTTATGTGATATTTGGGCAAGTATCAACGTAATACCTGCATCTACTATCAGAAAGCATGGTTTGACTGATGAAGATAAACCAACCCGGATATGCCTCCAACTTGCTAATGGCTCCATTAAGATCCCATCAGGCATAATTGAGGACATGATTGTCAAGATTGGGAAATTTGCCTTTCCTACTGACTTTGTAGTGCTGGAAATGGAGGATCACAAGAGTGCAACTCTCATTCTAGGAAGACCTTTCCTAGCAACTGGACGAACCCTCATTGACGTCCAAAAAGGGGAGATAACCCTGAGAGTCAATGAGGACGAGTTCAAGTTGAATGCTGTCAAAGCAATGCAGCATCCAGACACACTAAAGGACTGCCTAAGCAATGATATTATTGACTCCTTGGTGGAAGAGGTCAATATGACTGAGAGTCTCGAATCGGAGCTAGAGGACATTCTTAAAGATGTTCAGCCTGATCTGGAGGAACCAGAGAGAACAGAAGAAACTCTGAAAACTCCTCAGGAAGAGGATAAGCCTCCTAAACCCGAGCTCAAACCACTACCACGATCCTTGAAATATGTATTTCTGGGAGAAGGTGACACTTTTCCGTGATCATAAGCTCTGCTTTAGAGCCACAGGAAGAGAAAGCACTAATTCAGGTGCTAAGGACACACAAGACAACTCTTGGGTGATCTATAAGTGATCTTAAAGGCATTAGCCCAGCAAGATGCATGCACAAGATCCTATTGGAGGATGATGCTAAGCCAGTGGTTCAACCATAGAGGCGGCTAAATCCAGCCATGAAGGAGGTGGTGCAGAAAGAGGTCACTAAGTTACTAGAGGCTGGGATTATTTATCCTGTTTCTGACAACCCCTGGGTGAGCCCTGTGCAAGTTGTCCCCAAGAAAGGAGCCATGACAATGGTTCATAATGAAAAGAATGAACTGGTTCCTACAAGAACAGTTACAGGATGGCGTATGTGTATTGACTACAGAAGACTCAATACAGCAACCAGAAAGGATCATTTTCCTTTACCATTCATAGACCAGATGCTGGAGAGACTAGCAGGTCATGAATACTACTGCTTTTTGGATGGCTATTCAGGTTACAACTAAATTGCAGTAGATCCTCTGGACTAAGAGAAAACAACATTCACATGTCCATCTGGAGTATTTGCCTACAGAAGGATGCCATTTGGTCTGTGCAATGCACCTACAACCTTTCAGAGGTGCATGCTCTCTATTTTCATAATCTTAGACACTAGGAAGGAAGAGGATGAATGCATCATCCTTGGAAGACCTTTCCTAGCCACAGCAGGAGCTGTGATAGATGTCAACAGAGGTGAAATAGTCTTTCAATTGAATGGGGACTACCTTGTGTTTAAGGCACATGGCCATCCCTCTGTGACAAAAGAGAGTAAGCATGAGGAGCTTCTCTCAGTTCAGAGTCAAGAAGAGCCCCCACAGTCAAACTCTAAGTTTGGTGTTGGGAGGCCATAACCAAACTCTAAGTTTGGTGTTAAGACCCATATCCAAACTCTAAGTTTGGTGTTGGGACTATACAACATTGACCTGATCACCTTTGTGGCTCCATGAGAGCCACTGTTAAGCTATTGACATTAAAGAAGCGCTTGTTGGGAGGCAACCCAATCTTATTTATCTAATTTTCATTTTATTGTTATTTTGTGTTTTATTAGGTACATGATCATGAGGAGTCACGAAAAAAAATATAAAAATTAAAAATAGGATCAAAAACAGCAGAAGAAAAAATCACACCCTGGAGGAAGCACAGACTGGCGTTCAACGCCAGTAAGGAGCATCTGGCTGGCGTTCAACGCCAGAACAGAGCATGAAACTAGCGCTGAACGCCAGAAACAAGCAAACATTCTGGCGTTGAACGCCAGGAATGTGCCTAGAGAAAAAGCTGGCGCTGAACGCCAGTAACAAGCATGAAACTGGCGTTCAACGCCAGAAACATGTTACATGTGGGCGTTGAACGCCCAGAACGTGCACCACTCGGCGTTTAAACACCAGAATGGTGTGCAAAGGCATTTTACATGCCTATTTGGTGCAGGGATGGAATTCCTTGACACCTCAGGATCTGTGGACCCCGCAGGATCACCTCAGGATCTGTGGACCCCACAGGATCCCCACGTAACATATTCCCACGTTACCTCCTAATCCTATTTTACTCTTCCCAATAAACACTCCTTCCCAAAACCCTTCACCTATCACCTCAATCTCTCTTCCCCATCACCTCTTCACCACTCACATCCATCCACTCTTCCCCACACACCCCACCTACCTTTAAAATTCAAATTTTCTTTCCCACTCAATCCCACCCATATAGCCAAATACACACATCCCTCAATCTCCTCCATATCTTCTTCTTATTCTTCATCTTTTCTTTCTTCTCTTGCTCGAGGGCGAGCAATTTTCGAAGTTTGGTGTGGTAAAAGCATAGCTTTTTGTTTTTCCATAACCATTGATGGCACCTAAGGCCAGAGAAACCTCAAAAAAAAGAAGAAGAAGAGAAAAAATGGAAGACAAAAGCTTCCACCTCTGAGTCATGAGAGATGGAAAGACTCATGTAAAGGGTTTATAGCTCAGTGGTAGAACATTTGACTGCAAATCAAGAGATCCCTGAGATACCTCAGGGGATAAATTGTCCTCCACACAATTATTAGGAGCAACTAAGGATAGGAACACCAAAATTACTAGGGATCATGCAACAGAAGCAAGGAAGAGACATAAAGGAGCTCAAAAAGCACCATTGGACCTTCAAGAAGGCGCCGCACTCACTAAGGTGGACTCATTCCTTGTTCTTATTTCTCTGTTTTTCGATTTCTATGTTATGTTTATCTATATTTTGTGTCTCTACTTCATGATCATTAGTATGTAGTAACCATGTCTTAAAGTTATGAATAAAATCCATTAATCCTTCACCTCTTTTAAATGAAATATGCTTTAATTCAAAAGAACAAGAAATACATGGATTTCAAAATTATCCTTGAATTTAATTTAATTATATTGATGTGGTGACAATACTTTTTGTCTTCTGAATGAATGATTGAACAGTGCATATGCCATTTGATATTGTTGTTTATGTATGTTAAAACTATTGGCTCTTGAAAGAATGATGAACAAAGAGAAATGTTATTGATGATCTGAAAAATCATGAAATTGATTCTTGAACCAAGAAAAAGCAGTGAAAAGTAAAAAGCTTGCGAAAAAAATGATGAAAAAAATAGAAAGAAAAAGAAAAAGCAAGCAGAAAAAGCAAATAGCCCTTAAAACCAAAAGGCAAGGGTAAAAAATAGCCCTTAAAAAGCAAGCAAAAAATGCAAGTAGCCCTTAAAAAGGATCCAAGGCTTTGAGCATCAATGGACAGCAGGGCCCAAGGAAATAAAATCCAGGCCTAAGCGGCTAAATCAAGCTGTCCCTAACCATGTGCTTGTGTCATGAAGGTCCAAGTGAAAAGCTTGAGACTGAGTGGTTAAAGTCGTGATCCAAAGCAAAAAGAGTATGCTTAAGAGCTCTGGACACCTCTAACTGGGGACTCTAGCAAAGTTGAGTCACAATCTGAAAAGGTTCACCCAGTTATGTGTCTGTGGCATTTGTGTATCCGGTGGTAATATTGGAAAACAAAACGCTTAGGGCCACGGCCAAGACTCATAAGTAGCTGTGTTCAAGAATCACAATGCTTAACTAGGAAAATCAATAACACTATCCAAAATTCTAAGTTCCTAGAGAAGCCAATCATACTAAACTTCAAAGGAAAAAGTGAGATGCCAAAACTGTTCAGAAGCAAAAAACTACAAGTCCCACTCATGTAATTAGAATTAATATTCATTGATATTTTGAAATTTATAGTATATTCTATTCTTTTTATCCTAATTGATTTTCAGTTGCTTGGGGACAAGCAACAATTTAAGTTTGGTGTTGTGATGAGCGGATAATTTATACGCTTTTTGGCATTGTTTTTAGGTAGTTTTCAGTAAGTTCAAGCTACTTTTAGAGATGTTTTCATTAGTTTTTATGTTAAATTCACATTTTTGGACTTTACTATGAGTTTGTGTGTTTTTCTATAATTTCAGGTAATTTCTGGCTGAAATTGAGGGACTTGAGCAAAACTCTGAAAAAGGCTGACAAAAGGACTGCTGATGCTGTTGGAATTTGACCTCCCTGCACTCGAAATGGATTTTCTGGAGATATAGAACTCCAAATGGCGCACTCTCAACGGCGTTGAAACGTAGATATCCAGAGCTTTCCAGCAATATATAATAGTCCATCCTTTATTCGGAAATTGATGATGTAAATTGGCGTTGAACGCCAAGTACATGCTACTGTCTGGAGTTAAACGGCAGAAACACGTGATGATCCGGAGTTGAACGCCCAAAACACGTTATAACTTGGAGTTCAACTCCAAGAAAAACCTCAGCTCGTGGATAGATCAAGCTCAGCCCAAGCATACACCAAGTGGGCCCCGGAAGTGGATTTATGCATCAATTACTTACTCATGTAAACCCTAGTAGCTAGTTTAGTATAAATAAGACTTTTTATTAATGTATTAGTCTTCTTTTGACCACGTTTCATCTCTGGTCTCAGTTTTGTTTTATTCTTCATTTTAGGAGGCCATTGATCACGTTTTAGGGGGCTGGCCATTCGGCCATGCCTGAACCTTTCACTTATGTATTTTCAACAGTGGAGTTTCTGCACACCATAGATTAAGGGTGTGGAGCTCTGCTGTACCTCAAGTTTCAATACAATTACTATTACTTTTTATTCAATTCTCTTTTATTCTTATTCCAAGATATACGTTGCACAACACTTTGATGAATGTGATGATCCGTGACACTCATCATCATTCTCACCTATGAACGCGCGTGACTAACAACCACTTCCGTTCTACTTTAGGCCGGGCGCATATCTCTTAGATTCCCCAACAGAATCTTCGTGGTATAAGCTAGATAGATGGCGGTATTCATGAGGATCCAGAAAGTCTAACCTTTTCTGTGGTATTCCGAGTAGGATCCTGGGAATCCGGAAAGTCTAACCTTGTCTGTGGTATTCTGAGTAGGATTCCGGTATTGAATGACTGTGACGAGCTTCGAACTCCTGAAGGCTGGGCATGATGACAAACGCAAAAGAATCAATGGATTCTACTCCAACCTGATTGAGAACCGACAGATGATTAGCCGTGCTGTGACAAGCATTCGGACCATTTTCACTGAGAGGATGGGATGTAGCTATCAACAAGGGTGATGCCTCCAGACGATTAGCCGTGCAGTGACAGCGCATAGGACCATTTTTCCGAGAGGATTAAAAGTAGCCATTGATGATGGTGATGCCCTACATACAGCTTGCCATGGAAAGGAGTAAGAAGAATTGGATGAAAGCAATAAGAAAGTAGAGATTCAAGAGGAGCACAACACCTCCACATGCCTATCTGAAATTCCCACTATTGATCTACATAAGTATTTCTATCCCTTTTTATTTTCTATTTGTTATTAATTTTTGAAACCCAAAACCATTTAATCTGCCTAACTGAGATTTACAAGGTGACCATAGCTTGCTTCATACCAACAATCTCTGTGGGATCAACCTTTACTCACGTAAGGTATTACTTGGATGACCCAGTACACTTGCTGGTTAAGTTGAACGGAAAGTCTAAACCTTGTCTATGGTATTCCGAGTAGGATTCTGTGATTGAATGACTGTGACGAGCTTCAAACTCCTGAAGGCTGGGCGTGATGACAAGCGCAAAAGAATCAAGGGATTCTATTCCAACCTGATTGAGAACCGACAGATGATTAGCCGTGCTGTGACAGAGCATAGGAACGTTTTCACTGAGAGGATGGGATGTAGCCATTGACAACGGTGATGCCCTACATACAGCTTGCCATGGAAAGGAGTAAGAAGGATTGAAGTGAAGCAGTGGGAGAGCAGGCGTCCTTGAGCCATACAGTATCTCCATTCGCTTATCTGAAATTCCCACCAATGAATCTGCATGAGTATTCTATCCCTTTTATTTTTTATTTTCTTATTTCTATTTTCGAAAACCCATAAACAAATTTAATCTGCCTAACTGAGATTTACAAGGTAACCATAGCTTGCTTCATACCAACAATCTCTGTGGGATCGACCCTTACTCACGTAAGGTATTACTTGGATGACCCAGTACACTTGCTGGTTAAGTTGAACGGAGTTGTGTCCACACATAGCCAAGAGCCACAATAATGATTCCATACAACAACAAAGAATACTACATTGATGTGATCACAATTTCGTCCACCAAGTTTTTGGCGCCGTTGTCGGGGATTGTTCGAGTTTGGACAACTGACGGTTCATCTTGTTGCTCAGATTAGGTAATTTTCTTTTTATTTTCTTTTCAAAAAGTTTTCAAAATTTTTCTTTTATTTTCGTTTTTCTAAAAGAATATTTTCGAAAAAATAAAATAAAAATACAAAAAATTAGAAAATCATAAAAACCAAAAGTATTTTATGTTTCTTGTTTGAGTCTTGAGTCAAATTTTAAGTTTGGTGTCAATTGCATGCCTTAAAAATTTTTCTTGCATTTTTCGAAAACATTTCATGCATTCATAGTGTTCTTCATGATCTTCAAGTTGTTCTTGACAAGCCTTCTTGTTTGATCTTGATGTTTTCTTGTTTTGTGTTGTTTGTTGTTTTTCATATGCATTTTTTGTTTGTTAGAGTCCATGCATTAAAGATTTCTAAGTTTGGTGTCTTGTATGTTTTCTTTGCATCAAAAATTTTTCAAAATTATGTTCTTGATGTTCATCATGATCTTCAAAGTGTTCTTGGTGTTCATCTTGACATTCATAGTGTTCTTGCATGCATTATGTGTTTGATCCAAAATTTTCATATTTTGGGTCATTTTTATGTTTTTCTCTCTCATAACTAAAAATTCAAAAAATCAAAAATATATCTTTTCCTTTTTTCTCTCCAAATTTTCGAAATTTTGGGTTGACTTGGTCAAAATTTTTTAAAATTAGTTGTTTCTTACAAGTCAAGTCAAATTTTCAAATTTTAAAAATCTTATCTTTTCAAAATCTTTTTCAAAAAGTATATCTTTTTCATTTTTTTATTTTTTTCGACAATTTCAAAAACTCTTTTTCAAATTATTTTCAAAATCTTTTTCTTATCTTTACATCATATTTTCGAAAATTAGCTAACAATTAATGTGATTGATTCAAAAATTTGAAGTTTGTTACTTTCTTGTTAAGAAAGGTTCAATCTTTAAGTTCTAGAATCTTATCTTGTAGTTTCTTGTTAGTGAAGTAAGCAATTTCAAATTTTTGAATTAAATATTTTTATCTTTTAGCTTATCTTTTTCAAAAATTTTATCTTTTTCAAAATTTGATTTCAAAATATCTTATCTAACTTCTTATCTTCTTATCTTTTTCAAATTTGATTTTAATATCTTTTTCCATCAACTAACTAACTTTTTGTTTGTTTCTTATCTTTTTCAAAACCAACTAACTACCTATCCCTCTCTAATTTTCGAAAATATCTCATCTCTTTTTCAAAAATTCTTTTTGTTTTAAATTTTAATTTTAATCTTATCTTATCTTTAATTTTCGAAAATCACTAACCTCTTTTTCAAAATTATTTTCGAAATTTTCCCTCTCTTTTCTTATTCTATTTAATTATTTATTTACTAACACTTCTCTTCACCTCTCTTCATCTAAAAATCCGAACCTATTCTCCTTCACTCTTCTCTCCTTTCTACTTCTACTAACATAAAGGAATCTCTATACTGTAACATAGAGGATTCATAAAGGAATCTCTATACTGTAACATATCTCTTAGATTCCCCAACAGAATCTTCGTGGTATAAGCTAGATAGATGGCGGCATTCATGAGGATCCAGAAAGTCTAACCTTGTCTGTGGTATTTCGAGTAGGATCCTGGGAATCCGGAAAGTCTAACCTTGTCTGTGGTATTCCGAGTAGGATTCCGGTATTGAATGACTGTGACGAGCTTCAAACTTCTGAAGGCTGGGCGTGATGACAAACGCAAAAGAATCAATGGATTCTACTCCAACCTGATTGAGAACCGACAGATGATTAGCCGTGCTGTGACAGAGCATTTGGACCATTTTCACTGAGAGGATGAGATGTAGCTATCAACAAGGGTGATGCCTCCAGACGATTATCCGTGCAGTGACAGCGCATAGGACCATTTTCCCGAGAGGATTAAAAATAGGCATTGATGATGGTGATGCCCTACATACAGCTTGCCATGGAAAGGAGTAAGAAGAATTGGATGAAAGCAATAAGAAAGTAGAGATTCAAGAGGAGCACAGCACCTCCACATGCCTATCTGAAATTCCCACTATTGATCTACATAAGTATTTCTATCCCTTTTTATTTTCTATTTATTATTAATTTTCGAAACCCAAAACCATTTAATCTGCCTAACTGAGATTTACAAGGTGACCATAGCTTGCTTCATACCAACAATCTCTGTGGGATCGACCCTTACTCACGTAAGGTATTACTTGGATGACCCAGTACACTTGCTGGTTAAGTTGAACGGAGTTGTGTCCACACATAGCCAAGAGCCACAATAATGATTCCATACAACAACAAAGAATACTACATTGATGTGATCACAATTTCGTCCACCAACTGGACATTACCATTTGAACTAATGTGTGATGCCAGTGACCATGCCATTGGTGCCATATTGGGACAAAGGCATAATAAGCTTTTGCACATCATTTACTATGCTAGCCGTGTTCTGAATGACGCACAGAAGAATTACACAACCACAGAAATAGAGTTGCTTGCAGTGGTTTATGCCATTGACAAGTTCAGATCTTATTTAGTGGGATCAAAAGTGATTGTGTATACTGACCATGCTACTCTAAAATATCTCCTCACAAAGCAGGATTCAAAACCCAGGCTCATAAGATGGGTGTTGCTTCTGCAAGAGTTTGATATAGAAATAAGAGACAGAAAGGGGACAGAGAACCAGGTAGCTGATCACCTGTCCCGGATAGAACCAGTAGCAGGAGCATCCCTCCCTCCTACTGAGATCTCTGAAACCTTTCCAGATGAGCAACTCTTTGCCATTCAGGAAGTACCATGGTTTGCAGACATTGCAAACTATAAAGCTGTAAGATTCATACCCAAAGAGTACAGTAAGCAGCAAATGAAAAAAATGATTTCTGATGCAAAGTACTACTTGTGGGATGAACCGTATCTCTTTAAGAGGTGTGCAGACAGAATGATCTGTAGATGTGTGCCTAGAGAAGAGGCACAGAAGATCTTATGGCATTGCCATGGATCACAGTATAGAGGACATTTTAGAGGAGAGCGAACAGCCACCAAGGTTCTCCAATGTGGCTTCTACTGGCCTACCCTCTATAGAGACTCCTGAGAGTTTGTACGTAACTGTGACAGTTGCCAGAGAGCTGGTAATCTATCTCACGGTTATGCCATGCCTCACAAGGGATCATAGAGATTGAGTTGTTTGATGTATGGGGTATTGACTTCATGGGGCCTTTCCCACCATCTTACTCAAACACTTATATTCTGGTGGCAGTAGATTATGTATCTAAATGGGTAGAGGCAATTGCAACATCCACTAATGATACTAAGACAGTGATGAAGTACCTCCAGAAGAATATCTTCAGCAGGTTCGGTGTCCCTAGGATACTGATTAGTGATGGAGGCACTCATTTCTGCAATAAACAGCTTGAGTATGCTCTGGTCTGATATGGAATTAACCATAAAGTGGCAACTCCATATCATCCACAGACAAATGGGCAGGCTGAAGTCTCAAAAAGAGAACTAAAACGGATCCTGGAACGGACCGTAAGTACCCATAAAAAGGATTGGGCAAGAGGTTTGGATGATGCTCTGTGGGCATACAGAACAGCATTCAAAACTCCTATAGGAACCTCTCCATACCAGTTGGTGTATTGAAAAGCCTGTCATCTGCCAATAGAACTGGAATATAAGGCCTACTGGGCAACCAGGTTCCTAAACCTTGATGCTAAGGTAGCTGGAGAGAAAAGATTACTCCTGCTGAATGAGCTGGAAGAGTTCAGACTCAATGCTTTTGAAAATGCTAAAATTTATAAAGAGAAAGCAAAAAGATGGCATGACAAATGGCTGTCATCTAAAGTCTTTGAGCCAGGACAGAAGGTCCTGTTGTTTAACTCTAGGCTCAGATTATTTCCTGGGAAATTGAAATCCCGATGGAGGGGACCATATGTGATTACAAGTGTGTCACCATATGGTTATGTAGAGCTTCAAGATATTGATTCTGACAAAAGGTTCATTGTTAATGGACAGAGAATCAAACATTATCTTGAAGGCAATGTTGAGCAAGAATGCTCAAAACTGAGACTAAATTAAAAGCTCAGTAAAAGTCCAGCTAATGACAGTAAAGAAGCCTTGCTGGGAGGCAACCTAGCCATTAGCAAAGGTTTTGTTTTTTAAATAATAATTATACAAGTTTAATATAATTTATTTTAAGGTTGATGATCATGTGGAGTCACAAAAATAGCTGCAGAATTAAAGCGGAATCAAAAATAGCATAAAAAAATAGCACACCCTGGAGGACAGGCTTACTGGCGTTTAAATGCCAGTAAAGATAGCAGAATGGGCGTTTAACGCCCATGCTGGCATCATTCTGGGCGTTAAACACCAGAATGGGCAGCATTCTGGGTGTTCAGAAAAATGCCCAATAAGGAAGGATTCCTGGCGTTTAACGCCAGCCAGGGTATCTGGCTGGGCGTTAAACGCCCAAAGAGGTAGCCAAGTGGGCGTTAAATGCCAGAAATAGTAGCATTCTGGGCGTTTAACGCTAGGATGACAGAAGGGAGGTAATTTTGCTTCTAATTCGATTTTTTTTTCAATTTTTCATATTTTAGTTCATAATTTTTTGCATCAAACATAGTTTAAACATTCATCTTTCAATTTCTATTTTCAAAAATTAATAATCTTTCCAATTCTTTTTAATTCTTTTTCAATTCTCTTCAATTCCTTTCAAAACGTTTTCAAAACTTACATATCTTTTCAAATTCTTTTCAACTCTTTTTAATTTTTCTTGCATATAATAATAAGTTTTCAAAATTAATTGCATCATTCTTCTTCTACTCCCTTCTATCTTATTTTGTTCGAGGATGGGCAAACCTTTTATGTTTCGTGTGGAAAAGGCCAGCTTCTTGCTTTCCATAACCACTAATGGCACCTAAGGCCAGAGAAACCTCTAGGAAGAGGAGCAACAAAGGCAAGGAAGAGACATAGAGGAGCTCAAGAACTCCATTGGTTCTTCAAGAGGAAGAAAGAGCCACCATCACTAAGGTGGACCCGTTCTTTAATCTCCTTGTTCTTATTCTTCTGTTTTTCGATCTTTTTATGCTTTATGTTTATCTATGTTTGTGTCATTATTACATGATCATTAGTATATAGTGCCTATGTTTTAAAGTTATAAATATCCCATGAATCCTTCACCTTTCTTAAATGAAAAATGTTTTCTGAAAAAGAAAAAAAGTACATGAATTTCGAATTTTAAATAGTTTAATTATTTTGATGTGGTGGCAATACTTTTTGTTTTCTGAATGAATGCTTGAACAATGCATATTTTTTATAGTGAAGTTTATGAATGTTAAAATTGTTGGCTCCTGAAAGAATAATGGAAAAAGAGAAATGTTTGTTCTCTCTAAAATTGTGATCTATATCTTGCTTGATTCTATATTTCCATGGTTTAATGTATGCATATACTTATATGATTGAGGTCTTGTTTCACTTAGCTTACATACCCATATGGCCTTACCCTTTCATTATCCTTTGCAAACCAATTTGAGCCTATTTTACCCTATTTGTTCTTTACTTTAGCTCATCACTAACTCTAAGTAGAAAACAATAATGTCCTTAATTTGAATCCTTGGTTAGCTTAGACTAGTGAGAGTGCTCATGAATTAAGTGTGGAGAAACTGGGTTTGGAAACGTTTGGTTTGGGAATTGAGTATGTTAGACTTTTTATGAAAATGTGAAAAATGTTGAGGACATGTTTATGCATTCAATACCTTAATCATATGCATTGGAAAAAATAAAGAAAAGAAAAAAATACAAAAAAATAAAAAAAAAAGAAAAGAAAAAGAGCAAATAATAAAAGGGGACAAAATGCCCCAAAGTAAATGGTGATAGCAATGCATATGAGTTGTACTCAATTTCGGATGCATGAATATGTGGAAAACATAGTTAATGTGTAGTTAGATTTCTTATTGTGATTACATGGATTGTCTTAAGTTAGGTGGGAAGTTTAGGTTAATCAAGGATTCATATTTTAGTCCACTTGACCAAATACAATCCTAACTTGACCCTAACCCCATTACAACCCTTAAAAGACCTCTTGATATGTGTATCTGTGCATTAATTCATTGTTGATTATTAGATGAAGAACAAGTCTTAGAAAGCAAGCTTAGTAGAGAATTAAGAGAATCGAACCTTAAACACTTGAGTGATTAGAGTGTATACACTTCCGGTGAGGGTACGATGCTCGATTCCTTGTTTCCGGCTTTCATGAGCTATCTTCTTTCGCAAGTTTACTTGTATCTTATTTTATGATTTGAATTAGTGAGATCCAGTTCATATTTCTTCTTGAAGGATTTTTTTTACTTTTAACCAAGTAGGTAGAAACATTGTACATGTAGTTGCATTCATATAGATAATTTGCATCTCATACTTTCTACCATTCCTCTTTACTCTCACAGCTTTTCTTGAGTTTAGCATGAGGACATGCTAGTGTTTAAGTGTGGAGAGATTTGATGCACCACTAATTCTTGGTACATCTTGTGCTTAATTGAGTGGATTTTATCCACTATTCTCACATTTATTAATAGAATCCGCATGTTTTACACTTTTCTTCCTGATTTTGTGCTATGATTGAAAACATGCTTCTTTGGCCCTAAATTTGCTAAATTTACTCCTCTCTTATTACCATTCGATGCGGTGATATGCGTGTTAAGTTCTTTCATGATGAAAAAAAAATTCAAATAATTAAGTAAATAAATGAATAAGGGGACAAAATTACCCCAATGTTAAGTTTAATAAAAGATCAATGCATATGTGATAAAATTAAAGAAAAGTTGATGCATGAGTATGTGATGCAAAAGTGGGAATTTTGGGTAGCTAGGCATGATTTTGGAATTACATAGAGTATGTGTGTGTGTTAGGTTAGAGCTTAGGGTAATCAAAGATTCATATTATAGCTCACTTGGCCATACATATATCCTCACCCTTACCTTAGCCCCATTACAACCTTGAAAAGACCTCAGGATGTTTGCATTGGTATACAAAATTTTTGTTGATTGGTTAGATGAAGAACAAAGTTTTAGAAAGCATGACTAGAGAAGATGTGAGTGAATTAATCCTAGACATTTGAGAGAGTTAGAGTGATATACACTACTAGTGAGGGTTCAATGCTTGATTCTATGTTCCCTGCTTTCATGAGCTATCTTCTTACAAGTTTACTTGTCTTTACTGTATGATTCGAATTTGTGGAATCTGATTTATATTTGTCTTGGAGAACTTGTTTATTTTCAACCAAGTAGATAGAAACATCTTAGCATATAGTTGCATTGATATATAGGTTGCATTTCATGAGTCTTACTTTCCCTTATTCATTCTTTTTGTCTCTTTGAGCTTAGCATGAGGACATGCTAATTTTTAAGTGTGGGGAGATTGATAAACCACTATTTTATGGTTTATCTTGTGCTCAATTAAGTGGTTTTTATCAAGTCTCTGCACACTTATTCATACAATTTGCATAGTTTTACAATTCCTTCCTAGTTTTGTTCTACAATTGAAAACTTGCTTCCTAAGCCCTTAAATTGTGTGTTTTAATTTCATTTTATACCATTCAAGGCCGTGATATGTGTGTTAAGTGGTTTCAGGGTTTATAGGGTAGGAATGGCTTAGAGGATGGAAAAGAAGCGTGCAAAAATAGAAGGAACACAAAAAACAAAGGGGATAGCCAGTGAGAATCGACAGGCATGCATGGCTCACGCGTGCGCGTAACTTGAAGATTTTCACAGTGACATGTGCGCATACCTGACGTGTACGCATGACTTGGAGACTTGCACATTGACGCGTACGCGTGACGCGTACACGTGACGCGTACGCGTGACATGCGCCACTTTGGCCCAGTTCCAAACCCAAAAACACAGAATAGAAGCTGCAGAGTTGGGGAATCATGATTCATTCATATAATTGATTATTCACAAATTTAGGTTTAAGATGTAGTTTCTAGAGAGCCTCTCATTTTTAGGATTCTTTTAGTTTTAGGTTTATTTCTTCATCAAATTTAGGTTCAATGTTCCTTTAATTTAGTTTCTTTTCTACTTTAATTGTTCTAGAACTTTGGTTTATTTAATTCTCTTGTTGAGTTGTTTATTTCTCCAATTTGGTTTAGGAACTCCATGTTAGATTTGATTTTCTATTTAATGCAATTTGAAGTATTTTATATTTATGATTGCTTTCTTCAATCTGTGTTGTTGATGCTTTAAATAGGTTGTTTGGATTTAATATTCTCTTATTAATTTTCCTTGTTTTTATTTTGTGCCTTCCAAGTGTTTGATGAAATGCTTGGGAGGATCATCAATTAGACTTTTATGTTCTTGGCTTGGGATGGTAACTTAGGAACTCTTGAGTTACTGATGTCCAAGTAATTGATGATTGGGAGCCATTAAATCTAGTTCTCACTAATTGAATTAGTGTAGAGCTAGGACTTATGGACTTGGATTAATATAGCTCATTTAACTTTTCTTTACTACTAGTTAGAGGATGACTTAATGGGATTGATCCTTGCCAATTCTCATGTTGTGGTTAGTGATAAGGATAGAGATCCTTGACCACCAAACCTTGCCAAGACCTCTTTATCATTTGAGTTTCCTTGCCATTTACTTTTCTTGTTTCTTATTTCGAAAACCCCAAAAGATACCTTTACATAACCAATTATAAGAACACTTCCCTGCAATTCCTTGAGAGACGACCCGAGGTTTGAATATTTTGGTTATTATTTTTAAGGGGTTTGTTACTCGTGACAAACAAATTTTTGTATGAAAGGATTATTGTTTGTTTAGAAACTATACTTTCAACGAGAACATATTTGCGAATTCTAGACCACACAAAAGTCCGTTCATCATCCTCTCATCAAGCCACCTCTAGGTTTCTCACTGTAGCAGAAGATGAAGCTCTAAGCAATCCACTCCCCTTCACGATCCTACTCAAGGTGCCACAGACAAGGCAGATCTTCCGGATCAGAAAGTGCTACTTTTTTGACTCTAGCCTTAGCGACACAGAGACCTCACGCACCCATAGTCAACGAGATTTCATGTCACATATCTAAAGTTGCTCAGATGCTCTATTGGAATCCGCAATGCAATCTCTAGCTTTACTTAAATGCTATCCGGGTCAGGAATCGCACAGAACCCATGTAGAATAAGGGTGATTGTCACGGGTCACCCTCAATTCATAAGATGGAGAACGAGATTGCATAAGAGAATAGAATCAGACATATTGAATTAGAACAGTAATATTAGTGATCCATGAAAATTAGTAGAGCTCCTAACCTTAACCGTAGGAGGTTAGTGACCCATACTGTATAGAAAATAATAATGAAAGGTTCGAATGGGCAAAGACCTCTAACAAGGGTGATCTTTCTTCTATATATACTAGTCTAGTAACTAAGGATTACAGAAAATAAGATAAACTAGTCTTGTAGTACGAAAATCCACTTCTGGGGCCCACTTGGTGAGTGTTTGGGCTGAGGTTGAGTGTCTCCCATGAGCTAGTACCCCTTAGGGGCATTGAACGTTGGCTAGGGACTCCATCCTGGGTGTTGGACTCTGGTGCACGAAATTGTGATCACTACTTTTCACAACTCAAATAATCCCCAGTAATGAATCCAAAAACTTGGTGTTCAACACCATGGCATAAACACAACTTCGCACAACTAATCAGCAAGTGTACTGGGTCGTCCAAGTAATAAACCTTACGCGAGTAAGGGTCGATCCCACAGAGATTGTTGGTATGAAGCAAGCTATGGTCACCTTGTAAATCTTAGTCAGGCAAACTCAAATGGGTATGGTGATAAACGCATAAAACATAAAGATAAAGATAGATATACTTATGTAATTCATTGGTGGGAATTTCAGATAAGCGCATGAAGATGCTGGTCCCTTCCGTCTCTCTGCTTTCCTACTTTCTTCATCCAATCCTTCTTACTCCTTTCCATGGCAAGCTTAAGCAAGGGTTTCACCGTTGTCAGTGGCTACCTCCCATCCTCTCAGTGGAAATGTTCAACGCACCCTGTCACGGCACGGCTATCCATCTGTCGGTTCTCGATCAGGCCGGAATAGAATCCAGTGATTCTTTTGCGTCTGTCACTAACGCCCCGCCCTCAGGAGTTTGAAGCACGTCACAGTCATTCAATCATTGAATCCTACTCAGAATACGACAGACAAGGTTAGACCTTCCGGATTCTCTTGAATGCCGCCATCAGTTCTAGCCTATACCACGAAGACTCTGATCTCACGGAATGGATGGCTCGGTTGTCAGGCGAGCGCTCGTTTGTCAGGCGATCAACCATGCATCGTGTATCAGGAATCCAAGAGATATTCACCCAATCGAAGGTAGAACGGAGGTGGTTGTCAGTCACACGTTCATAGGTGAGAATAATGATGAGTGTCATGGATCATCACATTCATCAAGTTGAAGAACAAGTGATATCTTAGAACAAGAACAAGCGGAATTGAATAGAAGAACAATAGTAATTGCATTAATACTCGAGGTACAGCAGAGCTCCACACCTTAATCTATGGTGTGTAGAAACTCCACCGTTGAAAATACATAAGAACAAGGTCTAGGCATGGCCGAATGGCCAGCCTCCCAAAGAGGGTTCAATCATAAAAACATGATCAAAAGCTCCAATACAATAGTAAAAGGTCCTACTTATAGAGAACTAGTAGCCTAGGGTTTACAGAGATGAGTAAATGACATAAAAATCCACTTCCGGGCCCACTTGGTGTGTGCTTGGGCTGAGCATTGAAGCATTTTCGTGTAGAGACTCTTCTTGGAGTTAAACGCCAGCTTTTATGCCAGTTTGGGCGTTTAACTCCCACTTTGGTGCCAGTTCCGGCGTTTAACGCTGGGAATTCTGAGGGTGACTTTGAACGCCAGTTGGGGCCATCAAATCTTGGGCAAAGTATGGACTATCATATATTGCTGGAAAGCCCAGGATGTCTACTTTCCAACGCCGTTGAGAGCACGCCAATTGGACTTCTGTAGCTCCAGAAAATCTACTTCGAGTGCAGGGAGGTCAGAATCCAACAGCATCTGCAGTCCTTTTCAGTCTCTGAATCAGATTTTTGCTCAGGTCCCTCAATTTCAACCAGAAAATACCTGAAATCACAGAAAAACACACAAACTCATAGTAAAGTCCAGAAAAGTGAATTTTAACTAAAAACTAATAAAAATATACTAAAAACTAACTAGATCATACTAAAAACATACTAAAAACAATGCCAAAAAGCGTACAAATTATCCGCTCATCAGACGCCAGCTGCTCCCCTGTGGGCGCTGGACGTTAGGAATTAGGCTGGTGGCTTGCGTTGAATGCCATTTTTGGGCCTACATTTCCAAAGAAAAGTATGAACTATTATATATTTATGGAAAGCTCTGGATGTTAGCTTTCCATAGCTATTGAGAGCGCACCATTTGGATTTTGGTAGCTCTAGAAAAGCTCCTTTGAGTGCACGGAGGTCTGATATTGACAGCATCTGCAGTCCTTCCTTTGTCTCTGAATCAGACTTCTGCTCAAGCTCCTCAAGTTTAGCCAGAAAATACCTAAAATCATCATAAACACACAAACTCAAAGTAAAATCCAAAAATGTGAATTTTTCACTAAAACCTATAAAAACATAATAAAACTTAAACAAAACATAATGAAAACTATATGAAAATGATGCCAAAAAGCGTATAAAATATCTGGTCATCAAGTGGGCAGCGAGTAATTGGGGAGTTCCTGTGGTCTTGGCACCTAACTTGGAGAATCCCAAGTTAGGCACACCAATACAACACCTGGTTCACGCATAATCCTTCTTCTGGCGCCTAACTTGAGAAAAGCCAAGTTAGGCGCCAGTATGGCTGAGCCTGATGGGAAAGACGTGTATAATATTATACATCGTTGGAAAGCTCTGAAAGTTATCTTTTCAATGCCGCTAGAATCACATCAATTGGACCTCTGTAGCTCAAGTTATTCTTGTTGGAGTGCAATGAGGTCATGGTTGACAGCACCATTCACTTTCTTCACTTCTTCTACAAAAACTCCATCAAATCTATCCGAATGCTACCTGAAATAAACAGAATTGTACAAAACTCAAAGTAGCATTCATAGTGGCTAAAAGACATTTAAATCTTGATTAAACTTAACAATTCAAATACAAATTCACTAGGAAAAGATGCTCACGCATCAATGAGGTTGTCCGACGTGGATTGGGTCCCCGGACACCAGACACCCCTTAATGTGGGCTTAAACGAGCCTCTGTCAAGACCTTTGGACGTGACATTTGCATTGGGTGGAACTCCTCTCTTGACAGCTGCAGCTGCACCCCCTGATCGTGCATGTCCCTCCAGGCCACCCTGAGATGAAGATGAGGTACCTCTCACTCAGGGAGCATAGAAGATTAGGCGCCCATGCTACTGTTTCACAGGGTCACATCTTTTCTGACCTTTCGGATGACTATTTAGTTATATGTTATTATGTTATCTACCTGTCTACTTTGTGTTGTTGTATTAACCATTATGTTATCCCGCAATGTTATCATGTTATTTGGTTACCATACTATGTTACTATGTTATTATGCCTATCGTACTATGTCATTATGTATTACTTGACTGAGTTTCGAAAGTGATGGCAACAATGTTATGAAAAGAAAACACTATAATATTAATAACGCCAATCCATTTTACAATACAACAACTACGGGAACTACAAACATCTCGATAACAAAAATCTAACTTCCACAAAACACTAAGCTCCATAAAGGAAACACAATAAACTACAACCGAACAAGCAACACAACAACGAAAACACTAAACTCCACTAGCTCCTCTAGAACTCACAGTACCTCCTCCCTATGGGCAACTCTGCCTAGTATGACCAGGCTATCCGCATAGCCCACACCACTTTGGTCGACTTGGATCGACCTCGTTCATACTAGTCCGAATTCTAGTGCTCCTCGGATGGCCTTTAGATGCACGTCTCTTACTGGGATCATGAATAACTATTGAACCATCATATGGTGGCTAGAAGCCTTCTGCAATCAGAGGATTGAATCCCATCCTGTAGACATTAAACACCATACTGAGGTGATATACCTCGTGGACATATGTTGCCTAATTCAGGCGAGAATATGCACAGCAAGCAATTGCATGGCAACATGGATAATGGAGCGGCTGAAAGTCCTTGCAATCGCAAGTTCGATCTCTCAATAATACTCTGTAAATACCGAGTGAGAAATTACCTATTGGAGTAGTCTCGGCCACGTTAAACTCTAAATTATCCCCATCATATAGTGTCACCATGAAAACATCTCAATGCCTTTAGGTTTGCCTCCATTGCTTTCACAAGCAACTGACTAAATTCCTATCCTGTCTCTAACTATGCCTCAGCCTCTCTTCCCTTGCGAAAACAAAAACTCTGCCAACCTCCCATAAGTGGACTTCACCAAGGAACAAATTGGAAGGTTCCTGACATCTTTGAGCACTGAATTAACGCACTCATAAATGTTTGTAGTCATATGGCCGAATCTACGACCCTCATCCTGGTGCTGGGTCCATTTGTCATACTTCATCCTGTTGGCCTAGTCACACGTAGCCAGGTCTTTAGTTTGGAGGATGTCAAACCAATAATCAAACTCAACCTCAGTCTTTGCATAAGCAGCATTGACTAGAATCCTCCTTGCATCCTTTCCCTTGAAGGTCATTGCAAAATTTGCTGTAACATGCCTAATATAGAATACCCGATAAGTAGCAGGAGCAACCCATCCACCATCAGGTGCCTCCAAGGTGGCCTTGATCCCGTTGTGCCTATCGAATATCATGAGAATGTCTGGCTGAGGAGTCTCGTGTTTATGTAAGTGAGATAAGAAAAAAGACCATGACTTTGCATTTTCACCATCTACTAGGGCAAAAGTAATAGGAATGATATTAGAATTTCCATCCTTAGCTATTGCAACCAGCAAAGTTTTTCCATATTTGCCACAAAAATGGGTCCCGTCAATACTGACCAATGGCTTACAATACTTGAATGCCTCGATGCACAGTGAGAATTCCCAAAAAGTCGGTAAAAATATGCTGACTCCCCGTCAATCTGGCCTCCAAACTGCACAGGAATCATCCTCAACACTGCGATACTATTTGGTGTTGTTATCTGTACACCAAGCACCCATCTTGGTAGCACATTGTATGCCTCCTCCCAATCCCCATATATATGAACAACAGCCTTCTTCTTAGCCAACCACACCGTCCTGTATGTAAGTCCGAACCCAAAATGTGCCTCTAGCGTATTTTGCAGAACCTTGATGGGCACGGCCGCATCAGTTCTGATCATAGGAAGGATGTAAGCAGATATCACATGATAGTCAAGCTTCCTATAATTACTGGAAATCGAGGTGGCCAAATATGTATGTGGTCAGTTATACCATTTGACCTCCCAAATACCCTTTTGCTGCAATAGCGTGATCTAAATCAACCATCTGCAACTATTTTCGAACACCTTACACATGCCGTAGTACTTTTCATGGTCCAAATCCATCACTTTATATTCAACCCCACAGTGGATGCTGTAAGTCTTCACACATAAGACGACTTTCTCTTTATTCTGAAACTCTAAACCAACTTGGAACTCAGCTAGACCTGCGGTGTCTTGTGAATCTCTCGGTCCAAAACCAAATAGTACATCCGATAACCTTATGGTCTCATCACATCCAAGACTAGAGTCGAAAAGTGCTGTGGATACTGCTGTGTTCCTGAGCTCGATGCTCCACCAGACCCAGCAAAAATACTCCTCCCTATATCATTACCACTATCATCAGCAATCGTGGTGGGCTCTACATCATCGTCATCACTTAGGACATCTTCCAACACATACGGTTCTCCAACCATCCTAGAAATTAGAATCATAACAGGAGTATTCATGTTAGCACCTTGTTCTACAGTCTCGTTGAGGTGTAGATCAGCTACAAAAGATGGAGATGCCACCTGATGATTAGATTTTTGACAGTCTAGAATTTCACTAATGAAGTCTCGTTGCAAGTATAGTTTCTAAACCAACACTAGTCCTTTCATACAAAAATTTGTTTGTCACAAGTAACAAACCCCTAAAATCTATAAACCGAAGTATTGAACCTCGGGTCGTTCTCCCTAGGAATTGCAATAAAGTGTTCTTGTTATTGGTTATGAGATATTTTGGGGTTTTTGAGATTTTAGACAAGAAATATAAATGGCAAAGAAAATAAACTAACAACTAACAAAGCTCTTGGCAAGATATGAGAATTAGAAGTCCTATCCTAGTTATCCTCCTCAATTGTGACCACAAATTGTTCATTGCTACCACTTAGTTAACCTCTAACCATGGAGGAAAGTCAGGTGGATGAATTAACTTGATTCCACAAGTCCTAGCCAACTCCCAAGGAAAAGACTAGCTTTAGTGGTATCCAAATCAATTAGCAACTTCTTATTATCAATCAACAAAAGAATTAGATAACTCAAGCGTCACTAATTACTCTACCTATGCCAAGAGGAATAAAATCTATACTAAAATCCAACCAAGCATTTCATCAAACACTTGGAAGACACAAAGAAAAAGCATAGTAAATTGATAACAATAGTAGAATCTAACAACAATTGAATGTAAGAAATCAACAACAACAATCAAAAGGAACACAATTAGTATGAATTACCTCAAATGGAATTGGAAGAAAGTAGAAGAGATAAGAATAGATCTACAACAAAGTATGAGAACAACATAAAGGAAATTACAACAAAAGAATAGAAGAATGATGATTGCAACAACAAGGAATTGAGAAGAAGAAGTAGAAGAGATCTTGAATGAAAACCTAGATCTAAGAACTAAACCTAATCCTAATCCTAATTCTAGAGAGAAGTTAGAGCTTCTCTCTCTAGAAACTAACTCTAACTACTTCTAAAACTAAACTAAAGCTAATGAAGAAAAAGTCTATAAAGTATTTCAATTCCCCTTCAATCCTTGGCTTAAATAGCATTAGAAATGAGTTGGATTGGGCCCACAAGACTTTAGAATTCGCTGGCCACGAATTTGCATTTAATGAATCCCATGCGAATCAGCGCGTCCATGTACCGTGCGCGTGCGCACCCCTATGCGCGATGAAACTATGGAAAATCATATATGATTTTGAAGCCCGGATGTTAGCTTTCAACACAACTAGAACCGCATCATTTGGACCTCTGTAGCTCAAGTTATGGTCGATTAAGTGCGAAGAGGTCGGCTTGACAGCTTTTGCGATTCCTTCATTTCTTCATGAGTTCTCCATTTTTACATGCTTTTTCTTCATTCCCTTGATCCAATCCTTGCCTCCTAAATCCGAAATCACTTAACAAACATATCAAGGCATCTAATGGAATCAAGGTGAATTAAATTTAGCTATTTTAAGACCTAAAAAGCATGTTTTCACTCTTGAGCACAATTAAGGGAGAAGTTATAAAACCATGCTATTTCATTGAATAAATATGGTTAAAAGGTGACAAAATAAACCCTACAAATAGGGTTTATCAACCTCCCCACACTTAAACCAAGCATGTCCTCATGCTTAAACCAAGAATGAAACAAGGGGTATGACATTTATTCAATGCAAATAACCTAAATGCATCTATCTATATGAATGCAACTAAATGCAAAATGATTCTACCTACTTGGTTAAAAATAAATCAATCCTCTAAGAGCATGTATGCACAAGTAGGGCCAAGATCATATAATGATTCATGAATCCTACCAATTCAAGTATAAAAAAATGATGTTCAAATAGACTTGCAAGAAGAAAGCTTATGAGAGCTGGGAATCACGGAATTGAGCATCGAACCCTCACCGGAAGCGTTTGCACTCTAGTCGCTCAAGTGTGTAGGGTCGATTCTCTCAATTATCCCCTAATCATGCTTTCTAAGATTTGTTTTTCTTCTAACAATCAACATATATTTCATGCATGCATACAAGTATCATGAGGTCTTTTTTTTAGGTTATAATGGGGCTAGGGTCAAGGTAAGGATACATATTTGATCAAGTGAGCTTGAAATTTGAATCTTTGATAAGCTTAAACTTTCCACCTAACCTATGACATCCTATACAATTTCAAAGCTAACCAAGCTACCCATTTTTCACTTTTTCTTCTCATACTCATGCATTTTTTTCCTTGATCACAACATATATTCATTGATTTTATTGAGCTTCACTTTGGGGCATTTTGTCCCCTTTTTATTGTTTTTCTTCTTTTTCTTTCTTTTTCTATTTTTTTCTTTTCTTTTCTTTTCTTTTTCACATTTATTATATTTTTTCTTTTTCTTTTATTTTTTTCTCATTTTTTATTTTTCTTTCTTTCAAGTTACATACAAGAACATCAATGCATAAGGTCTATACATTTTAATTAATACATGAGTATGTCCCCAATTCCCAATATTTCCAATAAAAATACAAAACTACCCTTTTACTCCCCCAATGTTCCAAGGTTCCCACACTTGAATGATACTCACACACACTAGCCTAAGCTAATCAAAGATCCAAATAGATGACAATTAATGTTTTTTGCTTTAAAGCTTGTAATGTGCTAAAATAAGAACAAGTGGGTTAAGCGTAGGCTCAAATTTGCTAACAATGGAAGATAAAAGGTAAGGCCATTTGGGTAAGTGAGCTAAATGAAATGATGGCCTCAATCATATAAATGCATGTATACAAAAAATAATGGACATAAAGAATCAAACAAATCAAATATTACAATCATAGAAAGAGAATAATGCACACAAGAAGGAAAAATAAGTGGTTATAAGATGTAACCACACCATTAGGCTCAAATCTCACAAAATTGTGTTCTTAGCTCAAAAACCATGTTCCAAAATAAATTCTTTCAAGCAAGTTCAACAAAATTTTTTTCAAATTGGTAGGGTGCCCTAAAAAAATAATTTCTTGGAAAAGAAATCATCACCATAACCAAGTAGTCCTAATAAGAAAGAAGTGGTAAAAATATGTACAAATTCTAACTAACATGCAACCTATCATGCAATGCAATAACTAATCTAACAAAGAAAATAAAAAAATGGTGTTGAAAAGGAAATTGTTACCCATGGAGATCGGTCGAACGACCTCCCCACACTTGAAGATTGCATCATCCTTGGTGCATGCACAGAAGAGCAAGGTGGACGGGTTGAAACAACTGATGAGCTTCTTCAAAAGGTTGTGCGGATGAACTTGTTTGATGCCCCATTTAGAAACTTTTCCTTTTTCCTTCTTTTGGTGGCCAACCTAAAAGGAGAGAAAAAAGAAAGAAAATTAAGCCTATAAGAAAGATATCAAAGCAAATAGGACATAGGTAGGGGCTAATGCCAAATAAAAGTAGGGTTCTCAAGTACATGGTAGCTAAGCATGTAAGTGAGGAAGCAATATAGGCAAAGGGCATATCAACTAATACTTGATGCAAGAGTGAAATCAAAGCATGAAGAGCATGTTGAGCATCAAGTTCAAATAAGAAAGAGTGGGTCATGAAAAACACTATGAGTTCATATCAATGCACAAAGACACAAGAGTCATACAAGATTAAGCATTTATTTGAAAGTTTCATCACCCATCAATATCAAACAAGTCAAGAAGCACCAAAATAATGCAAGAAATTCTCAACAATTGAGTAAGAGAGTTGAACACCATTATTAAAATAAGAAACTCGAAAAAAAATTAAAGTAAAAACAAGTTATAAAAAAATGAAAATGCAAAGAATAAAAGTATACGAATGCGATAAACAAAAGAAAATGGAAGAGGGGAAAAAAACCTTTTTTTTTTTACCGACACGGACGCGCACGATGCGCTCATGCGTCGATGTGCATACCGTCCGAGGGACGCGTACGCGCCAGGTGCGCATACGCGTAAGTTGTGTCAGGCGTAGGGCACAGCGTCAGCCCAAGGTTGGCACAACTCTCTGAAAAATGTACCAGGAGTACAGGTGGTGCAAATGACGCGCGCGCGCACAGCGTGCGTACGCGTGCATTGCGCAATTTGAATCAAAGACGCGTACATGCCAGGTGTGCGCACGCGTGGTTGGTTTGTTCCTTAAGCCCAATGTTCACATAGTGTAGGCCTAACTCTCGGGTTTTTGGCTGAGGAGAGAATTTTTTGCATCCATGCGTATGCGCCATGTACGCGTGCGCGTGGATGTCAAAAATGCCTGAAGCGCGCGGACGCGCAATGTATACGTACGTGGTGGACGAAATTGTGATCACATGCTCTTTGTACTTGTATGAAATTATTATTGTGGCACCAGTTGAATTCACAACTCCGTTCAACTAACCAGCAAGTGTACTGGGTCATCCAAGTAATAAACCTTACGTGAGTAAGGGTCGATCCCACAGAGATTGTTGGTATGAAGCAAGCTATGATCACCTTGTAAATCTCAGTTAGGCAGATTAAATTGGTTTATAGGTTTTCGAAAATAGAAATAAGAAAATAAATAATAAAAAGGATAGAATACTCATGCAGATTCATTGGTGGGAATTTCAGATAAGCGAATAGAGGTACTGCATGGCTCAAGGACGTCTGCTCTCCTACTGCTTCAACTCAATCCTTCTTACTCCTTTCCATGGCAAGCTGTATGTAGGGCATCACCGTTGTCAGTGGCTACATCCCATCCTCTTAGTGAAAACGTTCCTATGCTCTGTCACAGCACGGCTAATCATCTGTCGGTTCTCAATCAGGTTGGAATAGAATCCCTTGATTCTTTTGCGCTTGTCATCACGCCCAGCCTTCAGGAGTTTGAAGCTCGTCACAGTCATTCAATCATAGAATCCTACTCGGAATACCATAGACAAGGTTTAGACTTTCCAGATCCTCATGAATGCCGCCATCTATCTAACTTATACCACGAAGATTCTGTTGGGGAATCTAAGAGATACGCATTCAAGCTCTTGTTGCATGTAGAACGGAAGTGGTTGTCAATCACGCGCGTTCATAAGTGAGAATGATAATGAGGGTTACTTATCATCACATTCATCATGTTCTTGGGTGCGAATGAATATCTTGGAATAAGAATAAGAGAGAATTGAATAAAAGACAATAGAATTGCATTAATACTTGAGGTACAGCAGAGCTCCACACCCTTAATCTATGGTGTGCAGAAACTCCACCGTTGAAAATACATAAGTAATAGGTTCAGGCATGGCCGAATGGCCAGCCCTCTCCATGATCAAGTGACTGAATAGTCAAGAGATTAAACTGTCAAAAGATATCTAATACAATAGATAAATGTTCTATTTATAATAAACTAGCTCCTAGGGTTTTACATGTGTAAGTAATTGATGCATAAATTCACTTCCGGGGCCCACTTGGTGTATGTTTGGGTTGAGCTTGATCAATCCACGAACTAAGGCTTCTCTTGGAGTTGAACTTCGAGTTATGACGTGTTTTGGGCGTTCAACTCCGGATCATGACGTTTTTCTGGCGTTTAACTCCTGACAGCAGCATGAACTTGGCGTTCAACGCCAAGTTACGTCGTCAATCTTCGAATAATGCATGGACTATTATATATTGCTGGAAAGCTCTGGATATCTACTTTCTAACGCCGTTGAGAGCGCGCCAATTGGAGTATCAGATTCCAACAGCATCAGCAGTCCTTTTGTCAGCCTCTTTCAAAGTTTTGCTCAAGTTCCTCAATTTCAGCTAGAATTTACCTGAAATCACAGAAAAACACACAAACTCATAGTAAAGTCTAGAAATGTGAATTTAACATAAAAACTAATGAAAACATCCCTAAAAGTAGCTTGAACTTACTAAAAACTACCTAAAAACAATGCCAAAAAGCGTATAAATTATCCGCTCATCACAACACCAAACTTAAATTGTTGCTTGTCCCCAAGCAACTGAAAATCAAAATAGGATAAAAGAAGAGAATATACTATAAATTCCAGAATATCAATGAATATTAATTTAATTAGATGAGCGGGACTTGTAGCTTTTTGCTTCTGAACAGTTTTGGCATCTCACTTTTTCCTTTGTAGTTTAGAGTGATTGGCGTCTCTGGGAACTTAGAATTTTGGATAGTGTTATTGACTTTCCTAGTTAAGCATGTTGATTCTTGAACACAGCTACTTATGAGTCTTGGCCGTGGCCCTAAGCACTTTGTTTTCCAGTATTACCACCGGATACATAAATGCCACAGACACATAACTGGGTGAACCTTTTCAGATTGTGACTCAGCTTTGCTAGAGTCCCCAGTTAGTGGTGTCCAGAGCTCTTAAGCACACTCTTTTTGCTTTGGATCACGACTTTAACCACTCAGTCTCAAGCTTTTCACTTGGACCTTCATGACACAAGCACATGGTTAGGGACAGCTTGATTTAGCCGCTTAGGCCTGGATTTTATTTCCTTGGGCCCTCCTATCCATTGATGCTCAAAGCCTTGGATCCTTTTTACCCTTGCCTTTTGGTTTTAAGGGCTATTGGCTTTTTCTACTGCTCCTTCTTTTTCTTTCTATTTTTTTTTCGCCACTTTTTTTTTTGAAAGCTTCCTTTTTCACTGCTTTTTCTTGCTTCAAGAATCAATTTCATGATTTTTCAGATCATCAATAACATTTCTCTTTGTTCATCATTCTTTCAAGAGCCAACAATTTTAACACTCATAAACAACAAGATCAAAAATATGCACTGTTCAAGCATTCATTCAGAAAACAAAAAGTATTGCCACCACATCAATATAATTAAATTAAATTCAAGGATAAATTCGAAATTCATGTACTTCTTGTTCTTTTGAATTAAAACATTTTTCATTTAAGAGAGGTGAAGGATTAATGGATTTTATTCATAGCTTTAAGGCATGGTTACATACTAATGATCATGAAGTAGAGACACAAAACATAGATAAACACAACATTAAAAACCGAAAACAGAAAGAAATAAAGAACAAGGAATGAATCCACCTGAGTGAGGGTGGTGCCTTCTTGAAGGTCCAATGGTGCTTTTTGAGCTCTTCTATGTCTCTTCCTTGCTTCTGTTGAATGATTCCTAGTGATTTTGGTGTTTCTACCATTAGTTGCTTCCAATATTTGTGTGGAGGATAACTTATCCCCTGAGGTATCTCAGGGATCTCTTAATTTGCAGCCACATGTTCTACCACTGAGCTATGATGGCTTATATTAGTCTTTCCATCTCCCAAGACTTCAGAGGTGGAAGCTTTTGTCTTCCCTTTGAGGTTTCTCTGGCCTTAGGTGCCATTAATGGTAATGGAAAAGCAAAAAAGCTATGCTTTTACCACACCAAACTTAAAATATTGCTCGCCCTCGAGCAAGAGAAGAAAGAAGAGAAGAAGAAGAAGAAGAAGAAGAAGAAACTGGAAGTGAGTGAGGGGAGATAGATTCGGCTATATGGGTGGGATTGGGTGGGGAAGAGAAGTTGAATTGTAAAGGTAGGTGAGGTGAATGGGGTAGAATGGGTAGATGTAGGTGGTGAATGAAAAATAGAAGGAATGACCATGAATGGAAAGAGAGAGGGCGAGGTAGGTGGGGATCCTGTGAGGTCCACAGATCCTGAGATGATCCTGTGGGGTCCACAGGTCCTAAGGTGTCAAGGAATTCCATCCCTGCACCAAATAGGCATGTAAATTGCCTTGGAACACCATTCTGGCGTTTAAACGCCCATTGGTGCACGTTCTGGGCGTTCAACGCCCATGTAAAGCATGTTTCTGGCGTTGAACGCCAGTTTCATGCTTGTTACTGGCGTTCAGCGCCAGTTTTTCTTCTCTGGGCACATTCCTGGCGTTCAGCGCCAGGATGTTGCTTGTTTCTGGCATTCAGCGCCAGAATGGTGCTCTGTTCTGGCGTTGAACGCCGGCCAGATGCACCTTACTGGCGTTGAACGCCAGCCCGTGCGTCCTCCAGGGTGAAAAATTTTTTTTCTGTTTTTGACTCTGTTTTTAATTTTTTTGATTTTTTTCGTGACTCCTCATGATCATGTACCTAATAAAACACAAAATAACAATAAAATAGAATAAAATTAGATAAATAAAATTGGGTTGCCTCCCAACAAGCGCTTCTTTAATGTCAATAGCTTGACAGTGGCTCTCATGGAGCCACAAGGTGATCAGGTCAATGTTAGTGTGGTCCCAACACCAAACTTAGAGTTTGGATATGGGGTCTGAACACCAAACTTAGAGTTTGGTTGTGGCTTCACAGCACCAAACTTAGAGTTTGACTGTGTGGGCTCTTCTTGACTCTGAACTGAGAGAAGCTCTTCATGCTTACTCTCTTTTGTCACAGAGGGATGGCCATGTGCCTTAAACACAAGGTAGTCCCCATTCAATTGAAGGACTAATTCACCTCTGTTTACATCTATCACAGCTCCTGCTGTGGCTAGGAAAGGTCTTCCTAGGATGATGCATTCATCATCTTCCTTCCTAGTGTCTAGGATTATGAAATCAGCAGGGATGTAAAGGCCTTCAACCTTTACTAGCATGTCCTCTACTATTCCATAGGCTTGTCTTATTGACTTATCTGCCAATTGTAATGAAAACAAGGCAGGTTGTACCTCAATGATTCCTAGCTTCTCCATTACAGAGAGTGGCATAAGGTTTATCACTGACCCTAGGTCACATAGAGCTTTTTCAAAGCTCATGGTACCAATGGTGCAAGGTATTAAAAACTTGCCAGGATCTTATTTCTTTTGAGGTAGAGTTCTCTGAATCCAAGTATCTAGTTCACTAATGAGCAAGGGAGGTTCACTTTCCCAAGTCTCATTACCAAACAACTTGGCATTCAGCTTCATGATAGCTCCTAAATATTGAGCAACTTGCTCTCCAGTCACATCTTCATCCTCTTCAGAGGAAGAATAGTCTTCAGAGCTCATGAATGGCAGAAGGAGATTTAATGGAATCTCTATGGTTTCTAGATGAGCCTCAGATTCCTCTGGATCCTTATTAGGAAACTCCTTCTTGCTTGAAGGACGTCCCAGGAGGTCTTCCTCACTAGGATTTTCGTCCTCCTCCTCCCTAGTGCATTCAGCCACTTTGATCAAATCAATGGGCTTGCACTCTCCTTTTGGATTCTCTTCTGTATTGCTTGGGAGAATACTGGGAGGAGTTTCAATAACTTTCTTACTCAGCTGGCCCACTTGTGCCTCCAGATTTCTGATGGAGGATCTTGTTTCATTCATGAAACTGAAAGTGACCTTTGACAGATCAGAGACTATATTGGCTAAATTAGAAGTGTTTTGTTCTGAATTCTCTGTCTGTTGCTGAGAAGATGATGGATATGGCTTACTATTGCTCAGCCTATTGCGTCCACCATTGTTAAAGCCTTGTTGAGGCTTTTGTTGATCCTTCCAGGAGAAATTTGGATGATTTCTCCATGATGGGTTATAGGTGTTTCCATAAGGTTCACCCATGTAATTAACCTCTGCCATGGCAGGGTTCTCAGGATCATAAGCTTCTTCAGAAGCTACCTCTCTAGTACTGTTTGATGCATGTTGCAATCCATTCAGATTTTGAGAGATTATGTTGACCTGTTGAGTCAACATTTTGTTCTGAGCCAATATGGCATTTAGAGCATCAATTTCAAGAACTCCTTTCTTCTGAGGTATCCCATTATTCACGGAATTCCTCTCAGAGGTATACATGAACTGGTTGTTTGCAACCATGTCAATGAGTTCTTGAGCCTCTTCAGGCGTTTTCTTCAGGTGAATAGATCCCCCTGCAGAATGGTCCAGTGACATTTTCGAAAATTCAGAGAGACCATAGTAGAATATATCTAATAGGGTCCATTCTGAAAACATGTCAGATGGACATCTTTTGGTCAGCTGTTTGTATCTTTCCCAAGCTTCATAGAGGGATTCACCATCTTTTTGTTTGAAGGTTTGAACATCCACTCTTAGCTTGCTCAGCTTTTGAGGAGGAAAGAATTTATCCAAGAAGGCAGTGACCAGCTTATCCCAGGAGTCCAGACTATCCTTAGGTTGTGAATCCAACCATATTCTAGCTCTGTCTCTTACAGCAAAAGGGAAAAGCATGAGTCTGTAGACTTCAGGATCAACTCCATTCGTCTTTACAGTCTCACAGATCTGCAAGAATTCAGTTAAAAACTGATAAGGATCTTCAGATGGAAGTCCATAAAACTTGCAGTTTTGTTGCATTAAAGCAACTAGTTGAGGCTTAAGCTCAAAGTTATTGGCTCCAATGGCAGGAATGGAGATGCTTCTTCCATCAAACTTGGACGTTGGCTTTGTGAAGTCACCAAGCATTCTCCTTGCATTATTATTATTATTTTCGGCTGCCATGTCCTTCTCTTGTTCGAAAATTTCTGAAAGGTTGTTTCTGGATTGTTGTAATTTAGCTTCTCTTAATTTTTCTTCAGAGTCCTTTCAGGTTCTGGATCAACTTCAACAAGAGTGCCTTTTTCCCTGTTCCTGCTCATATGAAAGAGAAGAAACAAGAAAAGAAAGAGGAATCCTCTATGTCACAGTATAGAGATTCCTTTATGTTAGTAGAAAAAGAAAGGGGTAGAAGGATGAAGAAGAATTCGGATTTTTAGATGAAGAGAGGTGAAGAGAAGTGTTAGTAATTAATTAATTAAATAGAAGAAGAGAAGAGAGAGGGAGAAAAAATTCGAAAATAATTTTTTTGAAAAAGGGGTTAGTATTTTCGAAAATTAGAGATAAATGTAATTGATAATTTGAAACAATTAATTAACTAAAAAGAATCTTTGAAAAGAGAGAGATATTTTTCGAAAATAGAAGAGGGAAAAGTAGTTAGGTGGCTTTGAAAAGGATAAGAAACAAACAAAAAGTTAGTTAGTTGATTGAAAAAGATTTGAAATCAAATTTTGAAAAAGATAAGAAGATAAGAAGTTAGATAAGATATTTTGAAATCAAATTTTGAAAAAGATAAAATTTTTGAAAAAGATAAGACAAAAGATAAAAAGATAAGATAAAAATTTTAATAAAAAGATATTTTGAAAAAGATTTAATTTTTTAAAAAGACTTAACTAACAAGAAACTACAAGATAAGATTCTAGAACTTAAAGATTGAACCTTTCTTAACAAGAAAGTAACAAACTTCAAATTTTTGAACCAATCACATTAATTGTTAGCTAATTTTCGAAAATTTGATGTAAAGATAAGAAAAAAGATTTTTGAAAAATAATTTTTAAAATTTTCGAAAATAAAATAAAAAAGAAAATGAAAAAGATATGATTTTTGAAAAAGATTTTGAAAAGATAAGATTTTTAAAATTGAAATTTTGACTTGACTTGTAAGAAACAACTAATTTTAAAAATTTTTTGACCAAGTCAACCCAAAATTTCGAAATTTTGGAGGGAAATAAGGAAAAGATATTTTTTTGATTTTTGAATTTTTAATGAAAAACACAAAAATGACCCAAAACATGAAGATTTTGGATCAAGACACAAGATGCATGCAAGAACACTATGAATGTCAAGATGAAACCAAGAACACTTTGAAGATCATGATGAACATCAAGAACATAATTTTGAAAAATTTTTAATGCAAAGAAAACATGCAAGACACCAAACTTAGAAATCTTTAATGCATGGAAAATATGAATGCAAAAGTGCACATGAAAAACAACAAACAACACAAAACAAGAAATCATCAAGATCAAACAAGAAGACTTGTCAAGAACAACTTGAAGATCATGAAGAACACTATGAATGCATGGAATTTTCGAAAATTTAATGCATAAATTTTAAAAACATGCAATTGACACCAAATTTAAAAGTTGACTCAAGACTCAAACAAGAAACACAAGATAATTTTTTATTTTTATGATTTTATGATTTTTTTTTGTATTTTTATTAATTTTTTTCGAAAATATAGTTTAGAAAAACGAAAAATAAAAAGAAAAAATTTTTGAAAAAGATTTTTGAAAAGAAAATTACCTAATCTGAGCAACAAGATGAACCGTCAGTTGTCCATACTCGAACAATCCCGGCAACGGCGCCAAAAACTTGGTGGACGAAATTGTGATCACATGCTCTTTGTACTTGTATGAAATTATTATTGTGGCACCAGTTGAATTCACAACTCCATTCAACTAACCAGCAAGTGTACTGGGTCATCCAAGTAATAAACCTTACGTGAGTAAGGGTCGATCCCACAGAGATTGTTGGTATGAAGCAAGCTATGATCACCTTGTAAATCTCAGTTAGGCAGATTAAATTGGTTTATGGGTTTTCAAAAATAGAAATAAGAAAATAAATAATAAAAAGGATAGAATACTCATGCAGATTCATTGGTGGAAATTTCAGATAAGCGAATAGAGGTACTGCATGGCTCAAGGACGTCTGCTCTCCTACTACTTCAACTCAATCCTTCTTACTCCTTTCCATGGCAAGCTGTATGTAGGGCATCACCGTTGTCAATGGCTACATCCCATCCTCTCAGTGAAAACGTTCCTATGCTCTGTCACAGCACGGCTAATCATCTGTCGGTTCTCAATTAGGTTGGAATAGAATCCCTTGATTCTTTTGCGCTTGTCATCACGCCCAGCCTTCAGGAGTTTGAAGCTCGTCACAGTCATTCAATCATAGAATCCTACTCGGAATACCATAGACAAGGTTTAGACTTTCCAGATCCTCATGAATGCCGCCATCTATCTAACTTATACCATGAAGATTCTGTTGGGGAATCTAAGAGATACGCATTCAAGCTCTTGTTGCATGTAGAACGGAAGTGGTTGTCAATCACGCGCGTTCATAAGTGAGAATGATAATGAGGGTTACTTATCATCACATTCATCATGTTCTTGGGTGCGAATGAATATCTTGGAATAAGAATAAGAGAGAATTGAATAAAAGACAATAGAATTGCATTAATACTTGAGGTACAGCAGAGCTCCACACCCTTAATCTATGGTGTGCAGAAACTCCACCGTTGAAAATACATAAGTAATAGGTTCAGGCATGGCCGAATGGCCAGCCCTCTCCATGATCAAGTGACCGAATAGTCAAGAGATTAAACTGTCAAAAGATATCTAATACAATAGATAAATGTTCTATTTATAATAAACTAGCTCCTAGGGTTTACATGAGTAAGTAATTGATGCATAAATTCACTTCCGGGGCCCACTTGGTGTATGTTTAGGCTGAGCTTGATCAATCCACGAACTAAGGCTTCTCTTGGAGTTGAACTTCGAGTTATGACGTGTTTTGGGCGTTCAACTCCGGATCATGACGTTTTTCTGGCGTTTAACTCCAGACAGCAGCATGAACTTGGCGTTCAACGCCAAGTTACATCGTCAATCTTCGAATAAAGCATGGACTATTATATATTGCTGGAAAGCTCTGGATGTCTACTTTCCAACGCCGTTGAGAGCGCGCCAATTGGAGTTCTGTAGCTCCAGAAAATCCATTTCGAGTGCAGGGAGGTCAGATTCCAACAGCATCAGCAGTCCTTTTGTCAGCCTCTTTCAGAGTTTTGCTCAAGTCCCTCAATTTCAGCTAGAATTTACCTGAAATCACAGAAAAAGCACACAAACTCATAGTAAAGTCCAGAAATGTGAATTTAACATAAAAACTAATGAAAACATCCCTAAAAGTAGCTTGAACTTACTAAAAACTATCTAAAAACAATGCCAAAAAGCGTATAAATTATCCGCTCATCAGTACGCGTGGATGGTGCTTTGTTTTTCAAAATTTTTCCAAGTTCTTGCACCAAACCAAGCATTTCAAACCTCCAAACAGCTACCAAAGCACCCTAAAACCTTATTTAACATATTATACTACCAACTAAACTCAACAAACCAATAAAAATATGAAATTAAACTAATTTTACCAATATTTACAAAAGAGAAAATGAAAAGATTTTACCATGGTGGGGTGTCTCTCACCGAGCACTTTTGTTTATTGTCCTTAAATTGGACTTATGGGGAGCTCTTGTCAAGGTGGCTTATGCTTGTACTCATCCTTGAACTCCGACCAATGCTTGGTTCTCCATTGTGCCTCATTCTTCAAAATTAACATTTCCAAGCTTTGATGGAATTCTACACACACCATGGGCTCCCAAATTTGATTTTCCTTGTGCGATCCGGGGTCCCATACTTTGTTTTGGCACCCGTCTTGATGTTGATCATCATTAATCCATCCGGGTGGTAAGCAAGAGGAATTCTCAAGGTGATACCAAGCTCTCCTTTTAGACCCATTCAATTGAGCGCTAGCCCAACCCTTGCATCTAAGCCTTGAAGTATCAACCAAAATGAGCCTCGATTTGCAACGCCATCCGCTAAACATTCTTCTCTTACGCTTTATCCCGCAAATCATCCTAAGTTGACCATCCATTTCAAGCAAACCATACTCAAGTGGGACAATAAAGATAATAGAAATGAGTTTTATCCACTCAAGTGAAGGAATATATGACAACCTAGGCAAAGAGGCTTCTAAGGATCTTGACAAAGCGTACTCAACTTCCGTTCTTCTTTTTCTAAGAACTTCCACCTCTTCACAAGATTTTTCAAATTCAATTCTTTGTTCGTCAGTTTCATCTAACTCTTCTCCATCACTCAAATCATAAATGGGAGGACGAGAAAAATCTACCTCCACATTTCTTTCTATCTCGTCAAGAGAAGGTTCTTCAAGTTTAAAGGATTCACCACCACTAAGATTTGATACCTGATCTTCATCACCAAGGGAACTCAATTCTTGCTTCCTTCCTTCCAAGTCTTCATATGGAATATGCCTTGGAGGTTGTGCACATTCCTCATCAGCATCAACTTCAATCTTTTCGGAGGAGTTGTCTATAACTTTAGGTTCCCATGGGGGTTCCGCATCTCCTAAGTCTTCAACCACTTCTTCCTCTTCTTCAATTATCATCGGTTCCTCCAATTGTTCTAACACAAAGTAGCATTCCTCCTTTTCCACCGGAGTTTCCAATCTCTCCTTCATGCTATGCTCTTCCTTGGAGTCTTCACATGTAGCTAGGGAAGTCTCTTGAGTATTCAAGCATTGGGAGGCTAATCGGCTTACTACCTCGGTCAAGGTAGCCACAAATTATTGCACATCCCTTTTCATCTCATCTTGCCCTTGAAGAAGAACACCAAGAGTTTCATCCATTAGAGATTGGGGTGGATAGGAGATTTCATTGTTTTGGAGAAAGGATTCATGATAGGAAAATGGTTCATCTTGGTAAGGGTGTGGAGGTGGTAGTTCTTGGGAGTATTGATGTTGGAATGGTGGTGGTTCTATGTATGGCTCATATGGTTCAAAAGGTGGTTGGTATGGCGGATAATATGGATTAGGGTCATATGGAGGTGTTTGGTGAAAAGAGGCTTGTGAGAATGGTTGAGGGCTATGTTGAGGACATGGCTCATATGCATATGGTGGTGGTTCTTGAAAGTCACAAGGAGATTCACCATAGCCATTGGATTGGTATGCATCATAGAATGACTCTTCTTCATAGTACATTAGTGGAGGTTGTTGCCATGAAGGTTGATCATATGCATATGGCTCCTACCACCTTTGAGTGTCCCATCCTTGATGCATATCTCCATTATAATCTCCACTTCCTATAACATAGTTGTAATCACACTCATAGACAAAGTGAGAATCCATGATGAAAAGAGAAAACAAAAATCAAAAGCTAATAGAAAACAAGAGAAACAAAATTCTACAACTAGCAAATAAAGCAAAAAGTAAGATATTCACACTATTCACATATGTACAATAATAACAGGAGTATTCATGTTAGCACCTTGTTCTACAGTCTCATTGAGGTGTAGATCAGCTGCAAAAGATGGAGATGCCACCTGATGATTGGATTTTTGACGGTCAAGAATTTCACTAATGAAGTCTCGTTGCAAGTATAGTTTCTAAATCAACACTAATCCTTTCATACAAAAGTTTGTTTGTCACAAGTAACAAACCCCTAAAATCTATAAATCGAAGTATTGAACCTCGGGTCGTTCTCCCTAGGAATTGCAATAAAGTGTTCTTGTTATTGGTTATGAGATATTTTGGGGTTTTTGAGATTTTAGACAAGAAATATAAATGGCAAAGAAAATAAACTAACAACTAACAAAGCTCTTGGCAAGATATGAGAACTAGAAGTCCTATCCTAGTTATCCTCCTCAATTGTGACCACAAATTGTTCATTGCTACCACTTAGTTAACCTCTAACCATGGAGGAAAGTCAAGTGGATGAATTAACTTGATTCCACAAGTCCTAGCCAACTCCCAAGGGAAAGACTAGCTTTAGTGGTGGTGGACGAAATTGTGATCCTCAAAGTTGGTCTCTTTGTATTTGTATGAAATCAAAAATACCCCAAAGAGATCATGGTGTGATAAATTGGGATCTTAATAATCCCTGGTGTTATCATAACTTCGTTCAACTTAACCAGCAAGTGTACTGGGTCATCCAAGTAATACCTTACGTGAGTAAGGGTCGATCCCACAGAGATTGTTGGTATGAAGCAAGCTATGGTCACCTTGTAAATCTCAGTTAGGCAGATTAAATTGGTTTATGGGTTTTCGAAAATAGAAATAAGAAAATAGAAATAATAAAAGGGATAGAGTACTCATGCAGATTCATTGGTGGGAATTTCAGATAAGCGAATGAAGATACTGTATGGCTCAAGGACGCCTGCTCTCCCACTGCTTCAACTCAATCCTTCTTACTCATTTCCATGGCAAGCTGTATGTAGGGCATCACCGTTGTCAATGGCTACATCCCATCCTCTCAGTGAAAACGTTCCTATGCTCTGTCACAGCACGGCTAATCATCTGTCGGTTCTCAATCAGGTTGGAATAGAATCCCTTGATTCTTTTGCGCTTGTCATCACGCCTAGCCTTCAGGAGTTTGAAGCTCGTCACAGTCATTCAATCACAGAATCCTACTCGGAATACCATAGACAAGGTTTAGACTTTCCGGATCCTCATGAATGCCGCCATCTATCTAACTTATACCACGAAGATTCTGTTGGGGAATCTAAGAGATACACATTCAAGCTCTTGTTGCATGTAGAACGGAAGTGGTTGTCAATCACGTGCGTTCATAAGTGAGAATGATAATGAGGGTTACTTATCATCACATTCATCATGTTCTTGGGTACGAATGAATATCTTGGAATAAGAATAAGAGAGAATTGAATAAAAGACAATAGAATTGCATTAATACTTGAGGTACAGCAGAGCTCCACACCCTTAATCTATGGTGTGCAGAAACTCCACCGTTGAAAATACATAAGTGAAAGGTTCAGGCATGGCCGAATGGCCAGCCCTCTCCATGATCAAGTGACTGAATAGTCAAGAGATTAAACTGTCAAAAGATGTCTAATACAATAGATAAATGTTCTATTTATAATAAACTAGCTCCTAGGGTTTACATGAGTAAGTAATTGATGCATAAATTCACTTCCGGGGCCCACTTGGTGTATGTTTGGGCTGAGCTTGATCAATCCACGAGCTAAGGCTTCTCTTGGAGTTGAACTTCGAGTTATGACGTGTTTTGGGCGTTCAACTCCGGATCATGACGTTTTTCTGGCGTTTAACTCTAGACAGCAGCATGAACTTGGCGTTCAACGCCAAGTTACGTCGTCAATCTCTGAATAAAGTATGGACTATTATATATTGCTGGAAAGCTCTGGATGTCTACTTTCCAACGTCGTTGAGAGCGCGCCAATTGGAGTTCTGTAGCTCCAGAAAATCCATTTCGAGTGCAGGGAGGTCAGATTCCAACAGCATCAGCAGTCCTTTTGTCAGCCTTCTTCAGAGTTTTGCTCAAGTCCCTCAATTTCAGCCAGAATTTACCTAAAATCACAGAAAAACACACAAACTCATAGTAAAGTCCAGAAATGTGAATTTAACATAAAAACTAATGAAAACATCCTTAAAAGTAGCTCAAACTTACTAAAAACTATCTAAAAACAATGCCAAAAAGCGTATAAATTATCTGCTCATCAAGTGGTATCCAAATTAATTAGCAACTTCTAATTATCAATCAACAAAGAAATTAGATAACTCAAGCGTCACTAATTACGCTACCTAGGCCAAGAGGAATAAAATCTATACTAAAATCCAACCAAGCATTTCATCAAACACTTGGAAGGCACAAAGGAAAAGCATAGTAAATTGATAACAATAGTAGAATCTAACAACAATTGAATGTAAGAAATCAACAACAACAATCAAAAGGAACACAATTAGTATGAATTACCTCAAATGGAATTAGAAGAAAGTAAAAGAGATAAGAATAGATCTACAACAAAGTATGATAACAACATAAAGAAAATTATAACAAAAGAATAGAAGAATGATGATTGCAACAACAAGGAATTGAGAAGAAGAAGTAGAAGAGATCTTGAATGAAAACCTAGATCTAAGAACTAAACCTAATCCTAATCCTAATTCTAGAGAGAAGTTAGAGCTTCTTTCTCTAGAAACTAACTCTAACTACTTCTAAAACTAAACCAAAGCTAATGAAAAAATTATGAAAAGTATGTCAATTCCCCTTCAATCCTTGGCTTAAATAGCAATAGCAATGAGTTGGATTGGGCCCACAAGGCTTTAGAATTCGCTGGCCACGAATTTGCAGTTAATGAATCCCATGCAAATCAGCGTGTCTGCGTACCGTGCATGTGCGTGCCTTTATGCACGATGAAATTATGGAAAATCTTATATCATTTCGAAACTCCGGATGTTAACTTTCTAACGCAACTAGAACCGCATCATTTGGACCTCTGTAGCTCAAGTTATGGTCGATTAAGTGCGAAGAGGTTGGCTTGACAGCTTTTGCAATTCCTTCATTTCTTCATGAGTTCTCCATTTTTACATGCTTTTTCTTCATTCCCTTGATCCAATTCTTGCCTCCTAAATCCGAAATCACTTAACAAATATATCAAGGCATCTAATGGAATCAATGTGAATTGAATTTAGCTATTTTAAGACCTAAAACGCATGTTTTCATTCTTGAGCACAATTAAGGGAGAAGTTATAAAACCATGATGTTTCATTGAATCAATGTGGTTAAAAGGTGACAAAATGCCCCAAAATCAATACAAGATAAACCCTACAAATGGGGTTTATCACCACCATATCTCCCGCAGGTGCAATTACAGTTATAGATGAAGACACAACAACAGGAGTTGAACGGGAAGCTACTGCCATAGGTACTTATTGATGATTCCGATTCGATCCTATGAAGATAAAGACTACATCCACAAGTTTCACCAATAGTTTAGGATTCTCATCTCTGGAAACTGGCAATGACAGTGAAATAAAAGTTACAAATCCTCGTCACTGCCTATCACAAACGACTCGTACTTCATCCCATCTCGGACAACAAAAATTGAAATTCGATAATATAACTTTTTGATCCGTTTCATTTCATGCAGATTCAATTTTTGTAGTAGGATATTATGAAAATCAACCAGACTCATAGAAGGTCTGATAAAGACACTCAATAGATCTTTATCAGTAAATTTAATTCCCGATCTCATTTTTTCTTAATCGTGTCTTTGTAGTGCACAAGAACTAGAAAGCTATCTTCTGTAGCCATCTTGAGTGTCACTCTAATGATGATTCAACGTGCTATTGGTATTTATATAGGTTGGACATGTTATTTAAATCTAATTAAATTAATTCAATTTAATAAGGTTAGTTGTAAATGGTAAATCGAATTTAGTAGAGTCAATTTACCCTATGGTTTTATTTCTTGCGTAAATCAAATTCATCACCCATTCGATTTACATTAATGCACTGATCATCTCAGGTAAATCGAATCTAATAAGGTCGATTTACTACCATCAACCTTAAATTGAATGATGTTAATTCGATTTACTATGCAAATCTTAAATAGAATATATTCAATTCGATTTACATTAAAATAGGCTACACGTAACGCTTCTTATTATAGGGGATTAATGTAAATTTGATTTTCATTTCATTTGTTTAAATCTTTTGCCCTATTTTTATTATATAATTATATAAAATACATTGTTAGTACATTAAAATTAAACTCTTTTTATTATACAAAATTCTCTTTTATTGGTCACCATATTAGTCCTTCTATAAATATCTTAAAAAATATTAATTTGTCACCTTCTAAAATAAATAGGAATAAATTATTCAATTTATGTTCTAAAAAAGTATTTTGTTTTATAATTTACATAATTAAAAATTTTGAGTGTAAAAAAATAGTAAGTAAATATGATTATCTAATACAAAAAGAGTTTAATTATATTATACTTACAATATAAAATACTGTATATAACCGTACAATTATATCTCTTTTTTGGATGACCATTTATATTTATATAGTTAATGTAAAAAGTAGTTATTTTTTTTAATATAGTGTAATTAAATGTATGTATAAAACTATTATATTCTAACAGTGCATCAAAATTAAATTTATACAAAAATCATCCAACGATTGAAAAAATCATCCAATCCAAACCGCATCGCACCGCGAACACCCTTACTCACCTCGATTCACCGTTGTCATGCCGGATCTGCTGCATTTGTGCTCACGGGTCGGGTCTCGCCTCCTTCCTCCAACTCACCTCTCTCATCCAACGACTTTTTCTTCTCTTCCAATCCCGATACTGAACACCGATAAATGAAAGAGAACAATTCCAATCCCAAACATGCTCAAAGCGAATAATTCAATGTCTAAGAAAAAATAGCAACAAATCAACATAAAAATAGTAACTCAATTTATTGGTGAATCCGATGCGCGGCGACAGAGGCAAGAGGCACGTCAATGGTGAGCCGAGGTGATAAAGAGCGCTGGGGTTGGGGTTGGGGTACCATTTTGTAAAGTAAGAAAGTGAGAGTGAGAGAGATGGGGAGGGGTGGGGTGGGTTCAGGTAGCCTAGGGAGTTTTTGGTCATTTTTAAATAGTTAAATTATACGGTTGGTCTATACTTTCACTAAAATTGCAAATTGGTCCCTATTGTCAAACATGTGCAGCTCACATGTTTAAAATAGGAATATGCTGAGAATATTCTATTAAATTAAACGCTTTTTGAATGGCAGGGACTAAATTGCAAATTTTAATTTTTTTTGGGGACCCAATTATAAACCTTTAAAGTGTAGGGACCAATTTATAATTTCACTAAAAGTGTAAGGGCCAATTGTATAATTTAACCAAAATTATAAAAATCAAATTGAGTTTGCTAATTAATTCTTTAACAAGTAAACTATGAGTTCTATTTATGAATATTTAAAATATTAACAATATTACTAAAAAATAAAACTAACGTTATACCCATAAAAAAAATAAATTTCATGCATTTATAAAAATAAAATATTATATTTTTGTTGTCTCCATTTAAAAAATATTCACAATTTTAAAACTACCCCTACTCTTTCTATCGTCTTTAATGTTTTGAAACTTCTGAATCCCTAAATCTATAAAAACTAGCAGGAAGACCCGTGCAAACTGCACGGGATTACCATTTTATGAACATACATAAAAACTGAATTATTCAATAATGATCTTCCCAAATCAAAATCATATTCAAGTTAAAACAGTATTAAAGACCTCAATATAAAAAGAAAATCTATTATTAGACAAACACAGTCATATTTAAACAAAAAAAAGTATTAATTAAATAACTTCTTCTGTTTAATTAGATATCCAATCAATCAAACATAGCCATATTCAAAGATGATAATGTTCTAAAGAGAAATAAAGTAGATGATCAAACTGAATAAAATTAGTTTAAAAAGTTATGATCACATCAGAATTAAATGGTTAAAAAAAAATCAAAACAATACAAATGTCAACCAATTAGAAAGTTTTTATTAGAAGACAACTTGAAAGAAACATCAAGTTGTAATATTGTTAAACATAAATTGTATCTAAACATAGTAATCTGTCAGATATAATATCGTTATATCAATGCTAATTAAGATCTAACACATCATGATAATGATATAAAAAGAAAAGCATCTAATTGCAGTAAGTATAAAGTTAAGTGGGGGAATGATATAATCAAATAGCATATTAATTTGACTGTTCACAACTGATATAAAAAACTAAGTAACTTAACCAAGAAGTTCACATCCCATACATATTTTGAATTTTAGATAATGAAAAACCCAGAGTCCAAAACAGAATACATATCCCAAAATTAACAAAAGAAAGTATCAAAGCATCTGAATAATTAGTTTCTAACCACAGAAACCTGAACCAAATGATTTTTTTTCGAAACACTTCTAAATACACATAAATATCCAGGCCTAAGTTTATGCATCTTGACAAAATCTTTCCATTTGGGTCCAATTTTGTACTCTCGATTCTTGCCCTTACTTTTCAAGACATGCATTGTAAAGGTTTTAGTAATCTTTGAGCCCTTAACAGTAAATTTCCATTGTTCCGATCCACCACTCTTAAGCAATAATCTAGCAAACTCACAGCGAATATACTGTTAAATAAAAAGGGGTTAGAAACAGGTCTTAAAAAAAACTCATCAACAAGTATGAAACAATAGTTACAAAAACTTACAAATCGATCAGCCTTCATATCATACTCCGTTAACCTCTTGCTATAATGTTCAGCAACACATCTATATATTTCAATTTTAATTGATAGAAAAAATATGAGCAAACTAAAAATTGTAACAGTGAAAGATGTAAGATAACCTTATATAGAATAGTGTGAGAGAGAATTTGATTACTGAAATCAATACGCTTAAAATGTAACAAACTCATCAATTAATTAAATGATATTAAGAGTGAAAAAATCAACAACACATGCAACAACAATCTAATATTAAACCAGAAAAAAATTAACACACCTTCTTTTTTTTGTTATTGACCTCTTCTTGACAGTAGTTCCATTGGAAGTGTTCGTTTGAATCCTTTGCACACCAGAACTTCAAGTGTAATAAAAAAAATAAATACAGTAGTTAGAATATAAGACACATAAAACTAAGAATAATTAAGAATTAAAAAAGGGAAAACTATGAACTCTAACCTTTTCATATTTCGATGCATCTCATTATCTTCTATATCATATGAAACATCATCCAATCCATCAAAGTAGTTCAATCCCAACTCATCTTGAATTAGTTTTAGTAAAGATATATCAACAATATCTTTAACATAGTGAAAAGCATAAAAATCCATATAAATTGGTTTACTTCACCTATCCACAGGAGCCACAAAAAATATGACACTTGTGACATGCATTAGACCGATTTTCACCACACTCTTGAACTTATAGAAAGAAAATAACTTGTCTACCTCACCGGAAGGTATCCAAATTTTGTTTCCCCATTTTTTTAATTTAAGCTTGATACAGTTGTCACAAAGATCAATCAGGACAATTTCATGTTTCAGCTCGACCCCATATCTAGCAATTACTATCTCTGGAAGCAAAACATCATCCTAAAAACAAAAAGAGACTTATCATATACATTTAATTTTTTACCATTAATTTTATTAATTCAGTTATATATGATTTATGTATTGATCACATGGACCAAGATAAAAAAAACCAGAAATGATATATTAATCTAAATATATACCCGTCCTCTGTATGCACGAAACATAATTGTTTCTTCCTTATCATTTCGCCAATACTCTCTTGTCCCAAAGAAACGCCTAAATTAAACCAACTTAGTATGTTTCCAGCATAAATAACAAGATATCCTTAATAGAAAAGGAAAACAATATAATCTCAACCTTGTGCGATCACTTCTACGTGCAATAAGGCTCATCGTAGCAAATTAATGTCCAAAAACCTATTTCAGCTATCTGAAAAAAACACACAAAAAAAAGGAGTATTGTATGAAAATATATAATCCTGAAGATTGGGGAAAAAAAAGAACAGAAAAAAAAAATAAAGATGCAATAACCAGGGATAAATATTAAGATATTGCACAATTCTTAGTTAAAAAATTTTTGACTAATAAGGTGCCTAATAGTTGCAAATTAATAACTTACTACTATCTTTAGGATGATTTTTATTATAGCATTAAAAATATAATATTTGAATTTTTTGTTCAATATTTTTTCTTATTGGATACAACATAGTAATACGAAATTAGTGAATTTGACACGGCTAATACAACGTGAATTAAACAGAATTAGTTAACCGAAAAAGAAAAATAAATAAAAAAATAGTTTTCTGTTATTATCATTTGAATTTCCACCATGTTATTATGTTATTTTTTGGCATGTTACCTTATATCTGGCTTAATAATCAGAATGACCATCAAAATTAGCTCTTATCCACACTTCAAAACCTGGTAACAAAAAGCATAAAAAAAAAGAAAAGAAGAAGTTAATAAGAGTGAGATGTTGCACTCAACCAAGTATGAAACATGCCTTGTTGTGGAAATCAAATATTTCTTTCTTTTCTTTTAAATTGAGAACCAAAGTTTCCTTGAATGAGACATGCATGTCAAAATATATGACAATATCTTATATTGGTTCATATTAATATACAGCAACATGTCAGACAAACACAAATCTTACGTTTAGGAAGAAAATAATCACAAAGGATACTTGAACTCAGCACATTCTCGTAAAAGTATCAGTCCATATTTTTAGAATCCAAAACTGTAGTTGATAAAATTACCGAGACACGAACCACCAAAAGATGAGAAGAAAAGCAAAGGAAAAAAGAATGTACAGAAGAATCTGTTGAGAATGCAACGATTAGGGAAAAAATTTAAAATCTTCTTCTGGTGTCAGACGATTTACCTTATCATTACGTCTCCTGCTCATTGGACAAACTATGTATTCTGGATCTCTCAAGAGCCCAAGCAAGAAAACTATGCGCCGAGAAACTGCCCGAGATATCTCGTTCGTAGGAATCGAAAGCGTCGGGAGACACCACAGAAGAAGAGAATTCTGGAATTTGTAGGAGCATATGCGGTTTAACCCTGGTAATGTTGGGTGGTGGGATTTCTATGTTGGGTGACGTGAGAGAAAAGAGAGAGATGACAGACGGTCACTCAGTAAGTTCTTCTCTTTTTTTTTTTTGACTGCGTGTGGGAGAGAGAGAAAGGAGGGGCCTTTGGTTTTTTTAGGTTTTGTTGGTGACTTTAAAAAAGGGAAAATACTAATAGAAGATAGGAGAAGATAGAAGATAATAATTAGAATTATCTGGATAATTTTTTTTTAAAATAAATTACACTAAATAATAATTATAACAAATTAATTACTCAAGAATACAAATAATCACACAATTATTAAGGTCTAAATTTTTGTTAATATTTATGATAATTAAAAAGAATTAAATATTCAAAAAAATATATCATAATATCATTTTTTATTTATTTCATATTTTTTTATATGAATAAATTTTATTTTTCTCGAGATTTAAGTAACTTTCATAATTTTTTTTTTATTTTCTATTGATAATCAGTTAAAAGAATGATGGAAAACCACAGAAGACAAAGAAATAAATAATTAAGTAATCATGTAATATTTTAGCAATATAAAAAATATTAACATACGGATTAGGAAAATAACTAAAAAGATAATGAAGAATATATTTATTTTTTTATAAAAAAATTTTGTCTTCTTAAATATAATACATGTTAAAATAAAAATTAATTATTGTTAATAATTTTAATATTAAAAATTATTTTTAATAATTAAATCTTTCCAACAATCTTTTAAAGTGATTTTTTTCTTTTTTTATATCTGCAAGATGGATAACTTTTATACCACAAAAAAAAAAGAAAAACTATATCTAGATAATAGTTGTATATATGTACTCTAGAATAAAATTTCTAATTAACCAACAAAAAAAAATTAAATATATGAATTATTTTCATGTACAAAATAAAATTTCTGAAACTCTATGAAATTAACATGATATTTGAAAACTTAAAATATCCCCTTTTTTCCAAAAATGATTTTGTAAATAAATTGAATTTTATGAGAACTAAAATTATAATTTAGTATAAGGAAAATATATAGTTATAATAATGGTATAATAATTATGAATTAAAAAAAAAAACAAACTGCATCACACAATGTAATAGAAGAACCATGATAGTGTCATATATAAAAACCCCCCACAGTGAGTGGGTTTCACTTTAGTACACAGTTTTGCAAAAAATAACATAATAAAAAAATTATTTATACCAAATACTATTCCAACTACTCAATTGATCCAAAACCTCATAAAAAGCAACTCGCTTTTTAATTCTCTATAACTTTCCAGACAAATAGAAACGCTTGTCTGTATAAACATATCCAACAACTTCTTCCATGATTCACACACAAAACAATAATAATCAATCAATTATATTATAGAATTATCATCATCATAATCATATCTGTTGTGATTGTAACTTCAATACAGAATAGTTTAGCTAGTAAATTGTAATGGCAAGTATAAAGCATGGGTTTCATAAATCCGTTGCAACTGGCCATTGGTGGACTGAACAATAATATCACGACCACGATCGGACGATTCGAAATCACCAACTATCAAAGCCGCAACCTCATCACACGAAGTATAATTGTAAATTCTTGGATCATGTACTCGCTGAGAGAACAATCTCAAACAAAATTCTTGCGAAGGATGATTGGTGGACGAAATTGTGATCGCTATTCTTTGATTTGCATTACTGTTGTGTTGTGGAATTTAGGATTTTTTGCATGAGTGGACACAACTCCGTTCAACTAACCAGCAAGTGTACTGGGTCGTCCAAGTAATAAACCTTACGTGAGTAAGGGTCGAATCCACAGAGATTGTTGATATGAAGCAAGCTATGGTCACCTTGTAAATCTCAGTTAGGCAGATTAAAATTGTTTATGGGTTTTCGAAAATAAAGTTAAGGAAATAAACAATAAAAGGGATAGAACATTTATGCAGATTCATTGGTGGGAATTTCAGATAAGCGGATGGAGATGCTGTAGAGCTCTCGGACGCCTGCCCTCCTACTGCTTCTACTCAATCCTTCTTACTCCTTTCCATGGCAAGCTTTGTTTAGGGGTTCACCATCAACTGTGGCTACTTTCATTCCTCACGGGGAAATATCCTGTGTGGCTGTCACTCGCACAGCTAACCAGTCTGGAGGCATCACCCATGGCTGATGGCTACATCCCATCCTCGCAGTGAAAACTATGCTTACGCACTCTGTCACAGAACCGCTAATCACCGGTTGGTTCCCGCTCCTACTGGAATAGAATCCCTCTTTTGCGTCTGTCACTAACGCCCAGCAGGTTAAAGTTTGAAGCACGTCACATTCATTCATTACCGGAATCCTACTCGGAATACCACAGACAAGGTGAGACTTTCCGGATTCCCAGGATCCTACTCGGAATACCACAGACAAGGTGAGACTTTCCGGATCCTCATAAATGCCGCCATCTATCTAGCTTATACCACGAAGATTCTGTTGGGGAATCTAAGAGATACGCATTCAAGCTCTATTGCATGTAGAACAGAAGTGGTTGTCAATCACGCGCGTTCATAAGTGAGAATGATAATGAGGGTAATTTGACTCATAACATTCATCATGTTCTTGGGTACGAATGAATATCTTGGAATAAGAATAGAAGAGATTTGAATAAAAGAAGATAGAATTTCATTAATACTTGAGGTACAGCAGAGCTCCACACCCTTAATCTATGGTGTGCAGAAACTCCACCGTTGAAAATACATAAGCAAAGAGTTCAGGCATGGCCGAATGGCCAGCCCTCTCTAACGTGATCAATGATCTCTTAAGATGAAGAATAATATAAAACTAAGACCAAAGATGAAACGTGGTCAAAAGACATCTAATACAATAGATAAATGTTCTATTTATAATTAACTAGCTACTAGGGTTTACATGAATAAGTAATTGATGCATAAATTCACTTCCGGAGCCCACTTGGTGTATGCTTGGGCTGAGCTTGATGAATTCACGAGCTAAGGCATTTCTTGGCGTCAAACTCCAGGTTATGACGTGTTTTGGGCGTTCAACTCCGGATCATGACGTTTTTCTGGCGTTTAACTCCAGACAGCAGCGTGTACTTGGCGTTTAGCGCCAAGTTACGTCGTCATTCTTCGAATAAAGTATGAACTATTATATATTGCTGGAAAGCCCTGGATGTCTACTTTCCAAAGTCGTTGAGAGCGCGCCAATTGGAGTTCTGTAGCTCCAGAAAATCCATTCCGAGTGCAGGGAGGTCAGATTCCAACAGCATCAGCAGTCCTTTTGTCAGCCTTCTTCAGAGTTTAGCTCAAATCCCTCAATTTGAGTTAGAATTTACCTGAAATCACAGAAAAACACACAAACTCATAGTAAAGTCCAGAAATGTGAATTTAACATAAAAACTAATGAAAACATCCCTAAAAGTAGCTTAAACTTACTAAAAACTATATAAAAACAATGCCAAAAAGCGTATAACTTATCCGCTCATCACAACACCAAACTTAAATTGTTGCTTGTCCCCAAGCAACTGAAAATCAAATAGGATAAAAGAAGAGAGTATACTATAAAGTCCAAAATGTCAATGAATATTAATTTAATTAGATGAGCGGGACTTGTAGCTTTTTGCTTCTGAACAGTTTTGGCATCTCACTTTTTCCTTTGAAGTTTAGAGTGATTGGCATCTCTAGGAACTTAGAATTTTGGATAGTGTTATTGACTTTCCTAGTCAAGCATGTTGATTCTTGAACACAGCTACTTTATGAGTCTTGGCCTTGGCCCTAAGCACTTTGTCTTCCAGTATTACCACCGGATACACAAATGCCACAGACACATAACTGGGTGAACCTTTTCAGATTGTGACTCAGCTTTGCTAAAGTCCCCAGTTAGTGGTGTCCAGAGCTCTTAAGCACACTCTTTAGCTTTGGATCACGACTTTAACCATTCAGTCTCAAGCTTTTCACTTGGACCTTCATGACACAAGCACATGGTTAGGGACAGCTTGATTTAGCCGCTTAGGCCTGGATTTTTAATTTCCTTGGGCCCTCCTATCCATTAATGCTCAAAGCCTTGGATCTTTGCTAAAATTTTCGCCACTTTTTTTTTTTCACTGCTTTTTCTTGCTTCAAGAATCAATTTCATGATGTTTTTCAGATCATCAATAACATTTCTCTTTGTTCATCATTCTTTCAAGAGCCAACAATTTTAACACTCATAGACAACAAGATCAAAAATATGCACTGTTCATTCATTCATTCAGAAAACAAAAATTATTGCCACCACATCAATATAATTAAATTAAATTCACTAATAATTTCGAAAATTATGTATTTCTTGTTCTTTTGAATTAAAACATTTTTCATTTAAGAGAGGTGAAAGACTAATGGATTTTATTCATAGCTTTAAGGCATGGTTACACACTAATGATCATGAAGTAGAGACACAAAAACATAGATAAACATAATACTTAAAAACCGAAAACAGAAAGAAAATAAAGAACAAGGAATGAATCCACCTCTAGTGGCGTTTTCTTCTTGAAGGACCAATGATGTTCTTCAACTCTTCTATGTCCCTTCCTTGCCTTTGTTGCTCCTCCCTCATTGCTCTTTGATCTTCTCTTATTTCTTAGAGAGTGAGGGCGTGTTCATGGTGTTCCACCCTTAGTTGTTCCACATTATGGCTCAAGTCTTCTAAGGAGGTACTGAGTTGCTCCCAATAGTTGTTAGGAGGAAAGTGCATTCCATGAGGCATTTGTTGATGAACTTCCTCATGTTCTCCTTGGGGGCCGTGAGGAACTTCCCTTGTTTGCTCCATCCTTTTCTTGGTGATGGGCTTGTCTTCTTCAATGGAGACATCTCCATCTATGATAACTCCGGCTGAATAACATAGATGGCATATGAGGTGGGGGAAGGCTAGCCGTGCCAAGTATGAAGGCTTGTCAGCTATTTTGTAGCGTTTATTAGAGATGACTTCATGAACCTCTACTTCTTCTCCAATCATGATGCTATGGATCATGATTGCCCGATCCACAGTAACTTCAGATCGGTTGCTAGTAGGAATGATGGATCTTTGGATGAACTCCAACCATCCTCTAGCCACAGGCTTGAGATCCAGTCTTCTTAGTTGGACCGGTTTGCCTTTGGAGTCTACTCTCCATTGTGCGCCTTCCATACAAATGTCCATTAGGACTTGGTCCAACCTTTGATTGAAGTTGACCCTTCTTGTGTAGGGGCGTTCATCACCTTGCATCATGGGTAGATGAAACGCTAACCTTACATTTTCCGAACTGAAATCTAAGTATTTCCCCCGAACCATTGTGAGATAGTTCTTTGGGTTCGGGTTCATACTTTGATCATGGTTTCTAGTGATCCATGCATTAGCATTGAACTCTTGAACCATCAATATTCCGACTTGTTGCATGGGGTTGGTTATGACTTCCCACCCTCTTCTTTGAATTTCATGTCGGATTTCCGGATACTCATTCTTTTTGAGCTTGAAAGGGACCTCGGGGATCACCTTCTTCTTTGCCACAACATCATAGAAGTGGTCTTGGTGGCTCTTGGAGATGAATCTCTCCTTCTCCCATGACTCGGAAGTGGAAGCTTTTGCTTTCCCTTTTCCTTTTCTTGAGGAAACTCCGGTCTTGGGTGCCATTGATGGTGAATGAAAAATAAAAAGCTTAGGCTTTTTACCACACCAAACTTAAAATTTGCTCGTCCCAAGCAAAAAAGAAAAGAAGAGTAAAAGAAGAAGAAGAGAATTTGAGTAGAGAGGGAGAAGAGGGGTTCGGCTATAGGAGAGAAGAAGGAGTTTGTGTTGTGTGAAAATGAAGAAGAAAGGAGAGGTATTTATAGGGAGAGGGGGGTTGGGTTTCGGCCATTTTGGGTGGGAAAGGGTGGGAAATTGAATTTGAATGTAATGGAGGTAGGTGGGGTTTATGGGGAAGAGGGGATTGATGTGAATGGTGAATGGGGTAATTGGGAAGAGGAATTGATGTGATTGGTGAAGAATATTGGGAGTGGTGACATTGAAAATGAGATTTGGATTACTAGAGTGTGATTAGGATTAAAAGAAAAGGTAGGTGGGGATCCTGTGGGGTCCACAGATCCTGAGGTGGGGATCCTGTGGGGTCCACAGATCCTGAGGTGGGGATCCTGTGGGGTCCACAGATCCTGAGGTGGGGATCCTGTAGGGTCCACAGATCCTGAGGTGAAAAGAAATACCATTCCTTCACCATATAGGCGTGTGGATTGTCTTCATGCACCATTCTGGCGTTCAAATGCCCATTGGTGCATGTTCTGGGCGTTAAACGCCCATGTAATGCTTGTTTCTGGCGTTGAACGCCAGTTTCAAGCTTGTTTCTGGCGTTCAGCGCCAGATTGTCCTCTGTGTGCGCATCCTGGCGTTAAACGCCAGGATGTTGCTTGTTTTGGGCGTTCAGCGCCAGAAAGATGCTCTGTTCTGGCGTTGAACGCCGGCCAGATGCATCTTCTGGGCGTTGAACGCCGGCCCGTGCGTCCTCCAGGGTGAAAATTTTTTTCTTCTGTTTTTGACTCTGTTTTTAATTTTTTTGATTTTTTCGTGACTCCTCATGATCATGTACCTAATTCAACACAAAAATAACACCAAAACAAAATAAAATAAAATTAGATAAATAAAATTGGGTTGCCTCCCAACAAGTGCTTCTTTAATGTCAATAGCTTGACAGTGGCTCTCATGGAGCCACAGAGCAATCAAGTCAATGTTGTCTAGTCCCAACACCAAACTTAGAGTTTGGATATGGGGTTTGAACACCAAACTTAGAGTTTGGTTGTGGCTTCACAACACCAAACTTAGAGTCTGACTGTGTGGGCTCTTCTTGACCTTGAACTGAGAGAAGCTCTTCATGCTTACTCTCTTTTGTCACAGAGGGATGGCCATGTGCTTGAAACACAAGATATTCTCCATTTAATTGAAGGACTAACTCTCCTCTGTTGACATCTATCACAGCTTCTGCTGTGGCTAGGAAAGGTCTTCCTAGGATGATGCATTCTTCATCTTCCTTCCTAGTATCTAGGATTATGAAATCAGTAGGGATGTAAAGGCCTTCAACCTTCACTAAAACGTCCTCTACCATTCCATAAGCTTGTCTTATGGATTTGTCTGCCAATTGTAATGAGAACAAGGCAGGTTGTACCTCAATGATCCCTAGCTTCTCCATTACAGAGAGTGGCATAAGGTTTATCCCTGACCCAAGATCACACAGAGCTTTTTCAAAGCTCATGGTGCCAATGGTGCAAGGTATTAAGAACTTGCCAGGATCTTGTTTCTTTTGAGGTAGAGTTTCCTGAATCCAAGTCTCTAATTCACTAATGAGCAAGGGAGGTTCACTTTCCCAAGTCTCATTACCAAATAGCTTGGCATTCAGCTTCATGATAGCTCCTAGATATTGAGCAACTTGCTCTCCAATCACATCTTCATCCTCTTCAGAGGAGGAATAATAGTCAGAGCTCATGAATGGCAGAAGGAGATTTAATGGAATCTCTATGGTCTCTGCTTGAGCCTCAGATTCCTCAGGATCCTTAATAGGAAACTCCTTCTTGCTTGGAGGACGTCCCAGGAGGTCTTCCTCACTGGGATTTTCGTCCTTCTCCTCCTTGTTGCATTCGGCCATGTTGACTAAGTCAATGGCTTTGCATTCTCCTTTTGGATTTTCTTTTGTATTGCTTGGGAGAGTACTGGGAGGAGTTTCAATAACTTTCTTACTCAGCTGGCCTACTTGTGCCTCCAAATTTCTAATGGAGGATCTGGTTTCATTCATGAAACTGAAAGTGGCCTTTGACAGATCAGAGACTATATTAGCTAAATTAGAGTTATTTTGTTCAGCATTCTCTGTCTGTTGCTGAGAAGATGATGGATATGGCTTACTATTATTCAGCCTGTTGCGTCCACCATTGTTAAAGCCTTGTTGAGGCTTCTGTTGATCCTTCCAGGAGAAATTTGGGTGATTTCTCCATGATGGGTTATAAGTGTTTCCATAAGGTTCACCCAAATAATTAACCTCTGCCATGGCAGGGTTCTCAGGATCATAAGCTTCTTCAGAAGCTCCCTCTCTAGTAATGTTGGATGCATGTTGCAATACATTCAGATTTTGAGAGATTATGTTGACCTGTTGAGTCAACATTTTGTTCTGAGCCAATATGGCATTCAGAGCATCAATTTCAAGAACTCCTTTCTTCTGAGGTATCCCATTATTCACAGAATTCCTCTCAGAGGTATACATGAACTGGTTGTTAGCAACCATGTCAATGAGTTCTTGAGCTTCTTCAGGCGTTTTCTTCAGGTGAATAGATCCACCTGCAGAATGATCCAGTGACATTTTCGAAAATTCAGAGAGACCATAATAGAATATATCTAATAAGGTCCATTCAGAAAACATGTCAGATGGACATCTCTTGGTCAACTGCTTGTATCTTTCCCAAGCTTCATAGAGGGATTCACCATCCTTTTGCTTGAAGGTTTGAACATCCACTCTCAGCTTGCTCAGCTTTTGAGGAGGAAAGAACTTATCTAAGAAGGCAGTAACCAGCTTATCCCAAGAGTTCAGGCTGTCCTTAGGTTGTGAATCCAACCATATTCTAGCTCTGTCTCTTACAGCAAAAGGGAAAAGCATGAGTCTGTAGACTTTAGGATCAACTCCATTTGTCTTTACAGTCTCACAGATCTGCAAGAATTCAGTTAAGAACTGATAAGGATCTTAGATGGAAGTCCATAAAACTTGCAGTTTTGTTGCATTAATGCAACTAGTTGAGGCTTAAGCTCAAAGTTATTGGCTCCAATGGCAGGAATGGAGATGCTTCTTCCATCAAATTTGGATGTTGGTTTTGTGAAGTCACCAAGCATTCTCCTTGCATTATTATCATTATTATTTGCGGCTGCCATGTCTTTCTCCTGTTCGAAAATTTCTGAAAGGTTGTTTCTGAATTGTTGTAATTTAGCTTCTCTTAATTTTCTCCTCAGAGTCCTTTCAGGTTCTGGATCGGCTTCAACAAGAGTGCCTTTATCCTTGTTCCTGCTCATAAGAAAGAGAAGAAAACAAGAAAAGAAAGAGGAATCTTCTATGTCACAGTATAGGGATTCCTTTATGTTAGTAGAAGAAGAAAGGGGTAGAAGAATGAAGAAGGAGGTTCGGATTTTTGGATGAAGATAGGTGAAGAAAAGTGTTAGTAATTAAATAACTAAATAGAAGAAGAGAAGAGAGAGAAGAGGAGAGAAATTTTCGAAAATAATTTTGAAAAAGAGGTTAGTAATTTCGAAAATTAAAAATAAAATTAGAATTGAAATTAAAACTTGAAACAAAAAGAATTTTTGAAAAAGAGAGGGAGAATTTTCGAAATTTAGAGAGAGATAAGTAGTTAGGTGGTTTTGAAAAAGATAAGAAACAAACAAAAAGTTAGTTGGTTGATTTGAAAAAGATTTGAAATCAAAATTTGAAAAAGATAAGAAGATAAGAAGTTAGATAAGATATTTTAAAATCAAATTTTGAAAAAGATAAAATTTTTGAAAAAGATAAGATAAAAGATAAAAAGATATATTTGAAAAAGATATTTGAAAAAGATTTAATTTTAAAGAATTGCTTAACTAACAAGAAACTACAAGATAAGATTCTAGAACTTAAAGATTGAACCTTTCTTAACAAGAAAGTAACAAACTTCAAATTTTTGAACCAATCACATTACTTGTTAGTTAATTTTCAAAAATTTGATAAAAAGATAAGAAAAAGATTTTGAAAATATTTTAAAAAATAATTTTTTGAAATTTTCGAAAATTATATAAAAAAAATGAAAAAGATATGATTTTTGAAAAAGATTTTAAAAGATAAGATTTTTAAAATTGAAATTTTGACTTGACTTGTAAGAAACAACTAATTTTGAAAATTTTTGACCAAGTCAATCCCAAAATTTCGAAATTTTGGAGAGAAATAAGGAAAAGATATTTTTGAAATCAAATTTTGAATGAAAAACACAAAAATGATCCAAAACATGAAAATTTTGGATCAAGACACAAGATGTATTCAAGAATGCTATGAATGTCAAGATGAACACCAAGAACACTTTGAAGATCATGATGAACATCAAGAACATATTTTTGAAAAAATTTTTTTTTATGCAAAGAAAACATGCAAGACACCAAACTTAGAAATTTTTAATTCATGGAAAATATGAATGCAAAAATGCACAAGAAAAATAAGAAAAGACACAAAACAAGAAATCATCAAGATCAAACAAGAAGACTTGTCAAGAACAACTTGAAGATCATGAAGAACACTATGAATGCATGAGATTTTCGAAAAGAATGCAAGAAAAATTTTAAAAGCATGCAGTTGACACCAAACTTAAAAATTAACACAAGACTCAAACAAGAAACATAAAATATTTTTGATTTTTATGATTTTATGATTTTTTTGTATTTTTATTATATTTTTCGAAAATATAATTTGGAAAAAAAAACGAAAAATAAAAAGAAAAATTTTGAAAAAGATTTTTGAAAAGAAAATTACCTAATCTGAGCAACAAGATGAACCGTCAGTTGTCCATACTCGAACAATCCCCGGCAACGGCGCCAAAAACTTGGTGGACGAAATTGTGATCGCTATTCTTTGATTTGCATTACTGTTGTGTTGTGGAATTTAGGATTTTTTGCATGAGTGGACACAACTCCGTTCAACTAACCAGCAAGTGTACTGGGTCGTCCAAGTAATAAACCTTACGTGAGTAAGGGTCGAATCCACAGAGATTGTTGGTATGAAGCAAGCTATGGTCCCCTTGTAAATCTCAGTTAGGCAGATTAAAATTGTTTATGGGTTTTCGAAAATAAAGTTAAGGAAATAAACAATAAAAGGGATAGAACACTTATGCAGATTCATTGGTGGGAATTTCAGATAAGCGGATGGAGATGCTGTAGAGCTCTCGGACGCCTGCCCTCCTACTGCTTCTACTCAATCCTTCTTACTCCTTTCCATGGCAAGCTTTGTTTAGGGGTTCACCATCAACTGTGGCTACTTTCATTCCTCACGGGGAAATATCCTGTGCGGCTGTCACTCGCACAGCTAACCAGTCTGGAGGCATCACCCATGGCTGATGGCTACATCCCATCCTCGCAGTGAAAACTATGCTTACGCACTCTGTCACAGTACGGCTAATCACCGGTTGGTTCCCGCTCCTACTGGAATAGAATCCCTCTTTTGCGTCTGTCACTAACGCCCAGCAGGTTAAAGTTTGAAGCACGTCACAGTCATTCATTACTGGAATCCTACTCGGAATACCACAGACAAGGTGAGACTTTCCGGATTCCCAGGATCCTACTCGGAATACCACAGACAATGTGAGACTTTCCGGATCCTCATAAATGCCGCCATCTATCTAGCTTATACCACGAAGATTCTGTTGGAGAATCTAAGAGATACGCATTCAAGCTCTGTTGCATGTAGAACGGAAGTGGTTGTCAATCACGCGCGTTCATAAGTGAGAATGATAATGAGGGTAATTTGACTCATAACATTCATCATGTTCTTGGGTATGAATGAATATCTTGGAATAAGAATAGAAGAGATTTGAATAAAAGAAGATAGAATTTCATTAATACTTGAGGTACAGCAGAGCTCCACACCCTTAATCTATGGTGTGCAGAAACTCCACCGTTGAAAATACATAAGCAAAGAGTTCAGGCATGGCCGAATGGCCAGCCCTCTCTAACGTGATCAACGATCTCCTAAGATGAAGAATAATATAAAACTGAGACCAAAGATGAAACGTGGTCAAAAGACATCTAATACAATAGATAAATGTTCTATTTATAATTAACTAGCTACTAGGGTTTACATGAATAAGTAATTGATGCATAAATTCACTTCAGGGGCCCACTTGGTGTATGCTTGGGCTGAGCTTGATGAATTCACGAGCTAAGGCATTTCTTGGCGTCAAACTCCAGGTTATGACGTGTTTTGGGCGTTCAACTCCGGATCATGACGTTTTTCTGGCGTTTAACTCCAGACAGCAGCGTGTACTTGGCGTTTAGCGCCAAGTTACGTCGTCATTCTTCGAATAAAGTATGGACTATTATATATTGCTGGAAAGCCCTGGATGTCTACTTTCCAACGCCGTTGAGAGCGCGCCAATTGGAGTTCTGTAGCTCCAGAAAATCCATTCCGAGTGCAGGGAGGTCAGATTCCAACAGCATCAGCAGTCCTTTTGTCAACCTTCTTCAGAGTTTAGCTCAAATCCCTCAATTTCAGTTAGAATTTACCTGAAATCACAGAAAAACACACAAACTCATAGTAAAGTCCAGAAATGTGAATTTAACATAAAAACTAATGAAAACATCCCTAAAAGTAGCTTAAACTTACTAAAAACTATATAAAAACAATGCCAAAAAGCGTATAACTTATCCGCTCATCAATGATGCTCATAAAATTGTCGAGCTCTCCGAAACAATTGGGCTATAACATTGTGTTCATCAATCATTTGCATTAGACCAACTATCAATTCTTTATCTATTTCAGTTGTTTGCCTACACGAAGACATAATACAACAGTTCATTTAAAATCTCTCTAGCCCATGGTATAAAACAAAAAACAAGAAATGATACACATATAATATAAAATAACAACACTAATAATCAACCATGGAAGTTAAGAAGAACATACCCAAAAATTCCCTGGCGATTGACTACTTCATGCTGCGTGTCATAGATATATAACTGTGCAAATCTTGGATTTTCACCAATGGCTGGTATCAAACTCCCAATTCGATGATAAACTTGCCCATTTATGATAAATTGAGGCGGTCCACTACCATCGTTAATTGAGTCATGAACCTTACATCCAAAAGAAGTGAATGCAAACATACTATTGTACGATCTGATATTTTTTTGAAAATACAAAGACTTATTATCATGACCATATATGAGGTTACACAATAAATCTGGAGGCCTTTGCAAATAAGGTAATTGAACTTTTCCTTTTGAGCAACAAAGTGTAAATACAGGTTGATTTACTGTTGAATATTTTTCAACACGCTCTAACAACCAAAAGTTTGCCCCACAAAATGAACAAGTGTAATTAGCATCACCAATATCAAGGCAGCCTGTACAAATTTCAAACAAAAAACAAAAGATCAATGCAATCACCGTACACCACAAACACATTAAAAACGAATCAGAACTATCTATCAAAATTTTGTTCACATGAATACAATGAACCAAAAATTATGTAAAAAATCATTCATAGATTATCATATTTAAAACCAAAATCTTTATTATCTATCATCACCTATATTGGAATTTCCTTTGCATTTATAAATTTACATTTATATATAGATAAATGCATTTACTATGCATCACACCTTCACATTTATAATCGAAAAAATCAAACAGACAATAATAAATATGCAAGGAAAATTAGTATGAATAAATTAAATAAATCAATGCATACAAATTAAATCGAACGATAAAATGAAGTATTATCATAGAACAAAATAAAAATTCATAAAAAAATACCTTGGAGCTCACTTTGCAAGAAAAGAGGATGATCAATCAGAGAACCAAATGGATTACACGAATTTATGGTAGGATCATATATAATTGATTCATCTGTTTTTTTGGTAAAAAAAAAAGGATCATGGAGTAAGTATAATTAATCTTTGATATTTTAAACACATATTATACACATATGATTTACAATACAAAATAAAAAAGAACTCCCCATAAGACAAAAATAAAATTAACCATAGGATATTAAACAAAAAAAAAATAAAAGAAACTAATATTCAACATATATTAAATTAAACATTACTACCACTGTTGTTGTTAACTACTTAGATTAGTAAACTATTTCACAGCAACACCAGCAGCTCTATTAAAATATCAAACATCACATTTCTTGAGAACCTTGGAAGTTGGGCCAAGCTCCTCATGGGCAACATCATCAAAGGTTTTTTTCAGATTTCTCTTAACTTTTCTACCCCTGGGAAGATTGGAAACAGCCTCTTTCTTGATCACATGAACAGGGGATCCATCAAGAACAGCAGAAAGTACACCCTGCAATGCAAAAGAATTGAATGGCTGAATAAATGTAAACAGCAGAAAACACACAACCATATAGATTGACAATTCATCTTAGATTTCCAGCCAAATTAGGTTGATTACTCTCCGTAATTCAAAGAAAAGAATAGGTAATTTAACCAACCAACACATTCTTATTTAATACAATTCTAATAAACAAATTACCGTAGTTTTCACGGGCGGAGAATTCAAGAGGCTCTCAATTTCCAGACTGCACTCCCCATCAACAAGTACACTATCATCAACTCTTTTCCCTGCCTCTTTTACAATATCAATATCAGTACTTATATCATCCAATCCAGTAACTTCAGCACCCTTTTCACCCAGAAAGTCAATCAAAGGCGTGCAGACTGTCTTCATATTTGAACAATTCCCATCAGCAGTGATACCCTCATCAAGCACCTCACAGGGCTCCCTCTTGTCAACAATATGTTCATCCTCGCTTGAAGGGATCTTTCCCAGCTTACCACCCTAAACACAATTTATAAAAAAAATTAAATAAATAAAAGAATATCAGTCGAAAAAAAAAAGAAACAATAAAAAACAATAAGGAAAATAAAAAACACGAGTTTGTAGATGCAACCTTCAATGGAGTACACTCATCATCCGCATCATAGTTAGGCAACTCAAACATGGAAATAATAGCAGCATCATCACAAACTCTTCTCACACGAAAAGTTCCAAAATACTTGTCCGCACCAACATTCTTGGTATCTATCTTAAGGAGCAATTTTTTCCCCACCAATTGTTGGAACATCACAGGATAACTATCTCCACAAACAACCTATGAAATAATTTGAAAAACATGGTTCTTAGAGGAATTAAGGACACAATACACACTCAAACACACCCAACAAACAGTTAGATATGGCAGAAACAGATCTCAGTCACTATTAAACTCAACAACATGAAAAGAAAAAAAAGGGAATAAACCATACACTTGCATCCTTTTGAACTTCTCCAAACAGATCAGCACATGATTTTTTCAACAAGTAAGCAGCCTCACGATCGAATTAACACAAATACACCATGTCCATTATCATCCACAACAGCTATTTTGATCCTATATCTGACCATCGAAAAATTACCCAATAAAAAATTTAATACAAAAACCAAAAAAAAAAAACAACAACAAAATAACTGTAATCAGGAAAATGCAAGAAGGAGAAATAAACAACAGCAGGTAAAAGAAAGAAAAAAGAAAATAGTATCACACATAAGGGAATAAACACAAGGTACCCGGGAGTCACATTGGTAACATAGTGCTGACAAAAATCACAATAATATGCACCACCTTGAGGCTGAATTGACTTCCCACAAACACAAGCTGAATACCACCAAGGTCCCTCGTCCACAATAGATCTCACAAAACCAAAAACCACAAAAGACCCCTCCTATCATAATATAAAAAAGAAACATTGAGATATGAATGGAAAACATAAACTTCATATAAATTGTTCACGAAAGGACATCTAAGTTAAAATTGACCAAAGACATGGAAGAAACCCAATAAACCTCGTTGTTATCATGAAGTTCGTCAATAGTGCATCTTCTAGTAAGCCACGTAAAATCATCTTCCAATGAAACAACCTTGCCCTCATTAGCAATAAATAATGGCTGTGTTCCATTGATACCTTGGTCAATCATACTAATCATCATAGAAGAATTACAGGAAAAATCAGTAAAAAAAAAGGAAAAAAAAAGAAATACTGTCAACAAAACTTAAAACACGAATAAAGAAAATAAACTGAAATTATATTAACCAAGGTAAAACTATAAAGAAACACATCAATCAACTAAACAATGGCATCTAATAAGATACTATCCAATAACCTGTTTTTGAAATTAACTACTTCAGACAAATCTGGATTAAAGAACAGCCGAGTAGCATGCATAACATTTTGGAGACCAACTTGTCCTACAAAACACTAAGCTAAATAAATAATAGATAAAGAAAAAAATAAATAGTTAAAAACAGGGAACTAAACATAAAGCAAACAAATCTCAGAAGAGTTTGAGCAGCCTAAACATTATAATATTGACTACCCCTAAAAAATTTAACTTTGGCAAGTTGGATCACAACAACTGGCTGCTCCATATAGCCAGAACCTAAGAAACGATGCACTTCATCCACATACTCCCCAAACAAAGCACAACGTATTGTCAACCTGAAAAAAAAATATTTATTGAAAAAATTAAGTCCATTAACAATTTAACATAAAACACCAATAAAAACTAAAAGAATAGTGCTTAACATAAATAATAGTTAATCAATGCAAAACACAATCAATAGCAGGCAGAAAAGAACAAACTCTTTTGAAGATAACTCAAGAACGATCATCTTCATCACTTTCGCATCTTTCACATACTCTTTCTCTTCACCAACAGAAGTTAGCAAACCAATAACATCTATAAAAAAAACAAACATCAATAAAATCACAATTCAAAAGTGCACATTTCCATAAGAAATCAGCCAAGAAAAAAGGCAACAAAGTGAAACAAAAAAAAATGAAGGGCATAAGGAAGATTTAAAGTCACCTACCAACTAAGTAAACATAATCTTCAGTCATATTCAAGAGCTCATCAAAGGGACAGAAACTGAAACATGTCTTTGGGATATCATCGTCAGGGACAGGGATAACAGTTGTACGGTTAAGAAAAACCAACTTAAACTCATGTTCTGCTGCCCTATAATTGCCTTGGTTTGGAACAACACTAAAATATGACATTCGGTATGTTTGACCCTCGATAATACTCTCTTTAAACCTATTTATGAGCTGCTTCTTAACAGTTGCTTGTATTTTGTTAGACTGCACAAGAAAAAAAAAACAAAAAATTTAAAAAACAAATAAAAATTACAACGAAAACAACAAAAGATGAAAGAAAACGGTAGATAAAATCAACACAAGACCAACATTGAACAGCAACTCACATCTCCATCAACAAGAACAATTTCCATTGAATTTGCAACATCATAATTTCCAAAAGAAGGAACAATCCAAGTTCTTAGTACCCTAACTTTAAGTCTCCATGCCTCCCTTGGAGGGTGGATCTTAGAGATAGAATCAAATGGAGGAGGCATTGGCTCAACCACCAAACACACTAGAGGAAACTAAAAAGATAAACACAAACTAGAAACAAGGGATTTCAGAGAACGAATGAGGTGCATTGAACCATACAACCAAGGAGTCCTTTTTATAGACAAGCTAAAAATCACCAAAATATTTGAATTTGAATTTGAATACCTCAAAGAAAGGGTGGGAAAACATGTATCACATAGCATACATCATCTATTACCTATCACACACATATCCAGCAACCACAATCAAGAATACCTATGCTATCCTCCATGCACAATAATTAAATAAGAAAGGACACATTCCAACAAATCCCATAGAATCATAATAATAATAATTATAAAGTAATAGAATAGAATAGTATACCCTAAAACCCACTAACATCTAATCTACTTAAATATATGTGCATATGCATATGAGGCACACCCAAAAACACCTACAATGTAGTAATTGGGAACAAAATAAATAGGAAAAGACATCTATTAGCATAGCTCACCTGACTAAATCCCAGAATTTCAGATGCATGGAAAGAAAAAACTAAAAAAAAAAATTAATTGAAAAGACATAAATATACCAATCAACAAATCAATTAGAGTAATCAATCACAAAGAGAATGGAAATAAAAAGAGCAGCAATATCAAAACAACATTAAAATATTCTCAAATAAATCAATTAAGCATTCAACTTAAATATATATCAATAGAAAATAGTTAGAATATCATTGTTAACTTATAAATCAAATCAAATCCAATATGATTTCTTGGATAATGTAGTTCTAGTATAGATAGTAACAGTATATCTATACATATATTATATTGACTTAATATTAATATATCAAGTAAATTATAGTTCATTATAGTTCATTGGCTTAGTGATTAGATAAATGCAATCTATACCTAGAATCTAAAAAAACTCAAAAGAAGAGCAAATGACAATCTGCCCCCAACTTTCTAGAGCAAAAAAGTAGATTTGACATCTATAGCACCTAATAATAACATAAAAAAAGTAAATTTTACTTGGAAATAGCAACTGCCCTCTCAATCACGTCAGTCATCACATCAACCATCACAACAAATAACCATAACCTATGAAAAACAGTCAACACATGATCCATGATGTAGGGTGAGAAAAACCCATTTTTTAACTAATATTTTATTTAACAAAAAGTTTTTCTTAAAATTAAATAACAAGAGAGAGGTATTTTAAAATTTCAAATAGAATAAACTTAAAAAATTTAACAACTCTATCAAATAAAGCACAAAGTTCTCTTTTTGACATTGTTGTGACATTTTCCACCAATTTTCAAGTCATGAATGAATGAAGAGAAAATAGTTACATGGACTCTAACTCAATTTTTTCCTTTTTTTTCTCTCCATTAAACCAAACAGTAAGAAATTTTGTTTTCCACCCATTCTGTCTTATTACACTTTCTTCTACCTCATATTCCTCCAAAACAAACAATGTGCATAAACAATGAATAGAATAAATTAAAAGAAAAACAATAACTATATTAAATTAAATTCATATTGAGAGAGAAAACACATTGAAGGGAAACTCACAAGCTGCCCCAAACTTCCTACACCAAAAAAGTTGACTTGACATATATAGCACCTAGTAACAACACATAAAAAGCAAATTATGCTTGGAAATAACAACTGCCATCCCAATCATGTCAGTCATCACATCAACCATCACAACAACCAACCAAAACCTATAAAAAGCAATCAACACATATGAATTATGTAGGGTGAGGAAAACATAAAATTAATTAGTTACACCATTTTTTAACTAATATTTTATCTACCAAAAAGTATTTCTTAAAATTAAATAAGGAGATATGTATTTTAAAATTTTAAATAGAATAAACAAAAGAATTTTAACAGCTCTATCAAATAAAACACAAAGTTCTCAGCTTGATATTGTTGTGACATTTTCAAACTATTTTCAAGTCATGAATGAAGGAAGAGAGAAGAGTTACATGGACTCCAACTCATTTTTTTTTATTTCCTCCCCTAAACCAAATAGCAAGAAATCTTGTTTAAACCCATTTTGTCTTTTACACTTTATTCTACATCATATTCCTCCAAAGCAAACAATGTGCAAAACCAATAAGTAGAATAAATTAAATAAACAATAAAAATATTAAATTAAATTCATATTGAGAGAGAAAACACATTGAGTCAGCATTTAGTCCTACCTCAATTGAAAAAAGAGACATTTCAACAAATCTAATACTAATATAGAGTGATAAATGACCCTACAGCCCACCCATAGCAAACTGAATTCTTTTACCTCATAATAGACCTCCCACACAAAGACTATTAACTTTTACCAAAAACATATGACAACAGTACACAAGTCAATATAGGTATATAGAGATATTGCATACCAAACAGCACACTCACCTGAACCTAAGAATTAGATTCTAGAATTATTTGAAATGTAATTTTACATATATAAGAGTTAGAAAACAAAAAGAAGAAAGATCTTATTGGGAATACCAAATATCTTTCTCAATCACATCAATCATGGTATCTAAGATGAGACACCTATAAGAAATAAACAAAGACATCACTCAGCATGGAAAATAAATAAAAAAATAAAATAGGCAAAACAAAATAAGTAAATTGCTATACTTTGGAAAAACTATTTTCTTGAAAAAATCGGAACACATTATAAACAAACCAAATCTCATAAAGAAGTAAACCATAATGACATGAGCATATCAAAAAGAAGATAATAAAGAATTATACAAAATATACAGAGAGACAAGAAAAATCCTCTGATGTTGAGGTAACTGAATAAACTTTTCATTCATGTATTAGACCAAAGAGTAATATTAGACCCACTAACCACAACTACACATCAATGAATTCAAAATAAAATTCAAATAATTCCTTGCTAGACCCGTTCTTCCAGCTACCCAAAACTATCTAAGCAGAAAGAACCAAATACCCACTAAAATAAAAGATAAAAACCACAATCCTAAAAAAAGCAAAGGACAAGAGTAACAATTAATGGTCATCTTCATAATAAAAAATATAACCAATATAAACACTAAAAAATCATCCAACTCAAAACAAGAACTTGTAAACCTCTAAAAAAATGAATGCAACACAATACCTTCCCAAAAACCATAACTAACACACACAAAAAGAAACACATAAACAAATAAAAATCAAGACAAAAATCGCAACTCTCAAACAAAATCAAAATATCGAAAAAGACATAAACCTGATACTCACAGTAACAACAAAAACCACACATAATAAACCCTCTCAAATTAAAATACATACAACAAATGTGCATATGCAAAAAACCACCAAAAAAAAAATAACATCTACAATTAAAAATAAACGGACTTAATATTAATATAAAAAGAACAAACAGCCAATAAATAAAACACCTAAAAACTCTAAAACCCGGGATTCTTTAAAATCATCTGCATCAAAGAGGCGTTCGTTTGTAAAAACAAAGTAATACTTCTTTGACTTCACGAAAAGTTCTGCACTTTGGTGTCAATCTCGTAAGAATGGAACAAAAAAAATAAAGGAAAACACACACATACTATTAGCGATACAAAGCAACAGTTGAAATCATCAGAAAAGATAATTAAAATCAACACAAAATTAACCACAGTGACTATGAAAGTAAATAATAACATGAACTTTCGAAATTGTTTAACACTCGAATCAAAAACCTATATAGAATTAGCACTAAAAGAAACACACTACTTCACATATTCACTTAAATCAAGATCATATATAAAATTAGCACAATTACACAATAGCAGATTTAAACTAAACTTCAGCCAATATGACACAACCAATTTTTTTTACCACGGAAAATTGTCAAGAGAAAAAAAATCACAAGAAAAGCAAGACAAAAACTACAATCAAACAGAAATCGAAAATAAAAAAAAAGCATGAACTTCATACTAAGAATACGTAAATCAATTGAAATTAAAATACAAACAAAATGTGTAAACTCCAACAATCATCAACACACAATGTGTTTGGATAATGACTAAGAATAACACGATATTCTTTTTTTCTATCAAAGTTTGAACAATTTTCCTAAAAATAGACATGAAAAAAAATGATTTAACTTAACTTGCTGTTAGAAGCTATTTTTCTCAGAACCCAGCAGTTAATCAGTGTCAACCCAATACTTAGCAACCAATAGAGGTGTTGAAGACCCATTCAAGATGAAGTTCCTCAGTAATCTACGTAAGCAATACAACCTCTGTAACCAACAATAGTAAATATCAAATTTCTACCCAAAAATATCACTAGTCTACCCAAAATTATCAAAGAACACATAGAAAACAAAAACACCAAAATATATACATTAGCATAACAACCCTATATGTGATAACAGTAGCAAGCCAACAACATTGACCTTCATATATTTTTTATTATCCAATCTCTGTTCAACCTCCCAATTGACCAACCAAAATAATAAAGGATACAAAACATTTAACTGATATAAAATAATAAATAATAAAAAATAGACCGACAACAATTCAGAGCAGATAAATTAAACATAATCACACAGTACTAAATTTAAAATAAAATTCAAATAATTTCTTGCAGAACAAATTTTTCCAGCCACGGAAAATTATCGACGCGGAAAGAACCAAATAACCAATAAAAAAATAAAGCCACAATTCTAAAAAATCCAAACCACAAGAATAACAGTTAATGTTCATCTTCATAATCAACATCATACACGATATAAATATCGAAAATCAGCCAAAGCAAAACAAGAACTTATAAACGTCTAAACAAGTGGATGCAACACTATTTTTCCGTAACAGCACTAACTAACACACACAAAAAGAAACAGATGCCCAGATAAAAATCAAGACAAAACCCCTGAATCTAAAAAAATCCAAACACCAAAAAAGACATAAGCTTGATGCTTACAATAACACCAAAAACCAGACACAATAAACCCGTTCAAATTAAGATACATACCAAAAATAGAAAATCAAACAACCATCTTGGAAAAAAGATAAAGTCTAAAGTTAAATTGAGAAGGATTTAATATTAATCTAAAAGGAACAAAGAGCTAATAAACAAACCACATTTACAACCAACACATAAATTATCACACACAAATTTAACTAAAAAGAAAATCTAGTAAAAAATACCTCAATAACACAACAAAAAATTTTCCCAAAAGTTCTGCACTCTGCACTCTGGTCTCAACCTAATAACAATAAAACAAACTATTAAAAAACTACACAGGAAATTATAAAACTCAATAGTGAGCAAGAATAACACGAGATTGTTTCATTATATCAAACTTTGAACAATTTTCCTAAAGATAGATATGAAAAAAGATTATTTAACCTAACTTGCTGCTAGTAAGGATTTTTCTCGGAAACCAGCAGCTAACCAGTGTCCACCCAGTACCTAGCCACCATTAGAGATGTTGAACACCTATTCGAGATGAAGTTGCTCAGTAAAATATTGATTCTGGAGGACCTGCTCAAAATATTGATTCTGGAGGACCTGCTCAAAACGAAGAGATTTAAATATAGAAGCAGGAGTAATTCAAGTTCATCAGCTGAAGGGACAAAAAGCAAACCATTTCCAATAGTTGTCCTCCTTAACAAATTTGGATGAGGCTCATCTTCATCCTCCGGAGCACTGAACCTGTTAAATATAAAAAAATATATTGCATATTTTGAATACACAGGAGGTTATTCCAAATAACACTGGGAACACATAACTAACTACAGTAAAGCTATTTGTTCATAAGTGCAAGAAAAAGTGTTAGCAAACAAGTCTTTCTTCTTTTTTTGTCTTTAATGTGTGCCTCGACAAACATAATAGTGGTCAAAAACCAAACACAAGATAGAAAGTTTTTCGGTGGACAGAAAATTAGTCAGATTTTATCCCAGAATAAAGACATGATGTATGATTTTGTATCTATTTCCTACTCCCAATTGATTTTTGTGTTTCCCAGTGTCTTCATATTTCTATCCTGAGAGACTGTTATTAAATGTGGCATATGTAACATCTCATTGAATTATTCAATAACATCACCAAAGAATAGACATTGAAATGAGCTTAGACAGATAGTGCAAATGATCACAACATTAGGAAACAATGACACAAAAAGGAAGTTAAACTTTAATGCTGTGATCTTTCAAAAATAATCAAGTATAAGACACAGAGCACAAAATACTTACTGGCTTTCTCGATCTGAAGAAGAAGCTGTTTTCCCATTGTCCATCCCAGATTTGTATTCAAAATAAATATACTTATTACCATTTGATGGTTGTGCTCCTTGATGCTACATTGGAAGTTCAATAGCATAGAGTTACAACTCAGTAAAGCATGTTCTGCTCGAAGTGTCAACTTACATACACAACAGGAAAGACACAACCAACTTTGACAAATATACAGATTTAAGATTACAATGTATCACTTCAGAAATGTATCAAGAAATGCTTCCTATGTTACAACTCCACATACATCAGGAAGACATGAAGACTAACCAGAAATTTATATTTTAGAAATACAAATAATTTTCCAAATTTACTACAATGTAATGAAACAGACCCGACAAATGATATACTCGATCTTTTCCTTCCAGATAAATGCTTCTTGGATGTTAAATGCTGCCATCTGCAACAACAACCAGCCAACACAATATTTACATGGCACATAGGGAGCGAAACTACTAAAACAAAAATAAAGAAGAATATAAGGTGGCATACTGAAATATTCCATTGTAACTATGGAATACATAAATGTTAGTTATATAAATGTGAATAAAAACCCACTCACCGTAATTCGATGGTACTTTTCTTTCTTGTTGTAAACTGACAAAACATAAACCATCTGTATAAACATATCAATAAATAAATACGGACATACGGGACTACAATAACCCATCATATGATCTAATGGTCAAATGATTATATATATTTACGTCTTCTGAAATTGTTCACTAAAACAATTTAAAAAAATGCAAACTACTGTCCGATATATGGATAATCTGGTCATTGAATGAAATGGACAAACAAGTAACCACATAAACCTCTTATAACACTAAATAGGCACTCATGAACTGTAAAACTTGGTAGATAGCACATTATATTGATGAAACATGCAGCTCATTCCATCCAAACAAAGAATATAAACTAATACTAATCCTGAAGGCTTTGATCTTAATCAGAATAATGCTGCTAAAGAGGATTAAGAAATTCATACAAATAATATGTTGCAGCTGTATATGCCCGTCTTTTTGTTCCTTATGAATTTCTCCAATTTCAACCCTAATTGCACATTTACATTTGGACTGTCCTGAAATAGTGATTGAATTTATCATAAAAACTCCTGAAATTTCCAAAACAGCAAAAATAAAATAGACTTGAATTTATCATAAAACACAAAGAATCAAAATAGTGATTGAAAATAAAAACCCTCTTCCAAATAAACTTATAATTGAATAAACTCAACACTATCACACTGATCATAGTCAATCTCAAATATCAAATCAAACTACACTAAGAAGAAATAATAATCACATCAAGGGCAAAAATAAGACAACAAAACCCCCTCCAGAAACTTAAAAATCAGACGAACTATAATACAAATCAAAATCACAGAAAATCACAAATACTGAAAAAAAGGGGAAACGACCTCTTGTGCGACCTGTATTTCCTGTGCCACCTGAAAAAGGACCAGAACCACCTCGCCGATCGGCTCCCGTTAACAGCCGTTGAATCTGTCGCGCCTTCGAGATCGGGATCCACCCCAAAGAACGTCCATTTTAACCGGAGACACGGAGTCGCCAAGGAGCGTGAGCGGCCGAAGGATGACTCACTCTCTATGAGGTTGTGGATATCTTTCTTCCACTATACCAGATCAACCTCGCCGATCGGCTCCCGTTAACAGCCGTTGAATCTCTCGCGCCGTCGAAATCAGAATCAACGCCAAAGAACGTCCATCTTGAGCGCAGATACGGAATCGCCAAGGAGCGCGAGCGACCGAGCGAAGACTCACGCTCTATGAGGTTGTGGACACCACCGACAGTAGAGACGTCGCCGGTGACGAAGAAAACATCGAAGAACAGAGAGGAGAAAGACTAAGGAAAAAAGGAAAGAAATGGAAGAAGAACAAGAGCACCTGAAAGATGGCAAAGCTGGATAGACTGATCCGAAAGAACAGAGAAAGAAGACGCAAAGAAGCTGAATCTGGGAAAAGTGGAGGAGATGAATAGGGTTTCAATGAGAGAGAAAAAGAAGATATGGAAGAGACAAGGTTCAGGATAATAATAGAAGAAAGAGATGACAATCTAATGTGAGCTGTAAGTGGGACCCTAAAGTGATATTATTCAATTTTTTAAAAAATCAAAATAACCAGAAAATTCCATGTAGGATATGATTCTTCCACTATACCATTGTTATATAGATATCCAGCATTATCACCTTAATTATTTTTTACACCATCACATCAGTTACACCACTACCAATATTTACTACTTCGGTTGACAAACGAGCTAATTTTTTTCGTCTTTAGTGGCGAAGCATAGGGGTAGCATGGGCCATGATTTTTCCAAAATCTCAACATATATATAATTGCTTTTTAGTTTTAGGTTTTCTTTTCATGTTTATTAAACACAATTTCAGTATAAATTTATCCGTTATCATTTTTTAAATAATAATTTTATAACTATTAATAGATTGATTATAAAAAAAATTAATTATTTTATTAGTTCTTGTAATTTTATTAAAATTTTAATTAAGTCTTTATAATTTAAAAATTTATAATTAAATTTTTATGTTAAATAAAAATTTATAATTAGATTTTTATTAGTTATTATTGTTTAGAAAAAAAATCTTGTAATATTTATTTTTAGAATATTTCATAATACATTCTATATTAAACGCAATGTTTTAACCGGAATTTTTTTATTATATAATTGAAAAATCATTATTTCTCTAAAATAATTAATGAGACTTTAATTTTCGAAATTTTTTTGGCATTTTGAATAAGTTCATCGCACTTCGGCGAATTTTTTTGTTTTATATGAAGTTCGTCTTATTCCACGGCAAACTTTGAGTCAAATTTTTCTTAGAAGAAGAAGAAAAAAAATAAATAGAGAGTACATAGAAAAAAATTTAAAATTCTTAATTTAAAAAAAATCTAGTTTAATTTAATTTGATTGAGAAGAAAAGTTAGAAAGTTGAATACTGAACAGACAATAAATATAACCTTTTCAACATCGTTGACAGTAATAATAACTATTATCATCATCTCAAAGAGTACATAGAAATATATAAATAAATCGCTTCCAACCCAAAGATTATAGCACCACCTAGCTGGGATCTTCCCTTCAAATTAATGTGTGATGCATCTGATTTTGCTGTTGGTGTCATTCTAAGACAGAGGAAAGATAAGCTAGTACATGTTATTTACTCTGCTAGCAAGGTCCTTAATGAGAATCAAATGAGCTACACCACAACAGAGAAAGAACTTTTAGCCATAGTCTTTGCTTTTGATAAGTTTAGATCATATCTTATTGGCGCTAAAGTAATTGTATTCACTGATCATGCAGCACTCAAATACTTGCTTACCAAACAAGAATTAAGATGGATTCTGCTACTTCAAGAGTTTGACATTGAGATTAAAGATAGGAGCGGAGCAAAGAACAAGGTAGCTGACCACCTCTCAAGAATTCCACAAGAAGAAGAAGAGAAGCTTCAAGTTGCAGTAAATGAAAGCTTCCCTGATAAGCAGTTGATGATGGTCCAAGTAGCCCCTTGGTTTGCAGACATAGCTAGCTTCAAGGCTATTGGGGAGCTACCACCAACATCAACAAACACATGAAGAGAAATCTAATCAAGGATGCCAAACACTACATCTAGGATGATCCCTATTTGTTCAAGAAGTGTACTGATGGAATCTTGAGAAGGTGTGTCTCCCATGAAGAAGGGCAGGAAGTGCTGTAGCAGTGCCATGGATCTGCATATGGAGAGCACTTCAGTGGAGAAAGAACAGCAGCAAAGGTGCTTCAATCCAAATTTTACTGGCCAACAATATTCAAGGATGCTAAGGAATTGGTGTCAAGATGTGATAAGTGCCAAAGAGCTGGTAATCTAACCAAGAGAAATGAGATGCCACAGCAATTCATACTAGAGCTTGAACTATTTGATGTATAGGGAATTGACTTTACGGGACCTTTCCCAACCTCCTACTCAAATAGTTACATATTGGTGGCTGTGGATTATGTCTCGAGATGGGTAGAAGCCATAGCCACTGCGACAAATGGCAACAAGATTGTGATAAGCTTCTTGAGAAGGAACATCTTCAGCAGATTTGGAGTTCCTAGAGCCCTCATTAGTGATGGAGGGACACACTTTTGTAACAAACAACTTGAGACACTCCTTCTCAGGTATGGAGTCAAGCACAAGGTGACAACTCTATACCACCCACAGACCAACGGGCAAGCCAAAATTTCAAACAGGAAACTAAAAAAAATTCTTGAGAAAACTGTTAGAAGCTCAAGAAAGGACTGGTCCAAGAAGTCGGACGATGCCTTATGGGCCTACAGGACAGCCTACAAGACACCCTTTGGGATGTTCCCATACCAACTAGTATATGGCAAGGCTTGTCACTTACCAGTTGAGCTAGAGCATAGAGCATTTTGGGCTCTACTAATGCTAAACTATGATGAGCAAGCTGCTGGAGAAAGAAGATTAATGCAACTCAATGAGCTGGAAGAATTTAGAAATCAAGCATATGAGAATGCAAAAATCTACAAAGAGAACACAAAAAGGTGGCATGATCAGAGGATAGCAAGGAGAGAATTCACTGAAGGACAAAAGGTGCTGCTGTACAACTCAAGACTCAAGTTCTTCCCTAGAAAACTTAAGTCTCGATGGTCAGGACCCTTCACCATACTCAAGGTGTTTCCCTATGGTCATGTAGAGCTCATGGAGGACAAGACTCAGAGAACTTTCACTGTCAATGGCCATAGACTCAAACACTACTTGGGAGGCTCCTTGGAGGAGCATAGAGTGAGCTACAAGCTCAACTAAAGATGGAGGAATGTCAAGCTAGTGACAATAAAGAAGCGTTAGTTGGGAGGTATCCCAACACTTTATCCTTTTGATTTATTGTTTTTCTTAGAAGTAGTTTAAAATTCATTGCTTAGGATAGTTTAAGTTTCAGTTTCACACTTGTGTTGCATTACCATTTAGAATTAGATTGCAAGTAGTAGGTTAGGAAGTTTAAATATCAGTTTTGGTAGTTATGATACCCTGACATTCTTTTGTCTCTTTTATTCCGGAATTGCAACTTGATGAATACATTTACTGATGATGAGAAAGTGGGCTGAGAACTAGCTAAAAGGCTAAGTTTGGTGTGGCCACTCACCCACTTAATCTAGGTTTACAACCATTTTGATAACTTGATTTTGAAGAGTAAGCTCAGAGATTAAGTTTGGTCTGACCACCACCATACAAGGATCACCTAGCAAGCTCAATTCTACTCAATCTAAAAGCACTTGATATTTTGGCAAGAGCATGAACGTGGTTTAATGTGTTCAGAAGAGGTTAGAAACAAAAGAAAAGGAAAAGATTGGAGTTATTTCATCCTTATGAACACATTAAATACACAATGATGAAACCAATTTATTAAGATGCAATAGGATTAAGTTTGTTGTCCCAATGGACACCCATTAGTTGCAATCCCACTTATCCATGATAAGAAGGAATGTGAAGGATTCTTTTGTCATTACTAATAGAGTTTCAGTTTCATTTTCAAGAGAAAAGATGGGACCCACATGGTGAATAACTCATAAAGCAAAGAAGTCAAAGTGTACTTACACTTTGGAACTCAACACATGCAGGAGGCACAGTGAGATAAGGGTTGGTGCCTCTTCCCACGCTAGGCACCACTCCCCAAGTGGGAAAACATTGAATTCTTTTTATTTCCCACCATTCAAACCACACTCTTCACCCCTTATAAAAGCCTCACTTTCTCAACTCTTCTCCCACTTCAAACCCCTAATCACACACGAAAAAGAATCCAAACACTCTTCTTCTTCTTTTCTCTTTTTGCCTTCTATTACCTATCTTCCCCCTACTTCTTTTCCCTTTTCTTGATTGAGATAATCAAGTCCTAAGTTGGTGTTGGAGTAAACTCTATTTTGCTTGCGTTTTCTGGCAACATCCAGCAAAAAAAAATTCACGACCTCAAACACATTCTCTCAACTCAATGGCACCACCAAAAAGCTCAGCCTCAAAGAAAAGAAAAACCAAGGAACCAACTTCTGGATCCTCAAGCTCATCTTTCAATGAATACAAGTTTCTCTCCGCATTCAACCAAAATCAATTCTATGGTTGGGTGAGTGAGAGAGAAATCATCCCAGAGGTTGGGTTCCAATTAGGGAGGAACGAGCATCTTGAGATCAACATTGAGATTAACAATAGGGGGTGGACACTCCTATGCAACCCACCAAAGAAGGTAGTAGAGAGCTTGGCGAGGGAGTTTTATGCTAACGCTGTGTCACAGCCAAGACAACCCTATGGCTACATTAGCTATGTGAGGGGGAAGTCCATTGACTATAGCCCCTCCAGCATAGAGAGGACGCTAATGGTAAAGAGGACAAGCTCCACCCAGAGCTATGAAGAAAGAATGAAGCAACAAGACCCCGGATTTGATGAAATTCTGAACGAGATTTGCGTGCTGAATGTGCAATGGATAAATGACAAGGATGGGATACCCAACCAATTGAGAAGAAGGGATCTGATCCCCCAAGCTAGAGGGTGGCTAAATTTTGTGAGAAGATCCCTAATCCCCACATCCAACACTTCAGAGGTGACCAAGGAGAGAGCTGTGCTCATATACAGCATCATGAAAGGTGAGAATGTCAATGTGGGGGAGCTAATTACCAACATCATTAAAAAAAGTGCTGAAAAGAACCAGTGACTGGTGGACGAAATTGTGATTCATATGTTATTACATTTTGTAAAATTCATTGCTTTTTCTTTTCCTGGCAATGGCGCCAAAAACATGATGCCAATACCATGGTTTACAACTATGTGTGGTCACAACTCCGTTCAACTTAACCAGCAAGTGTACTGGGTCATCCAAGTAATACCTTACGTGAGTAAGGGTCAATCCCATAGAGATTGTTGGTACGAAGCAAGCTATGGTCACCTTGTAAATCTCAGTTAGGCAGATTAAATGGTTTATGATAAGTTCGAAAATAAATAATAAACAGAAAATAAAATAGTAAATAGTTACTCATATAATTCCATGGTGGGAATTTCAGATAGGCATATGGAGATGCTGTGCTCCTCTTGAATCTCTACTTTCTTATTACATTCATCCAATCCTTCTTACTCCTTTCCATGGCAAGCTGTATGTAGGGCATCACCGTTGTCAATGGCTACATCCCATCCTCTCAGTGGAAATGGTCATATGCTCTGTCACAGCACGACTAATCATCTATCGGTTCTCAATCAGGTTGGAATAGAATCCCTTGATTCTTTTGCGTCTGTCACTAACACCCAGCCTTCAGGAGTTTGAAGCTCGTCACAGTCATTCAATACCGGAATCTTACTCGGAATATCACAGACAAGGTTAGACTTTCCAGATTCCCAGAATCCTACTCGGAATACCACAGACAAGGTTAGACTTTCCGGATTCCCATGAATGCCGCCATCTATCTAGCTTATACCACGAAGATTCTGTTGGGGAATCTAAGAGATATGCGCCCGGCCTAAGGTAGAACAGAAGTGGTTGTCAGTCACGCGCGTTCATAGGTGAGAATGATGATGAGTGTCACAGATCATCACATTCATCAAGTTGAAGTGCAACATATATCTTGGAATAAGAATAAAAGAGAATTGAATAGAAAATAATAGTAATTGTATTGAAACTTGAGGTACAGCAGAGCTCCACACCCTTAATCTATGGTGTGTAGAAACTCCACCGTTGAAAATACATAAGTGAAAGGTTCAGGTATGGCCGAGAGGCCAGCCCCCATGATCTGAGAACTAATCGTCCCAAGATGAAACGTGCTCCCCCAAAAAGACTACTAATACACTAGTAAAAAGTCTTATTTATACTAAACTAGCTACTAGGGTTTACATGAGTAAGTAATTGATGCATAAATCCACTTCTGGGGTCCACTTGGTATTTGTTTGGGCTGAGCTTGATCTATCCACTAGCTGAGGCTTTTATTGGAGTTGAACGCCGAGTTATAGCGTGTTTCTGGCGTTCAACTCCGGGTTGTGACGTGTTTCTGGCGTTTGACTCCAGACAGCAGCATGTACTTGGCGTTGAGCGCCACTTTACATCGTCAATTCCCGAATAAAGTATGGACTATTATATATTGCTGGAAAGCTCTGGATGTCGACTTTCCAACGTCGTTGAGAGCGCGCCATTTGCAGTTCGGTAGCTCCAGAAAATCCATTTTGAGTGCAGGGAGGTCAGATTCCAACAGCATCAGTAGTCCTTTTTTCAGCCTCTTTCAGAGTTTCGCTCAAGTCCCTCAATTTCAGCCAGAAATTACCTGAAATTACAAAAAAACACACAAACCCATAGTAAATTCCAGAAATGTGAATTTAACATAAAAACTAATAAAAACACCCCTAAAAGTAGCTTGAACTTACTAAAAACTACCTAAAAACAATGCCAAAAAACGTATAAATTATCCGCTCATCACAACACCAAACTTAAATTGTTGCTTGTCCCCAAGCAACTGAAAATCAAATAGGATAAAAAGAAGAGAATATACTATAAATTCCAAAATATCAATGAATATTAACTCTAATTAGATGAGCGGGACTTGTAGCTTTTTGCTTCTGAACAGTTTTGGCATCTCACTTTTTCCTTTGAAGTTTAGAATGATTGGCATCTCTAGGAACTTAGAATTTCAGATAGTGTTATTGATTCTCCTAGTTAAGTATGTTGATTCTTGAACACAGCTACTTTTATGAGTCTTGGCCGTGGCCCTAAGCACTTTGTTTTCCAATATTACCACCGGATACATAAATGCCACAGACACATGACTGGGTGAACCTTTTCAGATTGTGACTCAGCTTTGCTAGAGTCCCCAGTTAGAGGTGTCCAGAGCTCTTAAGCACACTCTTTTGCTTTGGATCATGACTTTAACCACTCAATCTCAAGCTTTTCACTTGGACCTGCATGACACAAGCACATGGTTAGGGACAGCTTGATTTAGCCGCTTAGGCCTGGATTTTATTTCCTTGGGCCCTCCGTTCCATTGATGCTCAAAGCCTTGGATCATTTTTACCCTTGCCTTTTGTTTTTAAGGGCTATTGGCTTTTTTCTGCTTGCTTTTTCTTTTTCTTTCTATTTTTTTTTGCCATTTTTTTCGCAAGCTTTTTACTTTTCACTGCTTTTTCTTGCTTCAAGAATCAATTTTCATGATTTTTCAGATTGTCAATAATATTTCTCTTTGTTCATCATTCTTTCAAGAGCCAATAGTTTTAACATTCATAAACAACAAGATCAAAAATATGCACTATTCAAGCATTCATTCAGAAAACAAAAAGTATTGTCACCATATCAATATAATTGAACTAAATTCAAGGATAAATTCGAAATTCATGTACTTGTTGTTCTTTTGATTAAAAACATTTTTCATTTAAGAGAGGTGAAGGATTAATGGAATTATTCATAACTTTAACACATAGTTACTAAACACTAATGATCATGAAGTAGAGACACAAAACATAAATGAACACAACATAAAAATCGAAAAGCAGAAAGAAATAAGAACAAGGAATGAATCCACCTTAGTGGCGTCTTCTTCTTGAAGGACCAACAATGTCCTTAAGCTCTTCTATGTCCCTTCCTTGCCTTTGTTGCTCCTCCCTCATTGCTCTTTGATCTTCTCTTATTTCATGGAGAATGATGGAGTGCTCATGATGTTCTACCCTTAATTGTTCCACATTGTAGCTCAAATCTTCTAAGGAAGTGTTGAGTTGTTCCCAATAGTTGTTGGGAGGAAAGTGCATCCCTTGAGGCATCTCAGGGATTTCTTGATGATGAGCTTCCTCATGCATCTCTTGAGATCCGTGGAGGGTCTCTCTTGCTTGCTCCATCCTCTTCTTGGTGATGGGCTTATCCTCCTCAATGGAGATGTCTCCTTCTATGATAACTCCAGTTGAGTAACATAGATGGCAAATAAGGTGAGGAAAAGCTAGCCTTCCCATGGTGGAGGGCTTTTCGGCTATTTTGTAGATTTCATTGGAGATGACTTCATGAACTTCTACTTCCTCTCCAATCATGATGCTATGAATCATGATGGCCCGATCCACAGTAACTTCATATCGGTTGCTAGTGGGAATGATGGAGCGTTGAATGAACTCCAACCATCCTCTAGCCACAGGCTTGAGGTCCAATATTCTTAGTTGAATTGGCTTGCCTTTGGAGTCTCTTTTCCATTGAGCTCCTTCCACACATATGTCCATTAGGACTTGGTCCAACCTTTGATTAAAGTTGACCCTTCTAGTGTAGGGGCGTACATCTTCTTGCATCATGGGCAAGTGAAACGCCAACCTCACATTCTCCGGACTAAAATCTAAGTATTTCCCCCGAACCATTGTGGTGCACGAATTTGTGATTCACACAACTAACCAGCAAGTGCACTGGGTCGTCCAAGTAATACCTTACGTGAGTAAGGGTCGATCCCACGGAGATTATTGGTTTGAAGCAATCAATACTTATTTTATTAATCTTAGTCAGGATGCCACAAGGTTATTTGGATTTTACTTGTAAGAAGCCAAACTATTTAAAATTGTAAGTTGGAATAATAAAGAATACTAGCGTTACTTGTTGTGCAGTAATGGGGAATATGTTGGAGTTTTGGAGATGCTTTGTCCTTTGAACTTCAACTCTTCCTTGAAATCCTTCAACACACGCAAGGCTCCTTCCATAGCAAGCTCTATGTAGGGTGTCACCATTGTCAGTGGCTACTTCCCATCCTCTCAGTGAAAACGTTCCTATGCTCTGTCACAGCACGGCTAATCATCTGTCGGTTCTCAATCAGGTTGGAATAGAATCCACTGATTCTTTTGCGTCTGTCACTAACGCCCAGCCCTCAGGAGTTTGAAGCACGTCACAGTCATTCAATCCCGGAATCCTACTCGGAATACCACAGACAAGGTTTAGACTTTCCGGATTCTCATGAATGCCGCCATCTATCTAGCTTATACCACGAAGATTCTGTTGGGGAATCTAAGAGATATTCATTCAGTCTGATGTAGAACGGAGGTGGTTGTCAGGCACACGTTCATGGATTGAGGAAGGTGATGAGTGTCACGGATCATCACCTTCTTCACAATTAAGCGCGAATAAACATCTTAGATAAGAACAAGCGTGTTTGAATGGAAAACAAAGGAATTGTATTAAATCATCGAGACGCTGCAGAGCTCCTCACCCCCAACAATGGAGTTTAGAGACTCATGCCGTCAGAAGTGTATAATTCAGATCTGGAAATGTCATGAGGTACCAGATATGTCTGTAAAAGTTGTTTAAATAGTAAACTAGTAACCTAGGTTTACAGAAAATGAATAAACTAAGATAATTGGTGCAGAAATCCACTTCTGGGGCCCACTTGGTGTGTGCTGGGGCTGAGACTAAAGCTTTCCACGTGTAAAGGCCTTTCTTGGCGTTAAACTCCAGGTTATGACGTGTTTTGGGCGTTCAACTCCGGATCATGACGTTTTTCTGGCGTTTAACTCCAGACAGCAGCATGAACTTGGCGTTTAACGCCAAGTTACGTCGTTTATCCTTGCGCAAAGTATGGACTATTATATATTGCTGGAAAGCCCTGGATGTCTACTTTCCAACGCTATTGAGAACGCGCCAATTGGACTCCTGTAGCTCTAGAAAATCCATTTCGAGTGCAGGGAGGTCAGGATCCAACAGCATCAGCAGTCCTTTTTCAGCCTAAGTCAGATTTTTGCTCAGCTCTCTCAATTTCAGCCAGAAAATACCTGAAATCACAGAAAATCACACAAACTCATAGTAAAGTCTAGAAATATGATTTTTGCCTAAAAACTAATATTATTTTACTAAAAACTAACTGAAACATGCTAAAATCTACATGAAATTACCCCCAAAAAGCGTACAAAATATCCGCTCATCATATTGTGAGATAATTCTTTGGACTCGGGTTCATACTTTGATCATGGTTCCTAGTGATCCATGCATTGGCATAGAACTCTTGAACCATTAAGATTCCGACTTGTTGCATGGGGTTGGTTAGGACTTCCCAACCTCTCCTTCGGATCTCATGTCGGATCTCTGGATACTCATTTTTCTTGAGCTTGAAAGGGACCTCAGGGATCACCTTCTTCTTTGCCACAACATCATAGAAGTGGTCTTGATGGCTTTTGGAGATGAATCTTTCCATCTCCCATGACTCGGAGGTGGAAGCTTTTGTCTTCCCTTTTCCTTTTCTAGAGGATTCTCCGGCCTTAGGTGCCATTGATGGTAATGGAAAAACAAAAAGCTTATGCTTTTACCACACCAAACTTAAAATATTGCTCGCCCTCGAGCAAGAGAAGAAAGAAGAGAAGAAGAAGAAGAAGAAAATATGGATGAGAGTGAGGGATGGTGTTTCGGCCAAGGTGTAGAAGAGGGGGTTTGTGTTGTGTGAAAATGAAGTAGAATGGAAGGGTATATATAGGGAAAGGGGAGAGGGTAGGTTCGGCCATGTAGGGTGGGTTTGGGTGGGAAAGTGTTTTTGAATTTTGAAGGTAGGTGGGGTTTATGGGGAAGAGTTGATGGATGTGAGTGGTGAAGGGATAATTGGGAAGAGAGATTGAAGTTGTTGGGAAGTGTGACATGGGGAAGAGTGTTATAGGATTAGGAGGTAAGGTGGGAATATGTTAGGTGGGGATCCTGTGGGGTCCACAGATCCTGAGATAATCCTGTGGGGTCCACAGATCCTGAGGTGATCCTGTGGGGTCCACAGATCCTGAGGTGTCAAGGAATTACATCCCTGCACCAAATAGGCATGCAAAATGCCTTTGCATACCATTCTGGCGTTTAAACGCCGAGGTGATGCACGTTCTGGGCGTTCAACGCCCATGTGTAGCATGTTTCTGGCGTTGAACGCCAGTTCCATGCTTGTTACTAGCGTTCAGCGCCAGCTTTTATCAAGGAATATTCATGGCGTTCAAACGCCAGAATGTTGCTTGTTTCTAGCGTTCAGCGCCAGATTCATGCTCTGTTATGGCGTTGAACGCCAGCCAGATGCTCCTTACTGGCGTTGAACGCCAGTCTGTCCTTCCTCCAGGGTGTGATTTTTCTTCTGCTGTTTTTGATTCTGTTTTTAATTTTTATATATTTTTTTTCGTGACTCCACATGATCATGTACCTAATAAAACAAAAAATAATAATAAAATAAAATAAAAATTAGATAAATAAAATTGGGTTGCCTCCCAACAAGCACTCTTTTAATGTCATTAGCTTGACAGTGGGCTCTCATAAAGCCTCACAGGTGATCAGGTCAATGTTGTATAGTCCCAACACCAAACTTAGAGTTTGGATATGGGGTCTTAACACCAAACTTAGTGTTTGGTTGTGGCCTCCCAACACCAAACTTAGAGTTTGACTGTGGGGGCTCTTCTTGACTCTAAACTGAGAGAAGCTCTTTGTGCTCACTCTTTTTTGTCACAGAGGGATGGCCTTGTGCCTTAAACACCAAGTAGTCCCCATTCAATTGAAGGACTAATTCACCTCTATTGACATCTTTCACAGCTCCTGCTGTAGCTAGGAAAGGTCTTCCAAGGATGATGCATTCATCCTCTTCCTTCCCAGTGTCTAATATTATGAAATCAGCAGGGATGTAAAGGCCTTCAACCTTTACTAACACGTCCTCTACTACTCCATAAGCTTGTCTTAATGACTTGTCTGCCAATTGTAATGAGAACAAGGCAGGTTGTACCTCAATGATCCCCAGCTTCTCCATTACAGAAAGTGGCATAAGATTTATCCCTGACCCCAGATCACATAGAGCTTTTTCAAAGGTCATGGTGCCTATGGTACAAGGTATTAAGAACTTGCCAGGATCTTGTCTCTTTTGAGGTAAAATTTTCTGAATCCAAGTGTCTAGTTCACCAATGAGCAAGGGAGGTTCACTTTCCCAAGTCTCATTAACAAACAACTTGGCATTCAGCTTCATGATAGCTCCTAGATATTGAGCAACTTGCTCTCCAGTCACATCTTCATCCTCTTCAGAGGAAGAATAGTCTTCAGAGCTCATGAATGGCAGAAGGAGATTTAATGGAATCTCTATGGTCTCTATATGAGCCTCAGATTCCTTTGGATCCTTAATAGGAAACTCCTTCTTGCTTGAGAGACGTCCCAGGAGGTCTTCCTCACTAGGATTTTCGTCCTTCTCCTCCCTTGTACATTCGGCCATTTTGATCACATCAATGGCCTTGCACTCTCCTTTTGGATTCTCTTCTGTATTGCTTGGGAGAATACTGGGAGGAGTTTCAATGACTTTCTTACTCAGCTGGCCCACTTGTGCCTCCAGATTTTTGATGGAGGATCTTGTTTCACTCATGAAATTGAAAGTGGCTTTTGACAGATCAGAAACTAGATTGGCTAAATTAGAAGTGTTTTGTTCAGAATTCTCTGTCTGTTGCTGAGAAGATGATGGAAAAGGCTTGCTATTGCTCAGCCTAATGCGTCCACCATTGTTAAAGCCTTGTTGAGGCTTTTGTTGATCCTTCCATGAGAAATTTGGATGATTTCTCCATGATGAATTATAGGTATTTCCATAAGGTTCACCCATGTGATTAACCTCTGCCATTGCAGGGTTCTCAGGATCATAAGCTTCTTCAGAAGCTGCCTCTTTAGTACTGTTGGATGCATTTTTCCATCCATTCAGACTTTGAGAGATCATGTTGACTTGCTGAGTCAACACTTTGTTCTGAGCCAATATGGTATTCAGAGCATCAATTTCAAGAACTCCCTTCCTCTGAGGTGTCCTATTATTCACAGAATTCCTCTCAGAAGTGTACATGAATTGGTTATTTGCAACCATGTCAATGAGTTCTTGAGCTTCTGCAGGTGTTTTCTTTAGGTGGATGGATCCATCTGCAAAATGGTCCAATGACATTTTCGAAAACTAAGATAGACCATAATAGAATATATCTAATATGGTCCATTCTGAAAACATGTCAGATGGACACCTTTTGGTCAACTGCTTGTATCTTTCCCAAGCTTCATAGAGGGATTCACCATCTTTTTTGTTTGAAGGTCTGAACATCCACTCTAAGCTTGCTCAGGTTTTGAGGAGGAAAGAATTTATCCAAGAAGGCCGTGACCAGCTTCTCCCAGGAGTCCAAGCTATCCTTAGGTTGTGAATCCAACCATATTCTAGCTCTGTCTCTTACAGCAAAAGGGAAAAGCATGAGCCTGTAGACTTCAGGATCTACTCCATTTGTCTTAACAGTCTCACAGATCTGCAAGAACTCAGTTAAAAACTGATAAGGATCTTCAGATGGAAGTCCATAGAACTTGCAGTTTTGTTGCATTAAGGCAACTAGCTGAGGTTTCAGCTCAAAATTATTGGCTTCAATGGCAGGAATGGAGATGCTTCTTCCATCAAATTTGGACGTTGGTTTTGTGAAGTCACCAAGCATTCTCCTTGCATTATTGTTGTTGGGTTCGGCTGCCATCTTCTCTTGTCCTAATATTTCTGAAAGGTTACCTTTAGATTGTTGTAATTTAGCTTCTCTTAGTTTTCTCTTCAGAGTCCTTTCAGGTTCAGGATCAATTTCAACAAGAGTGCCTTTTTCCTTGTTCCTGCTCATATGAAAGAGAAGAAAACAAGAAAAGAAGAGGAATCCTTTATGTCACAGTATAGAGATTCCTTTATGTTAGTAGAAGAAGAAAGGGGGAAGAGTGAAGAAGAATAGGTTCGGATTTTTAGATGAAGAGAGGTGAAGAGAAGTGTTAGTAAATAAATAATTAAATAGAATAAGAAAAGAGAGGGAGAATTTCGAAAATAATTTTGAAAAAGAGGTTAGTATTTTTGAAAATTAAAGATAAGATAAGATTAAAATTAAAATTTAAAACAAAAAGAGTTTTTTGAAAAAGAGATGAGATATTTTTGAAAATTAGAGAGGGAAAAGTAGTTAGGTGATTTTGAAAAAGATAAGAAACAAACACAAAGTCAAAGAGTTAGTTGAAAAAGATATTAAAATCAAATTTGAAAAGATAAGAAGATAAGAAGTTAGATAAGATATTTTGAAATTAAATTTTTGAAAAAGATAAAATTTTGAAAAAGATATGATAAGATATGTTTGAAAAAGATTTAATTTTTTAAATTTAAAATTACTTACTTTACTAACAAGAAACTACAAGATAAGATTCTAGAACTTAAAGATTGAACCTTTCTTACCAAGAAAGTAACAAACTTCAAATTTTTTAATCAATCACATTAATTGTTAGTGAGTTTTCGAAAATTTGATATAAAGATAAGAAAAAGATTTTGAAAATAATTTGAAAAAGAATTTAAAAAGATAAGATTTTTAAAATTGAAATTTGACTTGACTTGTAAGAAATAACTAATTTTAAAAATTTTTGACCAAGTCAACCCAAAATTTCGAAAATTTGGAGGGAAATAGGGAAAAGATATTTTTTTATTTTTGAAATTTTAATTATGAGAGAGAAAAATAATTAAAATTAAAACGTCATAATTGTGTTTTTCTCTTTTCTTTTTGGATCAAAACAAGGAATGCATGCAAGAACACTATGAATGTCAAGATGAACACCAAGAACACTTTGAAGATCATGATGAACATCAAGAACATATTTTTGAAAAATTTTTTTGATGCAAAAAAGACATGCAAGACACTAAACTTAGAAATCTTTAATGCATGGACTCTAACAAACGAAAAATGCATATGAAAAACAGCAAACAACACAAAACAAGAAAACATCAAGATCAAACAAGAAGACTTGTCAAGAACAACTTGAAGATCATGAAGAACACTATGAATGCATGGAATTTTTGAAAATAATGCATAAATTTTAAAAACATGCAATTGACACCAAACTTAAAAATTGACTCAAGACTCAAACAAGAAACACAAAATATTTTTTATTTTTATGATTTTATAATTTTTTTGTATTTTTATTATATTTTTCAAAAATAAAGTTTGGAAAAACGAAAAAGAAAAGAAAAATTTTGAAAAAGATTTTTGAAAAATTTTTTGAAAAGAAAATTACCTAATCTGAGCAACAAGATGAACCGTCAGTTGTCCATACTCGAACAATCCCCGGCAACAGCGCCAAAAACTTGGTGGATGAAATTGTGATTCATATGTTATTGCATTTTGTAAAATTCATTGCTTTTTCTTATCCTGGCAATGGCGCCAAAAACATGATGCCAATACCATGGTTTACAACTATGTGTGGTCACAACTCCGTTCAACTTAACCAGCAAGTGTACTGGGTCATCCAAGTAATACCTTACGTGAGTAAGGGTCGATCCCACAGAGATTGTTGGTATGAAGCAAGCTATGGTCACCTTGTAAATCTCAGTTAGGCAGATTAAATGGTTTATGATAAGTTCGAAAATAAATAATAAACAGAAAATAAAATAGTAAATAGTTACTCATATAATTCCATGGTGGGAATTTCAGATAGACATATGGAGATGCTGTGCTCCTCTTGAATCTCTACTTTCTTATTACATTCATCCAATCCTTCTTACTCCTTTCCATGGCAAGCTGTATGTAGGGCATCACCGTTGTCAATGGCTACATCCCATCCTCTCAGTGAAAATGGTCCTATGCTCTGTCACAGCACGGCTAATCATCTGTCGGTTCTCAATCAGGCTGGAATAGAATCCCTTGATTCATTTGCGTTTGTCACTAACGCCCAGCCTTCAGGAGTTTGAAGCTCGTCACAGTTATTCAATACCGGAATCTTACTCGGAATACCACAAACAAAGTTAGACTTTCCAGATTCCCGGAATCCTACTCGGAATACCACAGACAAGGTTAGACTTTTCGAATTCCTATGAATGCTGCCATCTATCTAGCTTATACCACGAAGATTCTGTTGGGGAATCTAAGAGATATGCGCCCGGCCTAAGGTAGAACGGAAGTGGTTGTCAGTCACGCGCGTTCATAGGTGAGAATGATGATGAGTGTCACGGATCATCACATTCATCAAGTTGAAGTGCAACGTATATCTTGGAATAAGAATAAAAGAGAATTGAATAGAAAATAATAGTAATTGTATTGAAACTTGAGGTACAGCAGAGCTCCACACCCTTAATCTATGGTGTGTAGAAACTCCACCGTTAAAAATACATAAGTGAAAGGTTCAGGCATGGCCGAGAGGCCAGCCCCCATGATCTGAGAACTAATCGTCCCAAGATGAAACGTGGTCCCCCAAAAAGACTACTAATACACTAGTAAAAAGTCTTATTTATACTAAACTAGCTACTAGGGTTTACATGAGTAAGTAATTGATGCATAAATCCACTTCTGGGGCCCACTTGGTGTGTGTTTGGGCTGAGCTTGATCTATCCACGAGCTGAGGCTTTTATTGGAGTTGAACGCCGAGTTATAGCGTGTTTCTGGCGTTCAACTCCGGGTTGTGACGTGTTTCTGGCGTTTGACTCCAGACAGCAGCATGTACTTGGCGTTGAGTGCCACTTTACGTCGTCAATTCCCGAATAAAGTATGGACTATTATATATTGCTGAAAAGCTCTGGATGTCTACTTTCCAACGTCGTTGAGAGCGCGCCATTTGGAGTTTTGTAGCTCCAGAAAATCCATTTTGAGTGCAGGGAGGTCAGATTCCAACAGCATCAGCAGTCCTTTTGTCAGCCTCTTTCAGAGTTTTGCTCAAGTCCCTCAATTTCAGCCAAAAATTACCTGAAATTACAGAAAAACACACAAACTCAAAGTAAAGTCCAGAAATGTGAATTTAGCATAAAAACTAATGAAAACATCCCTAAAAGTAGCTTGAACTTACTAAAAACTACCTAAAAACAATGCCAAAAAGCGTATAAATTATCCGCTCATCAGTGACAACACAAGGTTGGCATTCCCCAGCATCATACAGAGGTTATGTGATGAAGCTGGAGTTGAGAAAATCATTGATGAGGTTCTAGTAAAACAAGACAAGCCTATAACTGCCAAGAAAATGGCCAAAGTGTTGGCTGTCAACCCACTTCAGAGGGCCAGAGAGCATAGAGCTCATGCTCATATACCGCAATAACAACAACAAGAAGAAGAAGAGGCAGAAGAGTAACCACACTTTGTAGCACTTCAACCACCACCACCACACTACCAATACCAACAATTTCCTAAAGGATTTAACTAGGAACAACTGCAAGGAGATATACACCAAATGAAGGGAGACCTGCATCACTTGAGAGAAGATGTCAACTAATTCAAAGACTATCAACAAAAGCAATGGGTCAATGAGAACATACAACAACTCCAAGGGAGTTAGGAACAAATGAGGAACGAGCAGCAGGAATAGTTCGACTGGGGGGGAGTGAGAAGTGCACTTAACAAAATAGTGGAGCAGAACAAATGGCAACAGTGGAACCTCGCTGAGTTCAGACATCTTTATGATGCCAAAACCATTTCGAGGAGGCAGTATGATATCAACACACAAGCGAAACTGAATCACTTGTACAATGCTGTGGCTGCTATTAACCCCGGATACCCCATATTCATGCAAGGGATAGAGGAATTAAGCGCTAGAGAAGAGAAAATTCTAGCCAAACATAAGGAGGATGAAAGAAATTATATGAGAAAGCTAGGATTTTGGAAGCCTAAGGACACTCAAGCACAAGAAAGATCCTCCAAGAAGGAAGAAGATGACTCCTCCCCTTCCAAGAAGAAAGGCAAAGGAAAGGGGCTAATGAACTGACGATTTAAGCTGCTCAAGGTTGTTAAGTCTCATGGTTGACACTCTCTAAGTTCTGAATCATGTTTAAGCTTTCATTTGATTTACTTTCTGTCAAGAATAAATAGTCATGCTAGGGCAGTTTATGTTTTCTGCTTAGTTTTATTTAATGCTTGAAGTCCTTTATGAGTCCTTTAAACTACAAGAAAGAAAATGCAATGTATTTCAAGTATTCCTTTTCAACATAAATAAAGTAGAGCTTGTCTCCATAAGAGTTGCTGTGAGCTGTGCAAAAATAAGAGTAAGAGAGACCAAGGCCAAGAGAGATCATTCAACAAACTAAGAAATAATGAACTAAGTGTAGAACCTTGAATGAACTAAAAAAAATGAGTCATGGAAAGCAACTAGTCTTAGAAGGTATAACAAGAAAAATTTAAGGGGTGCTCCTGGAATATCCATAGAACCAAGAAGTAATAAGCAATAAAGACCCAAGGCTCTGAGCATCAACTACTAGGATGAAAAAAAAACATTAAAAAGCTCAAAAAGAGTTAAAGATTCTAGTAGATGCTTGTGGTGAAGATGTGTCAAGAAGAGACCTGGGCAAGTAAATTCTTAGGGGTGTTTCAACACCTAGTACCCTAAAACCAACTAGTTTGGGAATGCTAATTGAAAACCTAATTAAAGGGTTGTCTTGAGACAAAACACTTAGAGTTGTGGACAAGAAAGGACAACCAAAACGAAAGTGAAACAACTCTTACTACTTCAAGGTGACAATCAATAGAAAGGACCCCTGAAGCTTATACTTGAAAGGACCCTCAAAGATCTAAGAGTTCTTTATGACATTAAAACATTCATACATGTGTTGAACACTTAGTCCTACCTTTAGTCATGTTGCATTCATTCAAGGCCAAGGTCTCAATTCATAAAAGGCCTACTCACATTGATTTGCTTGGGACAAGCAAAGCTTAAGTTTGGTGTTGTGATGACTTGCATCATCTACCCTTCTTTCTTGCCTAAAGAGGACCATAAAAGAGCATAAATCTCATTTGATCATTGCAATTTATGCATTATTTGATGAATATTATGGTACATTACTTTGAGATGAGTTGTGCTGAATTTCAGGTGAAAAAGACATCAAAAAGGGGAAGAAAACAATAAAAATGAGCTAGGCGTGTGAAGCGGGCGTGCCACTTAGAGCAAGCGCCACAAAAATGAACTAGCGTGCCACGCCAGGAGCTGGGCATGGCACACCAGTACTAAATTCCAGAGGAGGATTTTCAAGCATTCACATGGGCGTGGCACGCCAGGAACTGGGCGTGGCACGCCAGGAACTGGGCGTGGCACGCCAGGAACTGGGCGTGGCACGCTAGTACAAAGTTTCAGAGAGCAACAATGGAGGACACTAAAGGGGGCGTGGCACGCCTGAACCATCACCTCCTATGCGGGTGCCACTTGGTATCGAAGGCGTGCCTCAAAAAGTCACTTGGGCGTGCCACTTGAGGGACCAGGCGTGGCACGCCAAGCTTGAGAAATCGACAAATGTATGTGTGTGCCACTTGAGCATCATGGCATGGCACGCTGGTACAAAATCCCAGAGAAAGGGCTGAAAGCTAATGAAGTCTGGGCGTGCCACTTGAGGTCGAACGCGTGGCACGCCAGGCTCTCAATCCCACTTAGGCGTGCCACTTGAGCAACCAGGCGTAGCACGCCAATGCACAAAGAGGCCAAAGCAAGGGCTAGGCGTGCCACTTGGTATCGAAGGCGTGGCACGCCAGTCCAAGAATCTCACTATCGCATGCCACTTGAGTGCTGGGCGTGGCACGCCAGCTACTGGAACCAAGGCAAGATCATGGGCGTGGCACACCAGCCTCTAGGCATGGCACGCTAGCACAAGTTTCCAAAGAGGATGAAGGAGGCCAAACACGGGCGTGCCACTTGGTGTTGAGGGCGTGGCACGCCATCCACTATTCCTCACTTGGGCGTGCCACTTGAACCCCAGGCGTGGCTGATAAACCCCAATTTGACGGTTTATCTTGTATTGAATTTAGGGTATTTTGATGATCTTTTCTCGCATTTAACCTATGAATTAGCATGGATTTGTAATCTCTCCCGTATTTGTGCTTAAGTGTAAAAACATGCTTTTTAAGCCTTATTTTGATGAATTCTAATTCCTCTTTGATTCCATAAGATGCCTTGATGTGTTTGCTAGTAATTCCAGGATTGAAATAGGCTAGGCTTGGATCAAAGGGAGCAAGGAAGGAAGCATACAAGTGGAGAGAAGCATGAAAAGTCAAAGAAGTGAAATCAGCCAAAGCACGCGCACGCGCACAAGGCGCTCGCGCGCACATTGCAGAATCGGCCAGGGGCATGCACGTGTACCGTGCGCGCACGCGTCGCAGTCCGCACATGACTTCATTAAAGCAACACATGCCTGGCGATTTGGAAGGGTTTCTGAACCCATTTTGGCGCCAATTGCTGATAGAAAGGAATAAAAGGATCAAGGATTGAGCGGAGAAGGAGTTAGTTAATTACCATTAGTCATAGTTTTAGTTTTAGTGTAGTTTTAGAGAGAGAAGCTCTCACTTCTCTCTAGAATTAGGATTAGGTTTAGGTTAATCTCTCTTCTTACATCTATGTTTAATTCATGCTTTGATTCACTTTTCTTTTATCAATTCTTAATCTTCCCATCTTCCTCTTTCTAGTTATGTGCTTTAATAATTGTAATTCTTCATTTTGTTTTGGATAGATTGTTGTTTCTTTGTTTTCTTTCAATAATGCAATTTGAGGTAATTCATGATAATTGTGATTTCCTTGATTGTTGTTGTTAATTCTTTGCAATAATTGTTGTTAGATTCTATTCTTGTTCTCAATTTACTATGCTTTTCTTTTGTGCCTTCCAAGTGTTTGATGAAATGCTTGGTTGGATTTTAGTGTAGGTTTTGTTCCTCTTGGCCTAGGTAGAGTAATTAGTGACTCTTGAGTTATCTAATTCCCTTGTTGATTGACAATTAGAAGTTGCTAATCGATTTGAATGCCTCTAAAGCTAGTTTTCCTTTAGGAGCTGATTAGGACTTGAGGAATCAAATTGATTCATCCACTTGACTTTCCTCCATGGTTAAATAAGTGGGAATAATAGACAATTTGTCATCACAATTGAGGAGGATAACTAGGATAGGACTTCTAGTACTCATATCTTGCCAAGAGCTTTGCTAGTTGTTAGTTTATTTTCTTTGCCATTTATATTTCTTGTCTAAAATCTTAAAAAACCCCAATTATAACTCACAACCAATAACAAGACACTTTATTGTAATTCCTAGGGAGAACGACCCGAGGTCCAATACTTTGGTTTATAAATTTTAGGGGTTTGTACTAGTGACAAACAACTTTTTATATGAAAGGATTATTGTTTGGTTTAGAAACTATACTTTACAACGAGATTTCATTAGTGAAATTCTAAACCGTCAAAAATCTAATCATCAGTGGCATGCCAGTGTCATTTAGAAAGCAAAAGCCATTGGGGCGTGCCACTTGAGTTCGTGGTGTGGCACGCCAAACAGAAGAATCACCTACTTACAAAGAGCGTGGCACACCAGACACTGGGCGTGCCACGCTAGTTCAACTTTCCAGAGAGCTTGATCAAGCGGTGCAGCAAGGGCGTGGCATGCCAGACCCTGGGCGTGCCTGGTGCATGAAATTGCAATCACACTTTTGCAACTCCGCACAACTAACCAGCAAGTGCACTAGGTCGTCCAAGTAATACCTTACGTGAGTAAGGGTCGATCCCACAGAAATTGCCGGCTTGTAGCAAGTTATGGTTATCTTGTAACTCTTAGTCAGGAGATTAAAACTAAAAATGATTTTGTTTGTGAAAAGTGAAAGATCATGAAAAGAATGGTACTTGTTATTCAATAATAGAGAGCAGATTGACGTTTCAGAGTTGCTCTGTCTTCTGAATTTCTGCTTTTGTACTGTCTTCTTCATCCAAAAATGCATGTCCCTTCCATGGCAGGTTGTATGTTGGTGGATCACCTTTGTCAATGGCTACCATCCGTCCTCTCAGTGAAAATATGTCCTCTAAGGTTTCCCGCATGGCTAATCATCTATCGATTCTCACTTGTGTCAGAATAGGATACATTTATCCTTTTGCACACTGTCACTGCATCCAACATTCGCAAGTTTGAAGCTCATCACAGTCATCCCATCCCAGATCCTACTCGGAATATCACAGACAAGATTTAGACTTTCCAGATATCAGGAATGCTGCCAATTGGTTCTAGCGTCTACCACAAAGGTTCAGATCTCACGAGTTTGAGTGCTCTATTGTCAGGAGATGCAGGTCAAACTTGTGGATTAGAAACCCAAGAGATACACACTCAAGCTGTCGCCCAATGACTACGTTGAGCTCATGTAGAATGGAAGTGGTTGTCTGGCACGCATTCATAAGTTGGGAAATGATGATGAGTGTCACGGATCATTGATGAGCGGATAATTTGTACACTTTTTGGCATTGTTTTTAGTATGTTTTTGGTATGATCTAGTTAGTTTTTAGAATATTTTTATTAGTTTTTAGTTAAAATTCACTTTTCTGGACTTTACTATGGGTTTGTGTGTTTTTCTGTGATTTCAGGTATTTTCTGGCTGAAATTGAGGGACCTGAGCAAAAATCTGATTCAGAGACTAAAAAGGACTGCAGATGCTGTTGGATTCTGACCTCCCTGCACTCGAAGTGGATTTTCTGGAGCTACAGAATCCCAATTGGCGCGCTCTTAACGGCGTTGGAAAGTAGACATCCTGGGCTTTCCAGCAATATATGATAGTCCATACTTTGCCCAAGATTTGATGGCCCAAATCGGCGTTCAAAGTCACCCTCAGAAATCCCAGCGTTAAACGCCGGAACTGGCACCCAAATGGGAGTTAAACGCCCAAACTGGCATAAAAGCTGGCGTTTAACTCCAAGAAGAGTCTCTACACGAAAATGCTTCATTGCTCAGCCCAAGCACACACCAAGTGGGCCCGGAAGTGGATTTTTATGTCATTTACTCATTTCTGTACACCTTAGGCTACTAGTTTTCTATAAGTAGGACCTTTTACTATTGTATTAGGGAGTCTTTCGATCTTTAGATCTTTTGATCATGTTTTTATGATTGAACCCTCATTGGGAGGCTGGCCATTCGGCCATGCCTAGACCTTGTTCTTATGTATTTTCAACGGTGGAGCTTCTACACACCATAGATTAAGGTGTGGAGCTCTGCTGTACCTCGAGTATTAATGCAATTACTATTGTTCTTCTATTCAATTCCGCTTGTTCTTTGTCCAAGATATCACTTGTTCTTCAACTTGATGAATGTGATGATCCGTGACACTCATCATCATTCTCACCTATGAACAAGGTGACTGACAACCACTTCTGTTCTACAAGCAACCAAGGCTCTAGTGAATATCTCTTGGATTCTTTAATCGGAATCCTCGTGGTATAGGCAAGAACTGATGGCGGCATTCAAGAGAATCCGGAAGGTCTAACCTTGTCTGTGGTATTCTGAGTAGGATTCAATGATTGAATGACTGTGACGTGCTTCAAACTCCTGAGGGCGGGGCGTTAGTGACAGACGCAAAAGAATCACTGGATTCTATTCCGGCCTGATTGAGAACCGACAGATGGATAGTCGTGCCGTGACAGGGTGCGTTGAACATTTCCACTGAGAGGATGGGAGGTAGCCACTGACAACGGTGAAACCCTTGCATAAGCTTGCCATGGAAAGGAGTAAGAAGGATTGGATGAAGACAGTAGGAAAGCAGAGAGACGGAAGGGAAGGCATCTTCATGCGCTTATCTGAAGTTCCTACCAATGAATTACATAAGTATCTCTATCTTTATCTTTGTGTTATTTTCGTTTATCACCATTATACATTTGAGTTTGCCTGACTAAGATTTACAAGATGACCATAGCTTGCTTCAATACTAACAATCTCCGTGGGATCGACCCTTACTCGCGTAAGGTTTATTACTTGGACGACCCAGTGCACTTGCTGGTTAGTTGTGCGAAGTTGTGTAATGCCATGGTATTGAGCTACCAAGTTTTTGGGGTTCATGACCGGGGATTATGAGAGTTGTGAAAAGTATTGTTCACAATTTCGTGCACCAATCATCACATTCTCCATGTTGAAATACGAGTGAGTATCTTAGAATAGAAACAAACGTGATTGAATAGAAAACAGTAGTAATTGCATTAATCCATGGAAACACAATAGAGCTCCTCACCCCCACCTATGGGGTTTAGAGGTTCATACTGTAGAAGATACAATAGGATTTGTCAAAAATGTTATAAGTTATAAAATAAATCTCTAAAAGTAGTTTTTAAACTAAGCTAGTTACCTAGGTTTACAGAGAATGAGTAACTAGATGCAGAAAGTGCAGAAATCCACATCCGGGGCCCACTTGGTGAGTGTTTGGGCTGAGCTTCCTAGCTTTCATGTGCATGTGCTGTTTCTGGAGTTAAAAGCCAGCTTGGATACCAGTTTGGGCGTTTAACTCCAGCTTTGGTGCTAGTTCTGGCGTTTTACGCCAGAAAAGGGTCTCTGGTGGGCGTTTAAACACCAGTTTGGCCCATCAAATATCGAGAAAAGTATAAACTATCATATATTTTTGGAAAGCCCAAGATGTCTACTTTTCAACGCAATTAAGAGCACGCCAATTGGGTTTCTGTAGCTCCAGAAAATCCACTTCGAGTGCAGGAGGGTTAGAATCCAACAGCATCTGCAGTCCTTTTTCAGCCTCTGAATCAGATTTTTGCTCAGGTCCTTCAATTTTAGCCAGAAAATACCTGAAATTACATAAAAACACACCAACTCATAGTAAAGTCCATAAATATGATTTTTGCATAAAAATTAATAAAAATACAACAAAAAGTGAATAAAACATGCTAAAAACTATGTGAAAACACTACCAAAAAGCGTATAAAATATTCGCTCATCACAACACCAAACTTAAACTGTTGCTTATCCCGAAGCAACTAGACAAATAAAATAGGATGAAAAGAAGATCGTGGTGCAATAAAATCTCAGAGTTTTCAATGAAGCTCAAATTCAAATTAGATGAGCGGGGCTTATAACCTTTTGCTTCTGAGTAGTTTTGGCATCTCATTTTATCCCCTGAAACTCAGAATGATTGGCTTCCTTCAGAACTCAGCATACAGATAGTGTTATTGATTCTCCTAGTTTAGTATGTTGATTCTTGAACACAGCTACTTTATGAGTCTTGGCCGTGACCCTAAGCATCTTGTTTTCCAATATTACCTCCAGATACATAAATGCCACAGATACCTAACTGGGTGAACCTTTTCAGATTGTGACTCAGCTTTGCCAGAGTCCCCAGTTAGCGGTGCTCAGAGTTCTTAAGCACACTCTTTTTGCTTTGGATCACGACTTTAACCACTCAGTCTCAAGCTTCTCACTTGGACCTTCATGACACAAGCACATGATTAGGGATAGCTTGATGTAGCCGCTTAGGCCAGGATTTTATTCCCTTAAGCCCTCCAATCCATTAATACCCAAAGCCTTGGATTCTTTTTACCCATGCCTTTTGGTTTAAAGGGCTATTGGCTTTTTCTGCTTGCTTTTTTTCTTTTTCTTTCTTTTTCTTTATTTTTTGCAAAATTTTTTTGCAAGCTTTGTGTTCTTCACTGCTTTTTCTTGCTTCAAGAATCAATTTCATGATTTTTCAGATTATCAATAATATTTTTCTATTTACCTCCTTCTTTCAAGAGTCAAACATCACTTAAATTTTAGTATATAAAAAAAATTATGCACTGTTTATGCCTTCATTCAGAGAGCTAGAGCAATGCCATCACATATAAATAATTTGAATTTTTCTTATTATATACTCGAGATATTTGCACCCTTGCTCTTCTAAAAAAATCTACTATTTTATTCATGTTTGATGATGATAAGAAAATTAAATTATGCCCAAATTGATAAAAATAATACTAATGCTCATGCAATCCTAATACTAATGCTCATGCAATTCTAATATAGGTCCCTAATAACAAAAGTTATCACAGAGTTAGAACTCAACAACCTTGATTTTGGGAGATACGTGCTCCTTCAATCTGGGGGACGCCTGGCGCTTCAAGGGATAGCCTCTGGCGCTTCAGCTCCTGTAGCTCACACCCTTGCTGCTCTTGTTCCTTGAGCAATTTGCAAAGCATGCTATTCTAATTCTGCTGCTCTTCTTTGAGTTGATCCACAGCTTCTTGTAGCTTGGTAACAGATGCTTCTAAGCGAACCTAATAGTCAAATTGGGGAATTTCTGGGAGAAGCTCATGCGCCCTCCTCTTGGTGGGGTTGTCTTGAGCTTGAGATCCATCCATTATCTTTTTAGTGATTGAGTGCTCAGTTGGGATGAACTCATCCACTCCCATCTGTACCCCTGCATCCTTACATAACAGATAGATCAAGCTTGGGTAAGCCAATTTGGCCTCAGTAGATTTTTTTTGTGAAATTGTGTACATTTCACAAGGAATTAGCTGATGAACCTCCACCTCTCTTTCCAACATAATACAGTAAATCATCACTGCCCTTTTTACAGTAACTTCAGAACGGTTACTTTTGGAAAGTATAGAATGCCCAATAAAATTCAGCCAGCCCTTAGCAACTGGTTTGAGTTCTCCCTTCTTTAGTTGGTTTGAGACACCTTTTATGTTGGTTATCCACTTGGTTTCAGGGAGGCATATGTCCTATAGAACTTGATCCAGCTTTTTATCTTTAGTCATTCTCCTATTAAAGGATTCTGGATCATCTTGCAGTTGAGGAAGTTTGAGGACTTCTCTTACTTTGTCAAGGTGAAAGTAAATAATCTTTCCCCTGTCCATAGTCCAAAAGGCGTGGAAGGTAGTTCCCTCTATTCTTTGCTTATCTGTTAGCCACAGATTTACATAGAATTCATGGACCATGTTTCTTCCCACATACATCTCAGGATTAGCTAGGATTTCCCAGCCTCTATTTCGAATCTGCTCTTGGATCTCCAGATATTCATCTTCTTTCAGATCGAATTTAACTTTCGGGATCACTAATCTTCTGCACGTGATTTTGAAGTAATGGTCTGCATGTTCTTTGGTGCAGAACCTCTCATGCATCCAAGGTTTTGGATTGTTCTCTTTCTTGCCTCTTGGAGTAGTTTGTTTTCCTTTAGGGGCCATGATCTTGGTGAGTTTTAGCTCAGTGATCACAGAAAAACATACCAAACTTAGAGGTTTGCTTATCCTCAAGCAAAAGAAAGGAAAGAAGAGGGATAGAAGGAGAGAAGGATTCGAATGGTGAATGAATGGGGATGGACGAATGGGATTTAAAAAGGGAGGAGGTGTTTTTCAAAATTTTTTGAAAAAGATATGATAGAAAGAATTGATTGGTAAAAGATAAACATGATATGAAAAAGATAGGATTTTAAAATTTTGAAAGATATGAAAAAGATATGAGGGATTAAAATCAGAATTTTTGTTGATGCATCTAAGAAATAAAAGATAAGGTGGATGAAGAAAAGGTTTGGAAAGAAATTGAAAAAAAATGAGGTTTAAAATTGTTTTGAAAAAGAATTTAAAAAGAATTTATAAAATCATTAATTTTTGAAAATTGAAATTAAAAGGTGAATATTTGTGACATGTTTATGTAGAAAATTATGAATTAAAACATGAAAAATTTGAAAAAAAATTGAATTAAAAACAAAATTTCCCTCCCCCTGCTGTTCTGGCGTTAAACGCCCAGAATGGTATCCATTCTGGCGTTTAACGCCCATTGATGAGCGGATAATTTATACGCTTTTTGGCATTGTTTTTATATAGTTTTTAGTAAGTTTAAGCTACTTTTAGGGATGTTTTCATTAGTTTTTATGTTAAAATTCACATTTCTGGACTTTACTATGAGTTTGTGTGTTTTTCTATGATTTCAGGTAAATTCTGACTGAAATTGAGGGATTTGAGCAAAACCCTGAAAAAGGCTGACAAAAGGACTGCTGATGCTGTTGGATTCTGACCTCCCTGCACTCGGAATGGATTTTCTGGAGCTACAGAACTCCAATTGGCGCGATCTCAACGGCGTTGGAAAGTAGACATCCAGGGCTTTCCAGCAATATATAATAGTCCATACTTTATTCGAAGAATGACGACATAACTTGGCGTTAAACGCCAAGTACACGCTGCTGTCTGGAGTTAAACGCCAGAAAAACGTCATGATCCGGAGTTAAACGCCCAAAACACGTCATAACCTGAAGTTTGACGCCAAGAAATGCCTTAGCTCGTGGAATGATCAAGCTCAGCCCAAGCATACACCAAGTGGGCCCCGGAAGTGGATTTATGCATCAATTACTTACTCATGTAAACCCTAGTAGCTAGTCTAGTATATATAGGACATTTATCTATTGTATTAGATGTCTTTTGACCACGTTACATCTTTGGTCTCAGTTTTGTTTTATTCTTCATTCTAGGAGATCATTGATCACGTTAGAGAGGGCTGGCCATTCGGCCATGCCTGAACTCTTTGCTTATGTATTTTTAACGGTGGAGTTTCTGCACACCATAGATTAAGGGTGTGGAGCTCTGCTGTACCTCAAGTATTAATGAAATTCTATCTTCTTTTATTCAAATCTCTTTTATTCTTATTCCAAGATATTCATTCGTACCCAAGAACATGATGAATGTGATGAGTCAAAATTACCCTCATTATCATTCTCACTTATGAACGCGCGTGATTGACAACTACTTCCGTTCTACATGCAACAGAGCTTGAATGTATATCTCTTAGATTCTCCAACAGAATCTTCGTGGTATAAGCTAGATAGATGGCGGCATTTATGAGGATCCAGAAAGTCTCACCTTGTCTGTGGTATTCCGAGTAGGATCCTGGGAATCCGGAAAGTCCAGCCTTGTCTGTGGTGTTCCGAGTAGGATTCCGGTAATGAATGATCGTGACGTGCTTCAAACTTTAACCTGCTGGGCGTTAGTGACAGACGCAAAAGAGGGATTCTATTCCAGTAGGAGCGGGAACCAACCGGTGATTAGCCGTACTGTGACAGAGTGCGTTAGCATAGTTTTCACTGCGAGGATGGGATGTAGCCATCAGCCATGGGTGATGCCTCCAGACTGGTTAGCTGTGCGAGTGACAGCCGCACAGGATATTTCCCCGTGAGGAATGAAAGTAGCCACAGTTGATGGTGAACCCCTATACAAAGCTTGCCATGGAAAGGAGTAAGAAGGACTGAGTAGAAGGAGTAGGAGAGCAGGCGTCCAAGAGCTCTACAGCGTCTCCATCCGCTTATCTGAAATTCCCACCAATGAATCTGCATAAGTGTTCTATCCCTTTTATTATTTCTTCTTTTTATTATTAATTATTCGAAAACCCATAAACCATTTTTAATCTGCCTAACTGAGATTTGCAAGGTGACCATAGCTTGCTTCATACCAACAATCTCTGTGGATTCGACCCTTACTCACGTAAGGTTTATTACTTGGACGACCCAGTACACTTGCTGGTTAGTTGAACGGAGTTGTGTCCACTCGTGCCAATTTCTAAAATCCAATTACAAGAAAATAGGAATCACAATTTCGTCCACCACCCATCAGCTGGCCAATCTGGGCGCTTAACACCCAGCCATGTACCCTGACTGGCGTTAAACGCCAAAAATCCTTTGTCACTGGGCGTTTTTCTGAATGCCCGGGACGCTGCCCATTATGGCGTTAAACGCCCAGAATGCTACATATTCTGGCGTTTAACGCCCAGAATGCTACCTTTACTGGCGTTTTTATGCCAGTGAGCCTTTTTTCTCTGTGATTCCTTTTCTTTATGTTCTGAACCTTCATTTTTCTGAATTATTTATTGAAATGTATTGACAAACATGAATAGCAAAATAAGATGACTCATATAATCGTTATAAACATCTAATTTATGCTGATGGCTGGGTTGCCTCCCAGCAAAAGCTTCTTTACTGTCTTTAGTTGGACTTTGCTGAGCTTTAATCTAGTCTCAACTTTGAGCATTCTTGCTCAACATTGCCTTCAAGATCATGTTTGACTCTCTGCCCATTAATAATGAACTTTTTGTTAGAGTTAATATCTTGAAGCTCTACATATCCATATGCTGACACACTTGTAATCACATATGGTTCCTTCCACCGGGATTTCAGTTTCCCAGGGAACAATCTGAGCCAGGATTTGAATAGCAGAACCTTCTATCTTGGCTCAAAGACTCTAGATGACAGCTTTTTGTCATGCCGCCTTTTTGCTTTCTCCTTGTAAATTTTAGCATTTTCGAAAGCATTGAGTCTGAACTCCTCTAACTCATTCAACTAGAGTAATCTCTTCTCTCCAGCTACCTTAGCATCAAGGTTTAGGAACCTGGTTGCCCAGTAGGCCTTGTGTTCCAGTTCCACTGGCAGATGATAGGCTTTTCCATAACAAGCTAGTATGGAGAGGTCCCTATAGGAGTTTTGAATGCAGTTCTGTATGCCCACAGAGCATCATCAGGAATTCTTGCCTAATCCCTTCTACGGATGTTTACAGTCCATTCCAGGATTCTTTTCAGTTCTCTATTTGACACTTCAGCCTGCCCATTTGTCTGTGGGTGATATGGGGTTGCTACTTTGTGGTTAATCTCATATCGGACCAGAGCAGAGTCAAGCTGTTTATTGCAGAAATAAGTGCCCCCATCACTGATTAGTACTCTAGGGACACCAAATCTGCTGAAGATGTGCTTCTAGAGGAATTTTAGCACTGTATTAGTATCATTAGTAGGTGTTGCAATTGCTTCTATCCATTTAGATACATAGTCTACTGCCACCAGAATGTAAGTGTTTGAATATGATGGTGGGAAAGGTCCCATGAAGTCAATGCCCCATACATCAAACAACTCAATCTCTAAGATCCCTTGCTGAGGCATGGCATAACCGTGAGGCAGATTACCAGCCCTCTGACAACTGCCACAGTTATGTACAAACTCTCGGGAGTCTCTATAGAGAGTAGGCCAGTAGAAGCCACATTGGAAAACCCTTGTGGCTGTTCGCTTACCTCCAAAATGTCCTTCATACTGTGATCCATGGCAATGCCATAGGATTTTCTGCGCCTCATCTCTAGGCACACATCTATGGATTATTCCATCTGCACATCTCTTAAAGAGATATGGTTCATCCTACAAGTAGTACTTTGCATCAAAAATCAATTTTTTCGTTTGCATCTTACTGTACTCCTTGGGTACGAATCTCACAGCTTTATAGTTTACAATGTCTGCAAACCATGGTACTTCCTGAATGGCAAAGGGTTGCTCATCCGGAAAGGTTTCCGAGATCTCATTTGGAGGGAGGGACGCTCCTGCTACTGGTTCTATCCGGGACAGGTGATCAGCTACTTGGTTCTCTGTCCCTTTTCTGTCTCTTATTTCTATATCGAACTCTTGCAGAAGCAACACCCACCTTATGAGTCTGGGTTTTGAATCTTGCTTTGTGAGGAGATATTTAAGAGCAGCATGGTCAGTGTACATAATCACTTTTGATCCTACTAAATAAGATCTGAACTTGTCAATGGCATAAACCACTGAAAGCAACTCCTTCTCTGTGGTTGTGTAATTCTTCTGTGCATCATTTAAAACACGACTAGCATAATAAATGACATGTAGAAGCTTGTCATGCCTCTGTCCTAATACTGCACCAATGGCATGGTCACTGGCATCACACATTAGTTCAAATGGTAGTGTCCAATTTGGTCCAAAAATGATTGGTGCTGTGACCAACTTAGCTTTCAGAGTCTCAAAGGCTTGTAAACACTCTGGGTCAAAGATAAATGGTGTATCAGCAGCTAGCAAATTGCTTAGAGGTTTTGCAATTTTTGAAAAATCCTTTATAAACCTCCTATAGAATCTTGCATGCCCCAAAAAGCTTCTTATTGCCTTATAATTAGCAGGTGGTGGTAATTTTTCAATTACCTCCACTTTAGCTTGATCCACCTCTATCCCCTTGTTTGAAATTTTGTGTCCAAGGACAATTCCTTCAGTCACTATAAAGTGACATTTTTCCCAATTTAAAACCAGGTTAGTCTCTTGGCATCTTTTCTAAACAAGTGCTAGATGGTCAAGACAGGAGCTGAATGAGTCTCCAAATACTGAGAAGTAATCCATGAAGACTTCCAAAAATTTCTCTACCATATCAGAGAAGATAGAGAGCATGCACCTCTGAAAGGTTGCAGGCACATTGCACAGACCAAATGGCATCCTTCTGCAGGTAAATACTCCAGATGGACATGTGAATGTGGTTTTCTCTTGGTCTTGAGGATCCACTGTAATTTGGTTGTAACCTGAGTAGTCATCCAAAAAGCAGTAGTATTCATGACCTGCTAGTCTCTCTAGCATTTGGTCTATGAATGTTAAAGGAAAATGATCCTTTCTGGTGGCTGTGTTGAGCCTTCTGTAGTCAATACACATACGCCACCCTATAACTGTTTTTGTAGGAACCAGTTCATTCTTTTCATTATGAACCACTGTCATGCCTCCCTTTTTAGGGACAACTTGGACAGGGCTCACCCAGAGGCTATCAGAAATAGGATAAATAATCCCAGCCTCTAGTAATTTAGTGACCTCTTTCTGCACCACATCCTTCATGGCTGGATTCAGCCACCTCTGTGGTTGAACCATTGACTTGGCATCATCCTCCAATAGGATCTTCTACATGCATCTGGATGAGCTAATGCCCTTAAGATCACTTATGGACCACCCAAGAGCTATCTTGTGTGTCCTTAGCACCTGAATTAGTGCTTCCTCTTCCTGTGGCTCTAAGGCAGAGCTTATGATCACTGGAAAAGTGTTATCTTCTCCCAGAAATATATATTTCAGGGATGGTGGTAGTGGTTTGAGCTCGGGTTTAGGAGGCTTCTCCTCTTCATGAGGAGTTATCAGAGGTTCTTCTGTTTTTTCTTATTCCTTCAAATTAGGCTGAACATCTTTAAAGATGTCCTCTAGCTCTGATTCGAGACTCTCAGTAATATTGACCTCCTCTACCAGATAGTTAATAATATCAATGCTCATGCAATCTCTTGATGTGTCTGGATGCTGCATAACTTTGACAGCATTCAACTTAAACTCATCCTCATTGACTCTCAAGGTCGCTTTCCCTTTTTGGACGTCAATGAGAGTTCGTCCAGTTGCTAGGAAAGGTCTTCCTAGAATGAGAGTTGCACTGTTATACTCCTCCATTTCCAGCACTATAAAGTCAGTGGAAAAGGCGAATGGTCCAACCTTGACAATCATGTCTTCAATTACGCCCGATGGCATATTAATAGAGCCATCAGCAAGTTGGAGACATATCCGGGTTGGTTTGACTGACTTCTTCAGTCAAACCAAGCTTTCTGATAGTGGATGCAGGTATCAGGTTGATACTTGCCCCAAGATCATATAGAGCTGTCTTGGTACAAGAACCCTCTAATGTGCATGGTATCATAAAGCTTCCGGGATCTTTAAGCTTCTCTGGTAAGCTTTTTAGAATGACTGCACTACATTCTTCAGTGAGGAAAACTTTTTCAGTTTCTCTCCAATCCATCTTATGACTTAAGATCTCTTTCATGAACTTAGCATAAGAAGGTATTTGCTCAAGTGCCTCTGCAAATGGAATCTTTATTTCAAAAGTTCTGAGATAGTCTGCAAAGCGGGCAAATTGTTTATCATGTTCTGCTTGGCGGAGTTTCTGAGGATAAGGCATCTTGGCTTTATATTCTTCAACCTTAGTTGCTATAGATTTATTACCTACAGAAGTGGTTGGAGAAGTGTGCTTAGGAGGGCTGTTATCAGCACTTGCAAGTGCCTGATCTCGCATTGGCGTTTGAACGCCAGAATAGGGTGCTGAATGGGCATTTAATGCCAAATTGCCACTCTTTTTTGGCGTTTGAATGCCAAAACTGGCATCTTTATTGGCGTTTAATGCCAGGTTGCTGCCCTTTTTTGGCGTTTGAACGCCAGAGTTGGCAACTAAATGGGAGTTTAATGCCAGTTTTTTTTCCCTTTTTCTGGCGTTTGAACGCCAGAATCATTCCTCTCTGGGCTCTTACGGTCTTTAGAGGGATTTTGGGTAGTGAATTGGTCGTCCTCTGTCAAATGTTCTTTTCTTGGCTTCTTGCTGTTTTGATTTGAGACGTTCAATGTCTTTCTACTCCTTAAATGAACAGCTTGGCATTCTTCTATTATCTGCTTGGATAATTGCTGTTTTGTCTGATTTAATTATTTTTCCATATTCTGGTTAGCATCTTTGGTTTCTCGTAGCATCTCCTTAAATTCTGCTAGCTGTTTTGTTATAGAAAAGAGTTGTTGATTGAGTTCAGCAACTTGTTCTGGAGGAATAAATTCAGTGGATACTACCTTAGCCTCTTCTTTCATGGAGGACTCACTTCTTAAGTACAGATGCTGATTTCCAGCAACCGTATCTATGAGCTCTTGAGCCTCTTCAATTGTTTTTCTCATGTGTATAGATCCACCAGCTGAGTGGTCTAGAGATATCTGGGCCTTTTCTGTAAGCCCATAGTAGAAGATGTCTAACTGCACCCATTGTGAAAATATTTCAAAGGGGCATTTCCTTAGCATCTCTCTGTACCTCTCCCAGGCGTCATAAAGGAATTCATTATCCTCTTGTTTAAAGCCTTGGATGTCCAGCCTTAACTGTGTCATCCTTTTAGGAGGGAAATATTGATTTAGAAATTTTTTTGATAACTGTTTCCATATTTTTACGCTTGTTGTAGGTTGGTTATTTAACCACCTTTTGGCTTGATCTTTTACAACAAATGGAAATAGTAATAACTGTGTCAGCAATCTGTAAGAACTGTGCCAGAAACCTAGTAGGTTCTTCCTGTGAAAGACCGGAATACTGGCAATTTTGCTACACCATGATAATGAGCTGGGGATTTAGCTCAAAATTACTGGTTCTGATGGGGGGTATACAGATACTACCCCCATATAAAGCAGTAATGGGGTTACTATATGACCCCAGAGTCCTTTTGGACTATTCAGTTCCACTTAGGTCCATGATGGAGAAAGAGAGGTGATGTGAATTGTGAATAAAATTTTATTTTATTTTATTTTAATATTTTTTCGTTTTTGGACCGAACTAAATAATAATAAAAAATTGGAAACAAAAATAAATAATTATTTAAAAAGATTTGAAAATTTTTTATGAGGATTTTCGAAAAAAAATGGAAAGAGAGAAGGTGTTTAGGAAGTTTTGAAAAAGATATGATTTTAGAAATTTTAAAAAGATATGATTTGAAAAAGATATGATTTTTAAAATTTTGACCAAGTCAACCCAAGGGATTCGAAAATAATGAGTAAATAAAGGAATATATATTTTTGAATTTAATGAGGAAAGAGAAAAACCAAAAAATAACACCAAACTTAGAATTTTTATATCAAAACAAAGAAAACAAACAAGAAAAATCTTAATATCAAGATGAACACCAAGAACAAATTTTGAAAATTTTTAAGAAAACAAAAACACAAAAGACACCAAAATTAAAACATGAAACTAAACTCAAAGAAAAATAAAAAATTAATAAAGAAAAATAGGATTTTTAAAAGATTTTTGAAAAGAAAAAAAATAGAAGATGCAACTCTAGTGACTCTAAACCAAAAAAGATAAAAAATTTTCCTAATCTAAGTAACAGGATGAACCGCCAGTTGTCCAAATTCAAACAATCCTCGGCAACGGCGCCAAAATCTTGGTGTACGAAATTGAAATTACACTTTTGCAACTCCGCACAACTAACCACCAAGTGCACTGGGTCGTCCAAGTAATACCTTACGTGAGTAAGGGTTGATCCCACGGAGATTGCCGGCTTGTAGCAAGCTATGGTTATTGAAGAACTGAAGATTAATGGTTTAGAAGTTATAGTAAACTCTCATTGTAAGTATACTTACTAAACCAAGCAATCAACCTTTCTTACAAACGTTTTGGTTGTCACAAGTAACAAACCCTTTTAAAATTGATAACTGAGTATTCAAACCTCGGGTCGTCTTCTCAAGGAATTGCAGGGAGGTATGTTCTTATTGTTGGTTATGGGTTTTGTAAATTGGGGTTTTGAAAGTGGGGAACAAGTAAATTAAATGATAAATAAAATAAATAATTAACTATAAAATAAACTCTTGACAAGATATGAAAATTCGGAAGTCCTATCCTAGTTACTTCTGTGAGAATGAAAGTTAATCCCACTTAGTTAACCTTTGCGTAGGCAAGGGAAAGTCAAGTGAACTAATTGGTTAGATTTCCCAAGTCCTAACCAAATCCTAAGGAAAAACTAGAGTTAGTGGAATTCCAGTTAATTAGCCGACATAACAATCAATCATGAATAGTTGATAACTCAAGAGCTTCCAGTTAATCAATTAAAGCCAATAGTAAATAATCTAAATTAAAATTAGAGAAAAGCAATCATGAGTCTGAAATACCTCAAATTATATTAAATAGAAAATCAATCTAAACATAGAGAGTTCATAAACCAAATTGAGAAAATAAATAAAAGAAACATTGAACCTGATATGAAGATGAAATAATCCTGAAGTGAAAAGAAATCCTAATCCTAAAATAAATTCTAATCCTAATCCTAATCCTAAGAGAGAGGAGAGAGCCTCTCTCTCTAAAAACTACATCTAAAACTATAAATTATGAGTAATGAAAGCCTCATTCTGAATGGATGCATTCCCCCACTTTATAACCTCTAATCTGTGCTGTCTGGACTTGGATTTGGGCCAAAAAGGGTTTCAGAAATTGCTGGGAGCATTTTTTGTAATTTCTAGTGCGTGGCCTCTGTCGCGCGTCCGCATCAGTCACGCGGTCGCGTCATCTGGAGTTTTCCGTGTCACGCGGTTGCATCAGTCATGCGTCCGCGTCATATGTGTTTCGCTCAAGGCGCGTGATCGCGTCAATCGTGCGGTCGCGTCACTGCCATTTTGCACTGGCACGCGGCCGCGTCGTCCATGCGGACGCATCGCTACTAGTTTCTTCAAAAACTCCATTTTATGCTTTCCTTCCATTTTTGAATGTCTCCTTTCCATCCTTTAAATCATTCATGCCTTAGAAGATCTGAAAATACTTAACACACAAGTAACGACATCGAATGGCAGTAAAAGGTAATTAAAATTAATATTTTTAAAGCCTAGGAAACATGTTTTTCACATACATCACATAATAAGGAAGGGAAAGTAAAACCATGTAATTAACATGAATAAGTGAGTGAAGGGTTGAATAAATCATTCAAATTAGGCACATAATATATCATAAAATATGGGTTTATCAGTTATCTTGTAACTCTTAGTTAGGAGACTAATAATAAAAAGGATTTTGTTTGTGAAAAGTGAAAGAGCATGAAAAGAATGGTACTTGTTATTCAATAATAGAGAGCAGGTTGAGGTTTCGGAGTTGCTCCGTCTTCTGAATTTCTGCTTTCCTACTGTCTTCTTCTTCTAAAAACGCATGTCCCTTCCATGGCAGGCTGTATGTTGGTGGATCACCGTTGTCAATGGCTACCATCTGTCCTCTCAGTGAAAACATGTCCTCTACGGTTTCCCGCATGGCTAATCATTTGTCGGTTCTCACTTGTGTCAGAATAGGATACATTTATCCTTTTGCACACTGTCACTGCGCCCAACATTCGTGAGTTTGAAACTCATCACAGTCATCCCATCCCAGATACTACTCGGAATACCACAGACAAGGTTTAGCCTTTTTGGATCTCAGAAATGCTGCCAATTGGTTCTAGCCTCTACCACGAAGGTTCAGATCTCACGAGTTTGAGTGCTCTGTTGTCAGGAGATGTAGGTCAAACTCGTGGATTAGAAATCCAAGAGATACACACTCAAGCTGTCGCCCAATGACTACGTTGAGCTCATGTAGAATGGAAGTGGTTGTTAGGCACGCGTTCATAAGTTGGGGAATGATGATGAGTGTCACGGATCATCACATTCTCCATTTTGAAATACGAGTGAGTATCTTAGAATAGAAACAACGTGATTGAATAGAAAACAATAGTAATTGCATTAATCCATGGAAACACAGCAGAGCTACTCACCCCCACCTATGGGGTTTAGAGGTTCATACTGTAGAAGATACAATAGAATTTGTAAAAAATGTCATAAGTTACAAAATAAATCTCTAAAAGTAGTTTTTATACTAAACTAGTAACATAGGTTTACAGAGAATGAGTAACTAGATGCAGAGCTTTCACGTGCATGTGCCGTTTCTGGAGTTAAACGCCAGCTTGGATGCCAGTTTGGGCGTTTAACTCCAGCTTTAGTGCCAGTTCTGGCGTTTTACGCCAGAAAATGGTCTCTGGTGGGCGTTTAAACGCCAGTTTGACCCATCAAATCTCGGACAAAGTATGAACTATCATATATTGCTCGAAAGCCCAAGATGTCTACTTTCCGAAGAAATTGAGAACGCGCCAATTAGGTTTATGTAGCTCTATAAAATCCACTTCGAGTGCAGGAGGTCAGAATCCAACAGCATCTGCGGTTCTTTTACAGCCTCTGAATCAAATTTTTGCTCAAGTCCCTCAATTTCAGCCAGAAAATACCTGAAATTACAGAAAAACACACCAACTCATAGTAAAGTCCAGAAATGTGATTTTTGCATAAAAATTAATAAGAATACAACAAAAAGTGAATAAAACATGCTAAAAACTATATGAAAACACTACCAAAAAGCGTATAAAATATCCACTCATCAGTGCCACACTAGTTCAAGTCTCCAGAGGCAAGAAGAAGAGGGAAAAGGCTAGGACGTGCCACTTATGCTCGAAGGCGTGGTACGCCAGGCTACATTTGGTATTAAAAGACCCTGGGCGTGCCACTTGAGCTCGAAGGCGTGGCACACCAGGGATGTTATTGAAGAGGAGCGTGCCACTTGAGGGACCAGGCGCGGCACGCCAAGCCAGAATTGGAGGAGCACGTGGCACACCACTGAAGCGCCAGCCACACGCCAGCTGGGAAGTCACGCTTATTGAGTTTCTTTTTCCTCCAAATTGTAATTTTCCTTTTTCACTTTTGTAATTCTTTTATTTTGAGAGCTAGGAGTAGTATAAATACCCCAAGAAGTACTGGAAAAGAGGTTAAGCAGTTAGAGAGCTAAGTTTTAGATCCACTTTTACACTTCATCATCTTCTTTACTTTCGAGTACTTTTCTTTGAGCTTTGAGTATCTAAATTTCCTCTCATTGAGAGAAGGAGCTCTGTTGTTGATAAACCCCATTTTTAGGGTTTATCTTGTAATGAATTTAGAGTATTTTGATAACCTTTTGTCACATTTAGCCTATGAATTAGCATGGTTTTGTTATCTCTCCCAAATTTATGCTTAAGTGCAAAAACATACTTTTTAGGCCCTATTTTGATGAATTCTAATTTCTCCTTGATTCCATAAGATGCCTTGATGTGTTTGCTAGTAATTCCAGGATTGAAATAGGCTAGGCATGGATCAAAGGAAGCAAGGAAGGAAGCATACAAGTGGAGAAAAGCATAAAAAGTCAAAGAAGCAGAGTCAGCCATGCACGCGCACGTGCACAAGGCGCCCGCGCGCACATTGCAAAATCGGCCAGGGACACGCACGCCTACCGTGCGCGCACGCGTCGATGACCGCACATGACTTCATTAAAGCAACATGTGACTGGCAATTTGGGAGGGTTTCTGAACCCATTTTGGCGCCAAATGCTGATAGAAAGGAATAAAAGGATGAAGGATTAAGGGGAAGGCATCAATTCTAACAAGGAATCAATCTAGGAAGCATATAGCATAATTAGGATTAGTTTAGAGTTAGTTTCTAGAGAGAGAAGCTCTCTCTTCTCCCTAGAATTAGGATTAGGTTTAGGTTTAGGTTAATCTCTCTTCTTAGATCTAGGTTTAATTCATGCTTTGATTCACTTTTCCTCTACCAATTCTTAATCATCTCCTCCTCCTCTTTCTAATTATGTGCTTTAATAATTGTAATTCTTCATTTTGTTTTGGATAGATTTTTGTTCTTTTATTTCCTCTTTCAATAATGCAATTTGAGGTAATTCATGATAATTGTGATTTCCTTGATTGTTGTTGTTAATTCTTTGCAATAATTGTTGTTAGATTCTATTCTTGTTTTCAAATTACTATGCTTTTCTTTGTGCCTTCCAAGTGTTTGATGAAATGCTTGGTTGGATTTTAGAGTAGGTTTTGTTCCTCTTGGCCTAGGTAGAGTAATTAGTGACTCTTGAGCTATCTAATTCCTTTGTTGATTGATAATTAAAAGTTGCTAATTGATTTGAATGCCTCTAAAGCTAGTAGGAGTTGATTAGGGCTTGAGGAATCAAATTGATTTATCCACTTGACTTTCCTCCATAGTTAGAGGTTAACTAAGTGGGAGAAATGGACAATTTGTCATCACAATTGAGGAGGATAACTAGGATAGGACTTCTAGTTCTCATATCTTGCCAAGAGCTTTGCTAGTTGTTAGTTTATTTTCTTTGCCATTTATATTTCTTGTCTAAAATCTTTAAAACCCCAATTATAACTCACAACCAATAACAAGACACTTCATTACAATTCCTAGGGAGAACGACCCGAGGTCCAATACTTCGGTTTATAGATTTTAGGGGTTTGTACTTGTGACAAACAAATTTTTGTATGAGAGGATTATTGTTGGTTTAGAGACTATACTTCGACGAGATTTCATTTGAAAAATTCTAAACCGTCAAAAATCCGTTCGTCAAAATGGCGCCGTTGCCGGGGATTGCAATGGTGTTATGTTATTGGTTATTGTATATATGTGAATATTGTGAATATGTTTGCTTTTTGCTTCCTTGTTAGTTTTTAGTTTGTTCTCTTTATTTGTTACTATTTTTGTTTTTGCCCTCTCTTGCTATCATGAATTCTCACTTTGGCTATGAGTGTGATTACAACTATGTTGTAGGTGATGAGAACTTCAATGAGAATGTGTATCAAGGATGGGACAATCAAAGGTGGGAGGAGCCATATGCATATGATCAATCTTCATGGCAACAACCTCCACCAATGCACTATGAAGAAAAGTCATTCTATGATGCATATCAATCTAATGGCTATGGTGAATCTCCTTGTGACTTTCAAGAACCACCACCATATGCCTATGATCCATACCTTCAACATAACTCTCAACCATACTCACAAGCCCCTTCTTACCAACCACCTTCATGTGACCCTAGCCCATATCAATCCTACCAACAACCATATGAGCCATATGAACCATACATGGAACTACCACCATTCCAATATAGTTACTCTCAAGAACCATCTCAATGCACACCATCTCCATACCCTTACCAAGAAGAACCACCTTCCTACTATAAACCCTCTCTCCAAAATAATGAACCCTCTTATCCACCACAAGCCCCAATAGATGACCCTCTCACATCGCTACAAAGTGGTGCATACTTTAGCCCACCAATGTTTGAAGACTCAAGGTAATTCCGTGACCACATGTGAAAGGTCAAAAGAAGAGCAAAGCACGAAAGAGAAAATGGAAAATTCGGTGGAGAAGGAGGAGTCGAATTTTGTGTTGGAACAATTGGAGAAGCCTATGATCATTGAAGAAAAGGAAGAAGTGGTTGAAGATTTAGGAGACGTTGAAAGTCCATGGGAATGTAGCATCATGGAGCACTCTTCCAAAAAGCTTGATATTGATGTTGAGGAGGGTGCGCAACCTCCAAGGCATATCATCGTTGGAGACTTGGAAGAGGCTTATCAAGAGGTGGATTCAATCATGGATGAATTTCTCTCTACAATGGAACCCTCTCCCATTGGACATGAAGTTGAAACTATAAAAGAGTGTGCACGACCTCCCAAGGAAAACAAAAATGGCATGGTATATATTGAAATTGAAGAATATGACGAGGTTGATCAAGAGATAGATTCATTCATCAATGAATTCCTATCGAAAATTGAATCACCTCCCATTAGGCAAGAAATCAAAGTCCTTGAAGACAACACCAAGCCAAGTGAAAAAAGGGAAAAGGTTGAAATCGAGGAAGCTTGCAAAGAGGTGGAAATACGCAAAGAAGAGCACAAGGAAGTAGACCTTGCATTGTCTAAGTGTGGGGAGGTCTCCCTTCCCAAGTCACCATCCATCACAACATTCAAGTGGGTAAAACTCTTACCCCTAAGCTTTACTTTCTCACTTGAATATGGTTTAATTGAAAATGATGGTCAACTTAGAGCTCTTTGTGGAGTTAGGAATAGGAGAGAGTTGTGTAGTGGTTGGAAATTCGGTATAAAAATCATAAAGGCCAAGACTCTAAGGTATAGGAATGAGGATGGAACAGAAATCACCGTATATGGGTCTAGAAGGGAGCATTGGTGGAATAAAGAGAATTCTATGTGCCAATCACCCTTATGTCAACCACCCGGAAAGAAAAAGTATGAAGATCAAATTGAAGACGGGTGTGAGGATAAGATATGGGATCCCGGTTTGCTATGTGAAGACCAACTATGGGGACTCATATCTTAGGTAGAACTTTGCCCAAGCTTGATGAAAATGGTTGGAAATTCTGTCAACCAATCGAGAGGCAAAGATCCTTGGAGATTCAAGGATGAGTACAAACATAAGCCACCATGACAATAAGCACCTCAACATGTCCAACTTAAGGACTTAAACTAAAAGTGCTAGGTGGGAGACACCCCACCATGGTAAACTCTTTCCACTCTCTCTTAAATTTGCTCAATAAGTGATTTGAGTTACCATTGTAGGTAGATGTTTCATATAAATTTGTTTGTACAACTTAATTGTTAGCTTAGTCACATGTATGTTGTGTTTAGTAGTAGATGAATAATATCAAATTGCATTTTTGTGAATTGTATGATGGTTGATTGAATAAAGAGTTGTGAGCAGTACGGGGAGCACTTGAGCATAGTTTTTCTGAAAAAAAAAATGGGGGTGGACGCGCGCACAATGTACGCGCACGCGTCCCTGAGCGGATGCATCATCACCCACCTCCCCGAGAGTTGGGCCTCTCTTGGGCAAACACTATGCCCTGAGCCCAACACAATCCATGCTAACGCGCACTACGTGCGTGCGCGCCAATCATGAGAACAAGAACATGTACGCGGACGTGCACAAGCCGCGCCCGCGTCGATCTGCTGCTGCAACTTTTGAGCCAAGCCCCAGAGAGTTGAGCCGGATCTGGGCTAACTCTAAGCCCCTAGCCCAACTCGATTTGCGCGGACGCGCACTTGCCGCGTGCGCGCCCGCATACCCAGGGAGGAACAGACGCGAGCGCACGCATCGCGCTAGCGCGCCTTATCACAAATTACCACATACGCGGACGCGCACTTACCGCGCGCGCGCCCCTTGCATGCTGCCGCCACTCTAGGCTTTTGCCCCGAGAGTTGGGCGTGCGTCAAGCCCACCCTAAGCCTCAGGCCCAACCACATGTACGCGTGCGCGTGCTGTACGCGCACGCGCCGTTGCATAATCTGCCAACCCACGCTTGAGCGCACTGCACGCTCACGCGTAGGTCCTAAGTTTTCTCAATGTACGCGGACGCGCAAGGTGCGCGCTCGCGTCGATTCAAAAAAGGGGATAACCCTAAGACGCGGAGAACACTGCGCAGTCGCGCACTCCTTTCCCCCTCACCATTTCCATCTTCTTCTTCTCACCCTCAACCGCCGTCACAGCGGCGCCATCGCCGCCACCGCACGACCAACCGCCGTCCTTCACCATCAATCCTCTCTCTCTCCTCCACTCACTCTCTCCTCCTCCCTTAGGTCAAACACCCAACCGCCGCAGCCACCCTCTCCGCCGCCATTCCATTATCACTGCCGGTGACAGTACTCGGCGGCCCCTCCCTCTTTTTCTTCTTTCACATTCTCCTATCACTCTCCTTCTTTCACCATCGCTGGCCCTCTTTCACTCAATCTCTCATTCTCCCGTTGCCACCACTGCCACTGCTCTTCTGCCACAACCGCCACCGTCCACGGCGGCGCGAGCTTCTGCCTCTGCTGCCCTTGCCCCAATCCCAATTCTCCTTTCCATTCACAGTTCTTCTCCCGCTCCCAGGTTCTTGTTCATACTCTGTTTGTTTTAACTGTTCCATTTTGTTAGCTTTTGTAATTTTCTGTTAGTTAGTTGAATTCAGATGTTGTATGTTAGGTTAGATAGAAATATTTGCTGTTAGGTAGATAGGGCTGGATAGAGGATTCTAGGCCTGATAAGTGCTCCGTTTGTGCATATTTGCTGTTTGTTTACTTGGGTGTGTATGTTGATTTTGGGTTGCTATTTTGTGCAAAGTGTGTTGCCTGCATGCTATACCACTACTGCTGTGCTTAATTGAGGTTGTAATCCTACTGTTTGTGCTACTTTGCTATCCGGGAACGTCCAATTTTAAGCCGGAATGCTGCCCAATTTTCAAAAAATCTATTTTTATTTGAATCTCTATTGTAATTTGGGCTAATTTCCGTTTCCTTTCAACTTCCCGGATTTGCATCAATCATTGTGAACATGAACCGCAACGTCTCTTTTCTTTGAGCCTAAATATCATCATGCCACTAACCCACTTTTCTAACTTACTAATTTCTTTAACCATTTGACATTTACTCACATTTAACCCTCTTTAACCATTCTTTCCAAGGTATGATGATTTTATTGCTTAATGAGTAAGAGTTGTTGACTTTAGTGACCATAACATTGATGATTTCTTTTCAATTCATTGCACCCGTTGCAATTTCATTTTCATCATCAATAATTACATCACATTGTATGCATTTTGTGTATTTTTGTTGGCAAGCTTTCTTTCATCATAACATTAACTTCTCACTCACTTGTTTAGTTTACTCACTTCATTTCTCCCTACTCAATGCATTAACTATTTCTTTGAGTTGTGATGATGAACATGCCTATTCTTTATAATTGTATACTTTGTGGTTGTGTTGATTTCTTGGTTTATGTTTCCATCTATGCTTATTTGAACACCAAGTTTTCACTACTCCTTCTTACATCTTGAATATGCCTTCTTTGCTTTGTGCTACATGCTTTATTGCTTATATTCTATCATATTTTCTTTCAGGATGTCGGATAAAGGAAAGGCTATAGCCACTTCCTACAAGAAGAGAAAACATTCTACACCTTCTATTCCCTCCATTTACAAGAATTACGCTAAGAATCCTTTGAATGACGAAGAAAAGGAAAATCAGTTATTACCTTCTACTGACCCGACTAAGTTCCCCAATCTCTACTGTGAGCTTCGACTTTCCAAGTATCGGACAACAAAACTGAATATCGAGAAGATGCTTGTTCTCCCCAATGATGTCCGCCGGTCCATTACTAGTCGGATCCTTGAGTTGGGTATAGATTTTGTTGACAGAGATTTGGGGGATATTAACATCTCTTGGGTGAAGGAATTTTATTGCAACTTCTTTCGTCCCACCTTGGATTCGGTTCAATTGAGGGGTAGAGAGGTTATGATCACTGAGACTGTGATAGAGAAGGCATTACAGTGTCGGCACATTACTGATGATATGTGTGCCCATCAGCAGGCAGAGATGGCTATCCATACCATGACCTTTGACTATAAGGCGCTTAGGCGCGTGATTGGGTTATCGGATGCTACATGGGTCATGGATGCGACCAACACCAAGCCTAAGGGGATGCTATTTGCTCAGCTGACCAGAGAGGCCAAGACTTGGCAGATGATCTTTGCCCACTATGTCTTGCCTACCACTCACTTCTCTGAGATCCCTATGGAGATGCTTCTGCTGATTGGGTGTTCCATGGAGGGGAAGGATGTCTATTTTCCTCGACTTATCCAACAGTGCATGTGGCGGGCGCATATTCGTGGCCTACTTCTATTTCCTACTTTGGTCACGAGTATGGCGGTCCTAGCTGAGGTCCCCTGGCTAGAGGATGATGTGATACCACCACCCCCTGATGCAGATGACAGGGAGGTTACTATCCCTTGGGGTGGTTGGGTGCACGAAAAGCCCCCAGCTAGATGCCGTTCTATGGCTAGAGCAGTCGTGGGGACACCTTCACCATCAGCCCCTACAGTAGCCCTATCTTCCTCTACAGCAGCTCCATCTTCATCGACAGCTCCACCTTCAGCACCTGAGCCTACTTACCTACTGGTCCAGCGTCTATTTCAGTTTTTAGAGCGCGAGAGGCTCCATGTCAAACGCCGACTGGATCGGATGGACCAGGCGCTCATTTCTCTGGGTGCTGAGTTACCTCCGCTTCCCGACTCTCCGGCCTCCGATAAGCAGGATCATCAGGAGGAGGATGCCGAGGCACCGACTCAGCAGGATGCCCCTCCAGCTGCCCCAAATACCACAGAGACACCACAGACCCATGCGGAGCCAGTTCCACAGCCACAGTCAGAGCCAGAGCCTACCGTTGTACCTTCCACTGATCCTCCGGTTTAGCATCGAGGACGATGCTTGATCTTAAGTGTGGGGAGGGGACCGGTGAACATTTTAGCCACTCTCTTAGTTATCTTATTTTGCATATCTTTTGTATACATTTTGATGCATTTTGAGTTTACTTTGGATACCTTTACTGCTTATTTTGGATTTTAGATATTTTTGATACTTATGGATATCTTTAGATGTTTTAGATGATAGCTTTCATACTTTTAGTTGGATTTTTCTTTATACATTTTTTGCATATCTTTCTTTTTAGTTTGTGGTTGTGATTAGAAATCATACTTTGAATTGCAACACTTAGTCACCCTTTTGCATAAGAAATTGGTTTTAAGCGGAAAAGGAAAGGGTAAACTAAGGAAATTTTTGCATTTTTCAATCACAACAATGCTTAGTCAAATATTGAGATTTTTCAAGAAATTTAAATATAGGGCATTAACCCAATGGATTGAAAGAAAATTTTTGGTGAAACTTGCTTGAATTCATACTTTGTGAAGCATGTATTGAATTAAGAACACAAGCTTGTGAGACTTGAGCCTATTGATGTGGTTACATTTTATAACCACTTATTTTCCATTCTTGTGTGAAATTGTTCTCTTTCTATGATTATGATCCTTGATTTGTTTGATTCTATATGTCCATTTATTTTTTGTATTCATGCATTTGTATGATTGAGGCCATTATTTCATTAGCCCACTTACCCAAATAGCCAACCTTTTACTCTCCATTGTTAGCCAATTTTGAGCCTATGCTTAACCAACTTATTCTCATTTTAGCACATTACAAGCCCAAGGCAGGAAAACCAATGATAGTCCTTGTTTGGATCTTTGATTAGCCTAGGCTAGAGAGAGTGTTTATTATTCGAAGTTGGTGAGGCTTGGGAACATTGGATGGGATAAAAGGGGTAGTACACTTTCATATTTTAGAATTGGGAACATATTCATGTATTAATTGAATGTATAGACCTTATGCATTGATGTCCTTGTGTATAGTTTGAAAAAAAAGAAAAGAAGAAAAAAGAAATGAAAGTGAAAAAAGAAGAAAAAAATGTAAATAGAAAAAAAAAGAAAAAAAGAAGAGCAATAAAGGGGACAAAATGCCCCAAAGTGAAATCAATAAAAAGGAATCAATGCATAGGTGTTATGAATCAAATAAGGATGCATGAGTATGTAAGAAAAAAGTGAAGAATGGGTAGTTAGAATAGTTTGAACTTGTATAGGTCATTATATAGTTAGGTAGGGAAGTCTATGCTAATCAAAGATTCAAATCCTAATCCACTTAACCATAAATGATCCTACCTTGACCCTAACCCCATTACAACCTAAATGAAAGACCTCATGATGGATGTATGCATGCATTGAATAAGTGTTGATTGTTAGAAGAAAATCAATTTTTGGAAAGCATGATTAGAAGAGAATTGTGTGAATTAACCCTTAAACACTTGAGTGAATAGGGCGGATACACATCCGGTGAGGGTTCAAAAGTTCAATTACATGTATTCACCCATATTATCTATATTCTTGCAAGTTTGAACTCTTTTTGATAATTCAATACAATTGTGGTTTGGACTTAATTCCTATTGCCCTAGCTCTTGTGCTTACACATGTCCTCTTGGGAATTGATTTGTTTGAACTAAGCATTTGCATTTACTTTAGGTAGTTGCATTTAGATAGGACTCATGTAGTTTAGTTGCATTCAATAAATGTCACACTCCTTAGTTCCTTCTTATTTTTTTAGCATGAGGACATGCTAAGGTTTAAGTGTGGGGAGGTTGATAAACCCCATTTTTAGGGTTTATCTTGTATTGAATTTAGAGTATTTTGATAACCTTTTGTCACATTTAGCCTATGAATTAGCATGGTTTTATTATCTCTCCCATATTTATGCTTAAGTTCAAAAACATGCTTTTTAGGCCCTATTTTGATGAATTCTAATTTCTCCTTGATTCCATAAGATGCCTTGATGTGTTTGTTAGTAATTCCAGGATTGAAATAGGCTAGGCATGGATCAAAGGAAGCAAGGAAGGAAGCATACAAGTGGAGAGAAGCATAAAAAGTCAAAGAAGCAGAGTCAGCCATGCACGCGCACGCGCACAAGGCGCCCGCGCGCACATTGCAGAATCGGCTAGGGACGCGCACGCGTACCGTGCACGCACGCGTCAATGACCGCACATGACTTCATTAAAGCAACACGTGCCTGGCGATTTGGGAGGGTTTCTGAACCCATTTTGGTGCCAAATACTGATAGAAAGGAATAAAAGGACGAAGGATTAAGGGGAAGGCATCAATTCTAACAAGGAATCAATCTAGGAAGCATATAGCATAATTAGGATTAGTTTAGAGTTAGTTTCTAGAGAGAGAAGCTCTCTCTTCTCCCTAGAATTAGGATTAGGTTTAGGTTAATCTCTCTTCTTAGATCTAGGTTTAATTCATGCTTTGATTCACTTTTCCTCTACCAATTCCTAATCATCTCCTCCTCCTCTTTCTAGTTATGTGCTTTAATAATTGTAATTCTTCATTTTGTTTTGGATAGATTGTTGTTCTTTTATTTCCTCTTTCAATAATGCAATTTGAGGTAATTCATGATAATTGTGATTTCCTTGATTGTTGTTGTTAATTCTTTGCAATAATTGTTGTTAGATTCTATTCTTGTTCTCAAATTACTATGCTTTTCTTTGTGCCTTCCAAGTGTTTGATGAAATGCTTGGTTGGATTTTAGAGTAGGTTTTGTTCCTCTTGGCTAGGTAGAGTAATTAGTGACTCTTGAGCTATCTTATTCCTTTGTTGATTGATAATTAAAAGTTGCTAATTGATTTGAATGCCTCTAAAGCTAGTCTTTCCTTTAGGAGTTGATTAGGGCTTGAGGAATCAAATTGATTTATCCACTTGACTTTCCTCCATGGTTAGAGGTTAACTAAGTGGGAGCAATGGACAATTTGTCATCACAATTGAGGAGGATAACTAGGATAGGACTTCTAGTTCTCATATCTTGCCAAGAGCTTTGCTAGTTGTTAGTTTATTTTCTTTGCCATTTATATTTCTTGTCTAAAATCTTAAAAACCCCAATTATAACTCACAACCAATAACAAGACACTTCATTACAATTCCTAGGGAGAACGACCCGAGGTCCAATACTTCGGTTTATAGATTTTAGGGGTTTGTACTTGTGACAAACAAATTTTTGTATGAGAGGATTATTGTTGGTTTAGAGACTATACTTCGACGAGATTTCATTTGGAAAATTCTAAACCGTCAAAAATCCGTTCGTCAGTTGTACTTGATGGATTGATGATAGCAAAATTCTTCTTCTCTTCATCTTCTCTTTGATTTGCTAGAAGAAATTTCGTTTTCCATGCTTAGTGTTCAATTATCTTGGAAAAGAGATTGAATGCAAAAATCGGTTTCATAGGAACCTTGGAAAAGGAGACATGAAACCATGCTTGAAATCTCTTTTCACACTTGAGTAGGATCTGGGTTTTGGTGTTTGGATATGGTGACATATAATCCTCCCTTTACTTGGACCTATGATGATGTGTGGTATAATCAAGGACCAAGCATATCTCTCTTCATGAACAATTAGACTAAGGAATTGGCTATTGATCAAGATCTGAGAGATTGAGTCACCAAGGGATTGGGGCTCAATCAGTCATGATTTCCAAGAGGTCAATGAGTTGCATGATTGAAGAGGATATAAGCTGGAATTGATCCAAAGAGACAACATCTCCTGATCTCAATGAATTTTCCCATTCTTATCTACCACTTTCTTTATAGCTTGCTTTTACATTCTGCAATTTTCCATTCCCATTTACAATTAAGTCATTTATGATTCTGTACTTTATAATTCTACTATTTATAATTCTGCAATTACTATCTATCTGTCCCGCTTGACTAATTCATCAATTAATTAAAACTGCTCAAATTTACCAATCTCTGTGGATACGATTCCACTCCACTGTGGGTTATTACTTGACGATAATTTTGGTGCACTTGCCAAAAGAGTGGATTCATATTAAAAAATTTTATGGGGGTGAATCCAAAACTCGATCAGGGGTTGCTTGTCTCCCTTGGATTGAGGTGTGTCCTTTGATGTGACATTCGTGTTCTTAAGTGGCGTTCCTTCTTCCAAACCAGAGCTATGGTTGTTGGCAGGGTTGTTTGCCATGGTGATGGGATGACTACCAGGTTCTCCGACAATGGCGCCAATGTTCCGTAGGTTACCTGAAACCGAAGGTCGATCTCGGACAAGATCTTCTGAATTAACCGATGCTACCGTGCCCGACTTGTTGGAGTAGGAGGTGCTGCTGATCCTCAGTCACCAGAGGGTGGTGGTACCTGCAAGAGACTCTGATGCTTAAGTTAGTACGGGCTTTAGGCAGGTTTTTTGTAGAATTGTAGTGTGAGTTGTACCTGGGTACTCTAGTGTATTTATAGTAGTGCTTTGATGATCGTCCTTTTGAGATAAGTTGGTTATCTTATCTTTATCTTTTTTGGGGAGGAGATCTTTATCTTTGTCCAACCGCCTTTTAGTAGGCGGCGGTTCTCTCGTTTCGAGCCTTTTGGGGCCTCTTTGACGTTTGTCCGAGCTCTTGGTGAAGAGGTCGGCGATAGGCCAACCTTTCATGAGGTTGGTCCCTTTGTCTTCAACCAACTTGGCCCTATAACTCAGACCGGTATATGAACACTATCCACTAAGTATTTTATGGAAAAAGAATCATAAGGTTCTTTAATTAAGTCGGTGTTCTCTAAAACTTTTAAGATTACTCTGTTTACTACTCTCTGTTTTATTCTTCATAATACATATAATAATAGTCTTATAAAATAATATCTTTGATAAATAATGATTATAATAATAATCTACTCTAATGTAAATGAGTAATTTTAAATAGAATTTAAAATAATATTTATAATACTTTTAAAACTTATTTTATAAAAATCTTATTTTCAAATTTTTATTAATTACTTTCTAAACCATGAACTCCATAATATTTTATTTTTGATCTCAATATTTTATAGAATTATATTTAAACCTTCACTCTTTGTTTCATATTTATAAAAATAACCCTGAGTTTTTATAAAATACTTATTTTGCCCCCTAACTTTATTTATTACCCAAGTTACCCAGAAAACTTATATAACTATAATATTAAACCCAATCTTTTCATAAAAATACATTCATATTCCCCAAAAATAATTCTTCGTGACGGTTTTTTTTCTTTATAGAGAACTGAAACCTTCTATTTTCTTTTCAAAATATACATCTAAGTCTTAATCCATTTTTGAGTTTTATAGTTACCGATTTGCCGTAACTTTTATATGATCACTTAGTGACTTAAACCTCATCAAATTTTACTTAATTTTTAACATTGTAACAGACTAAATTTCATCAACGCATCACGGTTTGGGCTGCTTCTTCTTGCCAAACCATCATCAATCACCAATTATCAAAGTTTTCCAAAAACACAACATAATCTCAAGCAAATTCAATCAATAATCAATTATAATATCAATTCACTTATCAAATATAAATTTAATCAGTAAAAATTTACCGAAATTCTACCTCCATACAAAATCAAAACGAAAACTCTCGAAAAACTTTTCGACACCGAGCTATTAAAAAAGAGAACGTCAGAAATCGTCTGTGCTTACTAGAACTCCAATTGGCCAAACTCAAGAGAAAGTAGAGTTATGTCACCGTCAACTTCTACTGAACAAAAGTGACGCCAACGTGTAGAAAAGAAAAATACAAACACTTTTATCGGATTAGATTTTTTATTGGAGTTACGGATCACAAGAAATCAAATCCTAAAACTCATGGAGGTTTCACAGTTCTCTCAAGGAACTCTTTCGGTCTCTCCCTCTCTTTTCTTTCAAGTTCATTTCTTTCTTTGTTCCCTTAATGGCTTCAGCCAAATGGGAAAGGAACTAAGCAATGAATATGATTAATGGTAATGATAGTGAATGAAACTAATGGTAATGATAAAGATCATTGGTAATTTAGTGATTAGGTGTTAAGTTCTGGAGCTGCTCAGTCGACAGTTCAAATTATAAATATCTTAAATGGATAATTATAAAAATTGGATATATTATTACAAAAGTAATAATAGATATAGAGTTATATAATATATATATATATATATATATATATATATATATATATATATATAATATTTTGACATTAGTAACTTAAAGATGAATGATATTTGATGAAGCATTAGCAACTCTAAATTCATAAAAAAATATCGATAATTATTTATATTGACAAATGTCAGACTTGATAATAATAATAAGAGTAAACTACCATTTGTACCCACAGAAGTTGAAAACGCTGACATATCTATCCATAGAAAAAGAAAATTACCATTTGTATCCATAAAAAATAGTTTTTGCAAGCAAAATTATCCAAACCTTAAAAAATTAAATAAAATTCCTAAACTACCCTTCTCTCCACCACTATCATCTCCTCCCTCCTCTCTCTCTCTCTCTCTCTCTCTCTCACAATTTTCTCAGCCACCCAATTCTAACATCAACCACATACCACCGTATCACCCTCCTCATCACTGTTCACCCCCTTCTCCGCCAGCAACGTCGCAGACCTACGCTGAGCCCAGGAGCATCGCGACAGCTTCTCCTCGCCACCATCACCATTGGCCTCAAACCAGAGCCTACTGCATCAGAGACCCTCCTCTTCACGCTACCTTATCGCCGCCATAGCCAACCCTCTTCACCTCTTTCCGCGTCGTAGAACTACCACCGTCGTTGCCTGATCCCTGCCGTTGTTATATCTACCTCTCCCCTGATTTGCTTTTTCTTTGTTCTTCATTACAGGTTCATGAACCAACCTATTTTTTGCAGGCTCCGTTGGTGTCTCCCCACAGGTGGAGCATCAGGCCTTCACCCCCGAAGAGGACGACACCATAATCAGATCTCACGTTCGATTCACGGATGAGATATTTTTCGGCGAGTTGCGACAGCAGAGAGTGATTAATAGCACGATTGCGCCGCTGAGGGATTCAGAGTAGAGGAAGGAAGGAAGAGAAGGATCGAAGCGAGAGCAAAATTCGTCGAAGAAGGCGATGCAGTCGTTGACGATGAGGTTGATGTCAGGGATGTGGGCGATGAGGTCGTCGGAGAAGCCGTGGCCCTGATGGTCAATGGCGCATGTGGCGAATCCAGCCTTGGCGAAGTAGATGGCGGTTAGCTGGAGGAACTAGCTAGATTCACCAGTAAATCCGTGAACGAGGGCGAGGGTTCCGGTGACGATTGCGGGGGAATAGCGGGAGCCACCATTGAGTGAAGAGCTTGAGGAGTGGTGGTGGGTGAAGGGGGTGGTGGTGGAATTTCAAATTAGAAAGGGAAAGAGAGGTGGTGGCAGGGTGAAAAGGGTTAGGGTTAGAAAAGTGATTGGGTGAAGGAGGTGGTGTGGTGGTGAAGATAAGGGTAATTTAGGGATTTTAGGTAATTTTTTTAGTGTTTGAATATTTTTGTTATGCGGAACCCATATATCATGAGTACAAATGGTAATTTTCTTTTTCTATGGGTAGATATGTCAGCGTTTTCAACTTTCGTGGGTACAAATGGTAGTTTACTCTAATAATAATATTATTATCTAAGCTCTATTATAATTATAGCATGTAAAATAAATTAATAATATAATAATAAAATTATATTATCATTTATTTTACTTTAAAATTCAAAATTAACTCATCAAAATAAAAATAATTGGTGAAAATAATATTTTTAAAAAAATATTGTGTTGGCATAAAAAAATTGAGTTGTTACAGAGAGAGAGAAAGAGAGCGAGAAAAAAGAATGTTCGGGGACAAAAAAATAAAAAATAAAAAAATGTACTGAGATATAAAAATTTACAACACTTCATTCTCAAAAGATGTTCTCCTTGTTATTCAAGATTTGTTAAAAATCTCTCTTCTATTTTTATCTCTATAATGTTTAAAGTGGTATAGTAAAATCACTTTTAACTTATGTGAGTATCTTTTTGCTAAGAATAGTATTAAATCACTTTTAAGTTTTAATTTATATGAGTATCTTTTTGCTAAGAATAGTAGCTTTGTACTATATTTTATTTTGATTGTGAGAGAGAACTCTCCAAATGACTTAACTTCTTTGACGAGTTTTAAAGTTAGATAAAATTAAAAAAAAAATAAATTAATATTTTTAAATGAAATTTGATTAAATTAAAAATAAAAATTAAACTAATAATATCTAAATCATAACAAATTAAATTAATTTTATATTTTAAATTTATCTAAAAATATATGTTTATTTCGTTGTCAGAATAAATGAAATAATAATACAATTATAAACGAGATATTTTTTTTTTCAAATTACGTATATAAAATAAAGGAAAAAAAGTGACTTAACTCTAGAACGAACTCTAGAGCGACAAAACAAGCTGTGACTTGTGAGTTGGCTTGGATAACTTGTAAAAAAGTGCAAGTTAAGCCAAAAAAATCACATCTCGTTTAGAAGTTGGTCAATTGTATCACGAGTTAAACGTTAACGGGTTCGACTAGCAAGTACATGTTGGTTTGTCTGATTTCGTTTTTTTTTTTTTTTTGGTATATAAAATCTCTTTTGGTATGTAGAATTTCTTTCTTGTTAACTATTTTTTTATAATTTAGATAATTTACTATAAAAACATATAAATGTATGATATATAATTCTCTTTATTTGTATGAATATCAAGTAAAAAAATTACTAAAATATATAGTAATTTTTTTACAAAATACAGAAAAACGAGTCAATAATGAGTCGATTTGTCTAACTCGTTAACTCTGACGAGTCAAGTCAAATTGGTATTATATATTTTTTTTACTCGTTTAAAATATGAACCGACTCATTTTTGTAATTTTGGTTCGCTATTTGTAACGAGTTGCTTCCAATTTGTCCGCTCATTTGTTTGATATCTTTGATAAATAATATTATGTAAATTGATAAATATTTTTTAAATTATATATATTAAAAAATAAAATATTTAACTTATTTATTTTAAAAAAATTATCCGTTTAATGTGTCCATCAAGAGGCTAGTGCTCTATACTCTATAGTCTATTGGATAATATATAGCATAGGAAGAGTTTTAAATGTATCGGAAATATTGGTGTTCTAATTGTTTTAACCGTTGATCTGAATTATAAAAAATATATATAATATATATTAATTAAAATCAACGGTTAAAACAACTGAAACATTAGTGTTCTCGGTACACTTGAAATTTTTCATATAGCATATGATGTAGTGATGTTATCTTTGTTCTTATTTCACTATCTTATGGCCACCCTACAGGTATTTAGGTTGGTGACATGGGTATTAACATTATTATTCGTACCTTAGCTTTAATAATCTCAACGGCAATAATGTTGAATGAGTACAGTTAATTTAGCAGAATTGTAACCAAGTTGGGTTGGTCTAGTGGTTAGCTCACTAGTTCGCTTAAGCAAGTGTCGAGAGTTCGAATTCCGCCTTGTGCATGCAGCAACCTATTGACCAGCGACAAACCCTTAAATGAAACTCAGTATCGCGACGGATTAGTCCTTGCCTGTCAGACCGAGGGATACCGTGGAAAACAAAAAAAAAAAATTAGCAGAATTGCTTTTGGCGCCGTTGATTTTGTTTTTCTAATTCTGTTGTGGTTTCTATTGTTTTCAATGTTGCTGTGATCTGTACTTTAACTTTCTCTTTTATTTTATTTTTTCATCAACCGTAAAAAATACACAAGTACATAAAATTTCAGCCAATAAAAAAAAATCTAAAAATATACTCGATTGTCAAATTAAAAATGTCTGGATAAGACTATTTGTTTTTAATTGAAACAGTAGTAAACAAAATCATATCTTAACTGCAACCCGAAATTTGTGCCTTCCCTTGAACATGAAAACAAACATATTCTAACTAATCACTTCACATTCTCTCTCTTTACCCAACACAAACACAGTAAAACTAATTAGAGCCATTTAATTGGTCTTAGCCTCATGAGTTACCATAGCTAACTCATTCTTCTTTGTTCTTTGTTCTTTCTTCTTTTCCCTCATCTAATTCCAATATCACACTCTTCATTGCTATAGTTTTCCTTTCAACTCTTGTATTCTTTATCCTTTTCTCACCCATATTGTCTGTTTCCTCACAATGAAATTTATGAAAAATTTGTTTAAAAGAAGAGCCTCATCAAAGTCTAAAGAGTCGTCAAAAGCTGAAATTCATGGGGATGTGTTGATTGATGATGATTCCAAGGAAATGGATCAAGAGAGCATTCAAGAAATGGAGTCATCATTGGAGCTTTATTCATTATGTGAATCAAAAGAAGAAAAACGAAAAAATAAGACGGTAATTACTAGAAGAAGTTGTAATTTGTGCATGTATGAGGAAGATTCATGGCAAGTTCTTGTAGCGAAGCCCATCAAGAAGGAAGAAAATAAAGAGGCAAGTCCTTTCTTTTATTATTTTGAATGTGTGATTTTTAAAAATTTTTATATGTAAAATTTTCGTTAAATAATTTTTGACGAATTTCAGTTGTTTGTATAAAATGACCGGTTACTACTTGAGTTTGAATAATATTATTCATCATATATAATGTAGCATCGAAGTTGTTGTAGCCTTAATAAATTAAGATACTAATTTCTGAAACTTTCTTTCCTTTTCTGGTCTTTTGTATTTTGCAGTTCTTTGAAGCCCTGTCTTTCTGGAAAGAGCAAGAAAATCGGGAGATTTGTAGACATGAAAAGTAGCAAACTTAGGGTAACTGGTACAACTATGCCATAAATCAAGTTAGTATATATGATAGGTCATAATAGATAACATATTTAAGGAATAATTATGATCATGATGAGATCATAACATAGCCCTTTTTTTTCAAACAAAATATTCTGGCTATTTAGCTATTTTCTTTATTGATTTATTGGTAATGATAGATGGCATCATAACTTAATAGTAATTTTATATAATTTGTGGTGATTGATTGGTTTGAGCATTGTTTTGGTTCAAAGTTCAAACTAATAAGATTGAAAGATGTTCACATATACCATTGTACTTGAGTGAAATATGTTGTTTCGTTACTTTTTAGCTATAAAGATATATATTAAACCAGAAATGTTAGAGTAACTAAAGAAAAACAGCTAACAAGTTTTGATTTTGTTTTTTTGTTTTTCTAGTATTACCAATATTAAAATATGTAAATGGTAGAGATTTTGATAGATTTCGTACAGTGGTGCTTGCATGGCTAATGAATCATGCGTCACTTTATTAAATGGAAGTCATAGCTTGGTTAAAATTTTAACGGGCCATTGATCCAAAATAAAGAGGTAGATAAAATTATAAATTAGGTTTTTACAACTTATAGTGATGATTATTATTAAAAAAAGATATAATTTTTTTCTCTTTTCAAAGTAGAACTTGTTAATAATTTTATATGTATGATATAATTTTTTAAAAATTTGAATATAGATAAATACCAGAGAATTTTTCCCAAAAAAGAAAATTGTTTGATTCCTTTAATTTTATTAGGTTGCAGTGAGAAAAATTAATAAATTTAGTTTAGGTATTTTTTTTAATATTTTGTAAGTAAAAAATTTCTATAACAACTGAATTTGTTAATATAGAATTTAAGACCTATGGAATTATATTTTAAAACAAATAGATTGTTCATTGTTTATTTGCACAATTATATTATAAAAAATTAAATAAACATGCTATTTGTTTTCAATATTTATATTTACTTTTATATTATTTCAACAATTTTGTTTTTTTTTTAATTTTTAAATATATTTTACTTATAATTTTGAAGACAGAATACTACTGAAAAAATCAATAATGTATTAATATTAACTTAATCGATTACTTGCACACAGCAAAATTGGATTTTATATGAAATTTGCATCTCAAAATATAATTGAAATACTATTAAAATATTAAAGATAAAATTAAATTATATTAAAAAAATTAGCGATACTTTTAAAATTAAACCAAATGTAACATAAATATCAAAGACAAAAAAATGCTTATTATTAAGTTAATTTTTATTTTCAATATCATGCATTACATATATTTTTAAAAAAGAACATACCACTTTTGTTAAGAGTTGACTCATAATTTAATATAGTAACATTTTTTTTAAATAAATATGAGAATACGATATAATAAGTATCACATTTGTTTTTACTATCCGAATTTTGTTCCCAACCTACGAAACGGCTAACCTCAGGCAGCTACAAGCTACCTATTCTCTACATCCCAAACAACTCAACCAAGCACCCATGTAAAAAATTAAATTTATTATATTTATTGAAAATTTTATTTTAAAAAAATCATTTTATTAAAAATAATTAAATAAAATTTTTAATTTTTTAAATTTAAAAATAATTAAAATTATATATAATTTTCATAATAATTAAAGTTTAAATTAGATAAAATTTTTATAAACTTTTATTATAATTAAATATTTAGCATAACTAAAATTATAATTTGGATAATTAAAAAATTATATAATTTTATTTAAGTAATTTTTATTATAAATAATTATAATATAATTCGAATTCTTTATTTTTAAAAAATAATTTATTAAAAATTATTAAATTAATTTTATAAATATTTTAAGTTTAAGTTAATTAATATTTTTGAATAATTTTATTATAATTAGAAATATTATCATTTATTTATTTTTTTACTAAAGATAAAAGATTCAAATCCGCGACCTCTTAATTGAATATGGGGAGATTATGCCATTTGAACTATAATTCATTAGCGTATAATTAGTTTTCCTATATATTTAAAATTAAAATTTTGATAATAAAAAAATAAAAATTATATAATTTAATTTAGATAATTGATATTTTGAATTTAAATCATACTTTATAAAATATAATTAAAATATTTTTTTATAAATTAAATTAAAAATAATTATTGAAATTTAGCGATATATTAATAAATAGGATTCTTAAATATTTTTAATAGAATACATTTAATTTTAAAATTATTATTTTAGCTTTAATTTTATTAAAATATCTATTCTATCCTTATTCCTTTATAAAATTTCTAATTTATAACCCTAATTTTCAAATTAAGAATACTAATTCTCAAAATAATAAACCCTAACCGAAACTGCCTTCTTCACCGTAAAAAACACACGCACAGAGAAACGAGAAAGGGAGAATGGGAAGGAAAGAAAAGAGAGGGAAGGGACGGCGCCGGCTAAGGCTCGGCTGTTGTTGCCGTCGCCGTCAAGTGAAAGTGGAGGAGTGTCAGAGAGAGACCGACGCGGGAGAAAGAGAAAGAGAGAGGGAGCGAAGGTGCGAGAGAGAAAGGAGGAGTTGTTTCGCGCAAATGAGAGGAAGAGGCACGGTGTCGCCGTCTCCATGGGTGGAGTCCGCAGTCTAGGCTATCATCGGAGGAAGTCGCTGCTACTGTGTGTAGAGAGAAGAGGAGTGCCACGCAAATCAGGGGAAGAAGACGCCGCTACATGCGAGAGGAGGAGATGACGCCATGGATTTTAGTTCTGCCCCAGGACCGTCATCATCGCCGGAATCACGAACTCAGGAGGAAGGGGGCTATATCTCCAGTTGCTGCTACTACCACTACAAACTATTCGGTTGATGCTGCTATTGCAACAATTGCGACATTGATGTAGGAGATTTATTTTTAAAGTTTAATTGTTTTAATTTTAGAATGTCTATAAAGTTAATTGGATAATTGTAAATAGTTAATAATGATTAAGAATTAATTAGTTGATGTGAATGGCTTGAAATGTGTTTGAGAATAGTTAGTTGTTGTGATTACTCTGAATTACCATTGAAATTAGATGCTGTTGTAAATTGTATTTGAATTATTCATTATTGCATGAATTGGCTGAGATTTTGATCTTGAATGAATTATTATGGATTGTCTGATGTTGAATAGGTTATTTGATATATCGCAACGTCTGTGAAATCGACTTATGGCTGGTTGGAATTGATTTTGATAATTGTCGAAGGATTGGAACTTAAGATGCTAAAATTTTTTCTTGAAAATATGATTTTGTGTTCTTTTTAAAAGTTTTCAGAAACTTTGAAAGGCTATAATTATCCCTAAAACGATTGGAATTACGTGGGACAAATTTAGGGTGAATATTGAAGTGTCTTGGACTAGGCTGAAAAGTTTCAGAATTATTCGTTAAGTGTGCAATTTATGGTGAGTTTTTGAAATGTGGTCGTTGAATATGATTTTTCTGCAAAACTTTTTAACCGGTAGCAACTTGTTTGCTCTACTGGGAACTCTCCAATTTGGATTTTGAAATGGAACCCATTTTAAGTATAACTTTTGTATTTTTAGTTAAATGTCATAAAATTTTAGGACTGTTGGAATTATGGTTTTAAAGATATGGATTTTTAAAATATGATACATTATGCAGTAAAACCATGTTCTGTTTTCTAAGTCAGTAACTTTGTTGCTCAGTTTGGGAAAACAGCTGAATTAAGCTATGGTTGAAAAAATAACTTAAACAATAAATGACTATTTTAAAAATAGCTTATAAATAAGTTATTTTGTGTTTGAGATTTTAGTTTTAAAAGTGTTTATTTTATAGAAATATGGTAAAAAGTAGTAGTATTATGAGAGAAGTTATTTTTTAACTTCTCTATAACCTCCTAAATAGCTTCTTAGAAACTGTAATTTGGTTTTGAAAATTGCACTAGACATTAATACTACTACTTTTCTTAAGTCAAAAGCTAAAAAAAATTACTTTTGAAGCTTACCAAACAGGTCCATAATCTATAACTTTTAATTCTGGATGGATATTGAGATGTAATCAATTGGTGGTGAAAACTCGGTGTGTTTAGTATATGTGACTTAAATTTCAGGGTGTGTTTAGTATATGTGACTTGGAAGAGGATATGTTCACTGGATTTTAAAATAGAACTCTGCAGAAAATTACACAACTTCCAAACTACATAACTTTTTCATTAAAAATGGTATTGACCCGAAACCAATTGGAAAAAGAAACCTACATGAGTCTATTTGTACCATATAAAGTTTTAAGGTCATTGAATTTAATTTGAATTTTATATGAAAATTTTGAAAGTTGAATACTGTTGCTATTTTTCTGTTTTAAACACTGTAGAGTAGCTATGATTTTCCCTCTATTCTTGATACTAGAGTAATCGAAAAATTATAATTTTTAGTTTGCTAGAAATTTTAGTCCAAGACGGTTGTCTGGATATAAAGTTTTCACAATTCCGAGTTCATTTAATATATTAATAATAGAAAGCAAGTTAGCCCGCCGCTGCTGTTTTGGTGACAGCCTTGGGTATGAGACTTAAAACTAGATTTTTATACTATTATCAGATATTTTTGAGGATATATTGTTTTGATAATTGCTGATGAAAAGTTGGTAAATTGTTGAGAATAAGGATGGTTTAACTCCATTTTTAGAGGAGGTTATGTCCGAATTTTTATAAAAATATAAGAATTTTTAACTAAAATAAATTATGTGAAGTGAGGATTGCTGTTTTGTTGTGTGTTGATCTCGGGGCTATTTTGTTGTGTGTTGATCTCCGAAAAACCCACAAACTGAGGATTGCTATTTTGTTTGTGTGCTGATCTCAGGGACTCCCACGAACTGAGGATCACTGTTTCCCTTTATGTATATATTATGACGTTGAGCTTTACGACAACTGCCGATAGTCACAAAGGAGTGGTCTTATTAACCACTGACACGTATGCATGATAAGCCCCAATTTTGTAGTTTATCTTGTGTTGAATTTAAGGGATTTTATCAACTTATCTCACATTTATTAAATGAAATAGTATAGTTTCATGAATTTCTTCTATTTGTGCTTAATCATTAAAAACATGCTTTTTGGGCCTTTAATTTACTAAATTTAATTCACTTTGATTCCATTCGATGCCTTGATATGTTTGTTGAGTGATTTCAAGATCAAAAGGTAAGGATTAGATGGAAGAAGTGAAGAGAAAAGCATGCAAAGTGGAGAATTCATGAAGAAATGAATATTTGGAGAATTCAAGGCCACGCGCACGCGTCACCCACGTGAACACGTGAGGAGGACATTTTCCAAGCGACGCGCATGATGAGCGGATATTTTATACGTTTTTTGGCATAGTTTTCATGTAGTTTTTAATAGATTTTATTTAGTTTTTATTAAGTTTTCACAGGTTTTAGTGTTAAATTCACATTTTTAGATTCCACTTTGTGTTTGTGTGCTTTTGTACCATTTCAGGTATTTTCTAGCTGAATTTGAGGAGCTGGAGCAGAAGTCTGATTTAGAGACAGAGAAAGCACTATAGATGTTGTCTAAATCTGACCTCCTTACACTCGGAAGAGATTTTATGGAGCCACAAAAGTCCAAATGGAGCACTCTCAATGGCTATGGAAGGCTGACTTCTAGAGCTTTCCAGCAATGTATAATAGTTCATACGTTGTTTCGGATTAGAGGGCCAAAAACTGGCGTCCAACGCCAACTTCCTACCACTTTCTGGTGTGTCCAGCGCCCAAGAAGCAGAGCCCAATGTCCAAACACTCAGAGAGGACCCCCCATCTGTCGTTCCATGCCCAAAAGACCTTATAGCATGTGGATCTCATCAAAGCTCAGCCCAAACACTCACCAAGTGGGCCCCAGAAGTGGATTTTTGCATTAAAAAGACTGTTTTACCCTTACTAGTCATTAGCTTAGTATTTAAGGGATTTAATTCATGTTATTCGAACACTTTTACATAACTTTTACCATCTTATACATTTTACCATTGTTTTCACATCAATATGAGTTTCTAAACCCTTACTGATAAAGTAGATGGGTTATTGTCCGTTCTCGTTTTCCCTGACTAGGGCTGAGGCTATCGCCTGGCTTTCCACGGCGAAGTATAGGATCAGTTTCTCTCCTTACCGAGGTCTGGTATAGGATCAGTTTCTCTCCCCCAGGAATGTCTTGAAGTCTTGGAATGCTTGTTTACATTTTGGGGTCCATTCGAACCTCTTTCATTTCCTTAGTGTGCGTAGAAAAGGAGAGATCTTAAGGCCGATCTAGCTAGGAATCTAGACAGAGCCGCTCGTCTTCTGTTGAGCTGTTGTACCTCTTTGACGCAGGTCGGGCTTTTCATGCTGAGTATGGCTTGGAATTTATCCGGGTTTGCTTCAATCCCTCTTTGGGTGAGCATAAAGCGCAAGAATTTGCCAACTTCTACCGTGAAAGTGTACTTTGCGGAATTTAGTCTCATCCCATGTTTTCTTATGGTGCCGAACACTTCTGTGAGGTTAGATAATAGTGATTTTTCTCTTTGTGTATTTACCAGCATGTCGTCTACGTAGACCTCCATCAACTTTCCGATGTGGTTGGCGAAAACTTTGTTCATCAACCTCTGGTATGTAGCCCCTGCGTTCTTAAGTTCGAATGGCATGACTACGTAGTAGTAGTTTGCTTTTGGGGTTAGGAACAAGGTTTTCTCTCTTGGTGGTAGGCTATCGAACCACTTTATTGCTGTCTTGGTCATGGTGGTTGGGAAGGCCTTGTAACGAGTCGCGTCTGACATCCGTGAGGTACATCCGACTTCTAAAGTTGCTGAGATGATGGCTTGGGTCAGACGTACCATCGTATGGGGGTCATGTCAGGAGCTTTGAAGTCCTTCGGGACTTTAGCTTTCATGATTTCCTTTGTGAACAGATCTTGGTCCTTGTGGGGGCTATCCTTGTGGTTGGACCGAGTGGTTTTAGTTTTGAGGTCGGCTTCGAGATTTAAGAGCTTGTCCTCCAGCTCTCGTTGCCATCTTGTTTCTCTCCAGAGATCTCGCTCGGCTTCTCGTTATCGTTCGACTTCTTGTTTGAGCTGTTTGAGGCAATCTTGCTGTTCTCGGATGGCATCTAATATTTCCGTATTCTGGGGTTGCTTGTCTCCCTTGGATTGGGGTGTGTCTTTTGATGCGGCATCCGTGTTCTTAAGCAGTGTTCCTTCTTCTAATCTGGAGTTATGGTCGCTGGTAGGGTTGTTTGCCATAGGACGACTTTTAGGTTCCCCGGCAACGGCGCCAATGTTCCGAGGGTTACCTGAAACAGAGAGGTCGATCTCGGATGAGATCTTTAGATCTGAACTGGGCTGCCGCGTTCGACTTGTTGGCGTAGGGGATGCTGCTGGTCCTCGATCACCAGAGGGTGGTGGTACCTGCAAGAGATTCTGATGCTTAAGTCAGTATGGGCTTTAGGCAGATTTTTTTGTAGAATCGGGTCTGAGTTATACCTGGGTACCCCAGTGTATTTATAATAATGCTTGATGATCTTCCTTTGAGATAAGTTGGTTATCTTATCTTATCTTTTGTGGAGGAGATCTTTATCTTTTGGTCAACCGCCTTTTTATGGGTAGTGGTTCCTTCACCTTTGTGCCTTCTTGGGCCTCTATGACAATTTGGCCGAGCTCTTTACGAAGAGGTCGGTGGCGAGCCAACCTTAGAGGTTGGTCGTTTTTGTCATCGTCCAACCCGGACCTTATAGCTCGGTCCAGGGTATGAACACCAACTTTTACCAAAACTCATAAAACTCTCAATTTACCAACTTTCACAAACCACATCCAAGAAAAACAATACTAAACTTCCAATTACAGCACAATCTATCCTCTTGGGTCACAATTCGCCATTCACACCAATTTTTCCATCACACTTCATCATTGTCAATCTCAATTACCAAACATATAACATTACAAACAATTTTTCCATCAACACAATCACCAATCATCATTCTATACTCAATTCCAATATCAATCTCCAATATCATACTACCAACATCAATATAGCCATTTACCAATCATCCCAAATCATCAATTACCATGCAACACTTTCATCAGCATAACCAAAGCTCATCAATTCATCATAAATCATCATATTTCAACATTCAACAACTCAACAACCATTTTAATTCAAACCTATCCTATGGGTCACTAGCCTAAGTATTCATGAATATTATATACTACATAGAGGAAACCGAAACCATACCTTGGCCGATTCCCAATATGCCAAAACTCAAGATGAGCACAAGCTAAGCTTTCCAACCAAAATCCAAGCTTCCAATTCCACTCCAACAAGCACCAACAAGTTCCAATAGCTTCCAAACTCACAATAATCAAGCTATATACACACAAATCATCACTAATCAACCTAGGGCTCATCATAAATAAAATTTCACAAGAGTTCAATGCCTCTTACCTTGTCCAATAGTTTTGGTAGCCAAAATCCAAGGCTAAGCAAGAGTTAAAGTGAACCTAAACATCCAAAATCACAAAATCTCACTTAATCAAAATCCTAGGATTCGAAATTTTTGGAGAGAAGAACTGAGAAGATTTCGTGGTTACCTCACTACTTTCTTGGGTGGGGTTTGTAGAGCTCTCCACGAGGAATGCGTGGCCACAAACGGTGTGGCGATCGGAGCTCCATAGCTCAAGATATGAGCTTGAGAAGTTAGGCATGAATAGTGCTCATGGGGTTTCTCTTCTCCTTCTCTTCTCAGCTAGTGGTGTTGTGTTATGAGAGTGTTATGGCTGATGGGTCAACTTAATGAATCTATTTATATGTTGAGCTTGGGCCCAACTTGGGCTCGGTCCAACCCGTTAGCATTTTTAGCCCGTTGGGCCAAATCTTTAAAATTAACGCCCGGTTTTCCATTTCTAACATTTTTCTAAGATTTTTGACTGCTTTCACTTTTTCTCGCGCAGTACCGAACAGACTTGAACCGGTTCGACCAGTTCAACTGCCGGTTTGCAATTTTTTGCGATTTTTCGCAGAAAACACATTTTCTGACTCAGAAAAACCTAATGAGTCCAAAAATCATATTTAAATCCTCAACTTCTCACTCTAATTTTTTGGAACCTAATTTGGGCAATATTAATTACTTAATTAAATGATTAATTAAGCTCGGTTCTTACATTCTCCCTACCAAATAAGAAATTTTGCCCTCAAAATTTAGTGATTACCCGAGAATAGCTCGGGGTAATCCTTTCGCATATCAGATTCCAACTCCCACGTATGATCTTCCACTCCTGCTTGCTCCCAAGCAACTTTAACCAATGAGACTTCCTTTCCCCGCAGCTTCTTCATACTAGTGTCATCGATACGCACCGGTGTTATTTGGAAAGTCAAGTTCTCCCTCAACTCGACCGACTCAGGCTCCAACACATGAGTCGCATCCGACGTGTACTTACGGAGTTGTAACACGTGGAATATGTCATGCAAGTTGGATAAGAGGGGTGGCAAGGCTACTTGATACGCCATTAGCCCGAATCGCCTCAGAATCTCAAACGGTCCAATGAATCTCAGATTCAACTTCTTGTTATAAATCACTTTTCCAATCCCAGTTGTCAGTGTAACCTTCAAAAATACATGCTCTCCCACTTTAAACTCTAACGGTTTCCTTCTCTGATCCGCATAGCTTTTTTGTTGGCTCTACGCAGTCGAAATCCTTGCACAAATCTTCTTAATGTTCTCAGTAGTCTCTGCTACCAAATCAAAACCCAAAACACTTGCTTCACCGGTTTCATACCAACAAGGGAGATTGGCACTTCCGTCCATACAAGGCCTCATACGGAGCCATCCCAATGCTCGCATGAAAGCTATTATTGTACGCAAACTCCACCAATGGCAGGTAACGGTCTCAACTTCCGGGTTGATCCAAAACACATGCTCTCAGCATATCTTCCAATGTCTGAATAGTTATCTCCGACTGTCCATTCGTTTGTGGATGATATGCGGTACTGAGACACAGTTTCGTACCAAAAGCTTTTTGAAAAGCTCCCCAAAACCTTGATGTGAATCGGGGATCACGGTCCGACACTATGCGCGATGGCACACCATGCAACCTTACTATCTGCTTGATGTACAACTTTGCTAACTCCTCCATAGAACAGTTCACTCGAATAGGTAGAAAATGAGCAGATTTGGTTAAGCGATCCACGATCACCCAAACTGCGTCAAATCCCGACCTAAGTCCTTGGTAAACTGATCACAAAATCCATTGCAATTCCTTCCCACTTTCACAGAGGAATCTCAAGTGGCTATAGCATTCTCGATGGTTTCTAATGCTCTATCTTTACCTTCTGACACATCAGGCACTTGGATACCACTGTAGCTACATCACTCTTCATCCTAGGCCACCAGAACATCTTCTTTAAGTCATAATACATCTTTGTGCTTCCAAAATGAATAGAAAACCCACTGTTGTGAGCTTTCGACAACAATTCTTGCCTCAAATTCCCGACATCCGGTATGCAAAGTCTCCCTTATATCTCCATGATCCTTCACCATCCTTAGTGAATTATCCATGCCTATTATCACTAACTGGTTGAAATAATTGCTAAAACTTTTGCTCATCTTGCTGAGCCTTCTAAATCTCTGTTTTAAACGTACTTGAAATCTACAAGTGATTCAAACAAGCTCTTTCGGCAACTTCACCAATATCCAGCTTAAGATCCACGAACTTATCCACTAACTACTCTTCCTTAATTCTCGTCCATGCTATGGTTATAGATTTTCGACTCAATGCATCTGCTACCACATTTGCCTTTCCAGGGTGATAACTCTGTTCAAAATCATAATCTTTTAGCAACTCCATCCACATCCTTGATAAACCCCAATTTTGTAGTTTATCTTGTGCTTAATTTGGAGGATTTTATCAACATTTCTCACATTTAAATAATGAAATAGCATGGTTTTGTAATTCTCCCTAAATTTGTGCTTAAGCGTAAAAACATACTTTTTAGGCCCTTAAATTAGTGATTTTGATTCACCTTAATTCCATTCGATGCCTTGATGTATTTGTTACTAATTTCAGGTTCATAAGGAAAGTATTGGATGGAAGAAGTGAAGAGAAAAGCATGCAAAGTGGAGAATGCATGAGAAAACAAGGATTGGGAGTGCATCAAAGGACGCGCACGTGCACCAGGCACGCGCGCGCGGAAGTGACGTTGCATGGCAACGCGTACGCGTACATAGGCCATATGCGTGGATAGAAAAATTTCCAGGCGAGGCGTACGCGTACATGGTGCGTACGCATTGATGTTCGCACGTGACTCGCTTAAAGGCAAAATGTTGGGGTGATTTCTGAGTTGCCGAGGCCCAAATCCAACTGATTTTTGATACTATTTCATGCAGAATTCAAGCTAGAGTAAGGAGGGAGCACTTAGTTAGTCATGATGAGCCTTTAGTTAGTTTTCTAAAGAGAGAAACTCCCTCTTCTCTCTAGAATTAGGTTAGGATTAGGTTAAATTCTCTTAGATCTAAGTGTAATTTCTTGATTTTATCTTGTTTCCTTCACAATTTCTTATTCTAATGCCTTAATTCTCTAGTTTCTCTTATTAATTTCTTGTTTTGCCCTCTTTTATGTTGATGAACCCTTGTTGGATTTCCTTTTCTTTTAATGCAATTTTATGTTTCCATGCTCTCTTTGATGTTTATTTTCATTGATATTGTTGATTTCTTGCTCATGATGGTTATGGGTCTTGTTAATTCTTGCAATTGGTGATGTTTACTTTTCTTGCACTCTAGTTGTTTGATAGAATGCTTCCTTTATTTTTTGAGTCATTTTCTCTACTCTTGGCCTAGGCTAAGGGAATTGAGTGACCTTGAGTCATTGGGTCCCAATGAATTGGTGATTGAGAACCCTATGTGGTCAATTTGATAACCATTGACTCTAGCCTACTACTAAGTCAATTAGTAGCTAGGTTGGGACTTATGGATTGATGTTGATCAAGCCAATTTGACGTACCTCAAGCTTAGGAGTAGATTATACGTACTTAAAGCTTTTGGAGGTAGACTTAACTGGTTGGCTCCTCATAATTGTCAACGTATGTTTTGTAGACAAGGATGGTGATCTCAATTACCTATGTCTAGCCAAGAGTATCTTCCCTTTATTTTATTAGTTAATTGTTCATTTACTTTATTGCCCTTTATCAATCAAACCCCCTTGTTCCTTCATAGCCAATAATCATTCACTTCATTGCAATTCCTCGTGAGATGACCCGGAGTCTAAATACTTCGGTTAATTCTTATTTGGGGTTTGTTACTCGTGACAACCAAATTTAATTTGATTCGAGGATTGACTATCGGTTGGGACTATACTAACAACGGAAATATTTTATGTGAAATTCCTAACCAGACAAAAATTCTATCCATCAAATTAATGGCGCCGTTGTTGGGGAGTTGCAATGGTGCTATGCTATTGGCTATTGTATATATTGTGAATAGTTTGATTTTTGGCTTGTTTGCTAGTTTTTGCTAGTTTTTGTTTCTATTTCCTCTTTCCATTATAAATTCTCATCCTCACTTTGGCTATGAGTTTGGCTTAAATTATGTTGTAGGAAATGCGAACTACAATGACAACATGCATTAAGGATGGAATAATCAAGGATGGAAGGATCCTGATGAGCGGATATTTTATACGCTTTTTGGGGGTAATTTAATGTAGATTTTAGTATGTTTTAATTAGTTTTTAGTAGAATATTATTAGTTTTTAGGCAAAAATCATATTTCTGGACTTTACTATGAGTTTGTGTGTTTTTTTGTGATTTCAGGTAATTTCTGGCTGAAATTGAAGGAGCTGAGCAAAAATCTGAGTTAGGCTGAAAAAGGACTGCTGATGTTGTTGGATCCTGACCTCCCTGCACTTGGAATGGATTTTTTGGAGCTATAGGAGTCCAATTGGAGCGCTCTCAACGGCGTTGGAAAGTAGACATCCAGGGCTTTCCAACAATATATAATAGTCCATACTTTGCGTGAAGATAGACGACGTAACTTGGCGTTGAACGCCAAGTACATGCTGCTGTCTGGAGTTAAACGCCAGAAACACGTCATGATCCGGAGTTGAACGCCCAAAACACGTTATAACTTGGAGTTCAACTCCAAGAAAAGCCTCAGCACGTGGATAGCTTTAGTCTCAGCCCCAGCACACACCAAGTGGACCCCAGAAGTAGATTTCTGCACCAATTATCTTAGTTTACTCATATTCTGTAAACCTAGGTTACTAGTTTACTATTTAAACAACTTTTAGAGACTTATCTTGGACCTCATGACATTTTCAGATCTGAATTACATACTTTTTGACAGCATGAGTCTCTAAACTCCATTGTTGGGGGTGAGGAGCTCTGCAGCGTCTCGATGAATTAATCCAATTACTTTTGTTTTCCATTCAAACACGCTTGTTCTTATCTAAGATGTTCATTCACGCTTAATTATGGAGAAGGTGATGATCCGTGACACTCATCACCTTCCTCAATCCATGAACGTGTGCCTAACAACCACCTCCGTTCTACATCAGATTGAATGAGTATCTCTTAGATTCCTTAATCAGAATCTTCGTGGTATAAGCCGGATTGATGGCGGCATTCATGAGAATCGGGAAAGTCTAAACCTTGTCTGTGGTATTCCGAGTAGGATTATGGGATTGAATGACTGTGACGAGTCTTAAACTCCTGAAGGCTGGGCGTTAGTGATAGACGCAAAAGAATCAATGGATTCTATTCCAACCTGATTGAGAACCGACAGATGATTAGCCGTGCTGTGACAGAGCATTTGGACCATTTTCACTGAGAGGATGGGAAGTAGCCATTGACAACGGTGACACCCTACATAGAGCTTGCCATGGAAGGAACCTTGTGTGTGGGAAAAGGATTTCAAGGAAAAGTTGAAATTCAGAGGACAAAGCATCTCCAAAACTCGAACATATTCTCCATTATTAAAGTAACAACTATTTATTTTATGCCCTTTTTACTTTATGCGAGGCTAAAGAACCCTATTGGTATCTTGACTAAGATTAATAAAATAAACATAGCTTGCTTCAATCCAACAATCTCCGTGGGATTCGACCCTTACTCACGTAAGGTATTACTTGGACGACCCAGTGCACTTGCTGGTTAGTTGTGCGGATTGCAAAAAGTGTGATTGCAATTTTGTGCACCAAGTTTTTGGCGCCGTTGCCGGGGATTGTTCGAGTTTGAACAACTAAAGGTTTATTTTATTTCTTAGATTAGGAATAATTTATTTTTATTGTTATAGAGTCATTAAATCCTGATAGGATAGTTTCTTTTCAAAAATTTCTTTTCAAAAATATTATTTTTCTTAATTACTTATTAATTTTTCGTGAGTTTAGTGTCTTGTTCTAAGTTTGGTGTTAATTGCATATTTTATATTGTTCTTTAAATTTTCAAACTTGTGTTCTTTGTTCTTCATTGATCTTCAAGTTGTTCTTGTTTATTTTTCTTGTTTGATCTTGAGTTTTTCTTGTTTTGTGTCTTTTCTTGTTTTTCTTGTACTTTTTCAAAACATTATCTTTCAAAAATTTTATACTTTTATCCACAAATATAATACATCTTTAAAATCAAAACTGAAGTTACTACCCAATTGGCTGGAGCTTTAGTAGTTGTTCTTGATAATTGGGTATTCTCTTTGGAATCTTTTTCAAAAATAATTTTTCTTTGATTGAATCTTGTGCCAAACTCTAAGTTTGGTGTTTTCTTGTTAATTTTTCTTTAATTTTCGAAAAGTTATCTTGGTTTTCTAAAAATTTTAAGTTTGGTGTTCTTTCTTTTGTTCTTGGTGTTCTTGTGAATCTTCAAGGTTCTTGAGTTTTTCTTGTGTTTTGATCTTAAAATTTTTAAGTTTGGTGTTCCTTGGTGTTTTCCCTCCAAAAATTTTCGAAAATAAGAAGCATTGGATCTAAAAATTTTAAGTCTTGTGTTTTTTGTGTGTTTTTCTCTTTCATCAAAAAAATTCAAAATTCAAAAAAATATCTTTCCTAACTAATTTTAAACTACATTTTCGAAAATTTTATAAAAAAAAAATTCAGATTTCAATTTCAAAATATTTTCAATTTCTTTTATTTATTTCGTTTTTATTTTATTTTATAAAATAAATTTTTATAAAATAAATAATATTAACATACATATCATCTCCTTTATTCCATTATGGAACTAAGTGGGAATGAACAGTCCAAGAGAACTCTGGGGTCATATGCTAACCCCACTACTGCTTCATATGGGAGTAGTATCTGTATACCCTCTATTGGAGTTAGTAGCTTTGAGTTGAATCCTCAGCTCATTATCATGGTGCAGCAAAACTGCCAGTATTCCGGTCTTCCACAGGAAGAACCTACAGAGTTTCTGGCACAATTTCTACAAATTGCTGACACAGTACATGATAAGGAAGTAGATCTGGAGTCTACAGATTATTACTGTTTCCATTTGCTGTAAAAGATCAAGCTAAGAGGTGGTTAAATAACCAGCCTAAGAACAGCATAAAAACATGGAAACAGCTGTCAGAAAAATTCCTGAATCACTATTTCCCTCCAAAACGGATGACACAGCTAAGGCTAAGCATCCAAGGCTTCAAACAAGGAGATAATGAATCCCTTTATGATGCTTGGGAGAGATACAGAGAGATGCTAAGAAAATGCCCCTCTGAAATGTTTTCAGAGTGGGTGCAATTAGACATCTTCTACTATGGGCTTACAGAAAAAGCACAGATTTCTCTAGACCACTCAGCTGGTGGATCTATACATATGAGAAAAATAATTGAAGAAGCTCAAGAGCTTATTGATACAGTTGCCAGAAATCAGCATATGTACCTAAGTAGTGAACCTTCCATGAAAGAAGAAGCTAAAGCAGTAACTGCTGAACTCAGTCCTGTGGATCAGGCTAATGAATTCAATCAGCAATTAGACTTTCTAATGCAGCAGCTAGCCGAATTCAAAGAAATACTACAGGAAACAAGAATGGCTAACAGGAATATGGAAGTACAGTTAAAGCAAACAGAAAAATAACTGTCAAAACAAATAGCAGAAGAATGCCAAGCAGTTCAGTTAAGAAGTGGGAAAACATTAAATACCTCACTTCAAAGCAGCAGGAAGCCAAGAAATGAGCAAATGGCCAATCAAAATTCCTCTGAGGACAATCAGAGCCCAGAAAGGAACAATACTGGCGCTGAACGCCCAGACCATGCTCATTCCTGGCGTTCAACGCTAGAAACAAGCATGAATCCGGCGTTGAACGCCCACAGGGAGCATAGTTCTGGCGTTCAGACGCCAGTAACAAATAAGGAGGTGGCGTCTAACGCCATTCCAGCTTCCACCCCTGGCATTCAAACGCCAGTGGGGGATCAGTCACATACAAGTGCTGATAACAACCTTTCTAAAAAGGCTTTCCAACCCACTTCTGTAGGTAATAAACCTGCAGCAACTAAGGTTGAGGAATATAAAGCTAAAATGCCTTATCCTCAAAAACTCCGCCAAGCGGAACAGGATAAGCAATTTGCTCGCTTTGCAGACTATCTCAGGACTCTTGAAATAAAGATTCTGTTTGCAGAAGCACTTGAGCAAATACCCTCTTATGCTAAGTTCATGAAAGAGATCTTAAGTCATAAGAAGGATTGGAGGGAAACTGAAAAAGTCTACCTCACTGAAGAATGCAGTGCAGTCATTCTGAAAAGCTTACCTGAGAAGCTTAAAGATCCCGGGAGCTTTATGATACCATGTACATTAGAGGGTACTTGTACCAAGCAAGCTTTATGTGATCTTGGGGCAAGTATCAACCTAATACCTGCATTTACTATCAGAAAGCTTGGTTTGACTGAAGAAATCAAACCAACCAGGATCTGTCTTCAACTTGCTAATGGCTCCATTAAATACCCATCAGGCGTGATTGAAGACATGATTGTCAAGGTAGGGCCATTTGCCTTTCCTACTGACTTTGTGGTGCTGGAAATGGAGGAGCACAAGAGTGCAACTCTCATTCTAGGAAGACCTTTCCTAGCAACTGGCCAAACCCTCATTGACGTCCAAAAAGGGGAAGTAACCTTGAGAGTCAATGAGGAGGAGTTCAAGTTGAATGTTGTCAAAGCCATGCAACATCCAGACACCCCAAATGACTGCATGAGTGTTGATATTATTGACTCTCTGGTAAGAGAGGTCAATATGGCTGAGAGTCTCGAATCAGAGCTAGACGACATCTTTAAAGATGTTCAGCCTGATTTGGAGGAATCAGAGAAAATAATAGAACCTCTGAAAATCCCTCAGGAAGAGGAGAAACCTCCAAAACCCGAACTCAAACCATTACCACCATCCCTAAAATATGCATTTCTGGGAGAAGGTGATACCTTTCCTGTAATCATAAGCTCTACCTTAGAGCCACAGGAAGAGGAAGCACTAATCCAAGTGCTAAGGACACACAAGACAGCTCTTGGGTGGTCTATCAGTGATCTTAAGGGCATTAGCCCAGCCAGATGCATGCACAAGATCCTATTGGAGGGTGACACCAAGCCAGTGGTTCAACCACAAAGGCGGCTGAATCCAGCCATGAAGGAAGTGGTGCAGAAGGAGGTCACTAAATTACTAGAAGTTGGGATTATTTATCCTATTTCTGACAGCCCCTGGGTGAGCCCTGTCCAAGTTGTCCCTAAGAAAGGTGGCATGACAGTGGTTCACAATGAAAAAAATGAACTGGTTCCTACAAGAACAGTTACAGGGTGGCGTATGTGTATTGATTATAGAAGGCTCAATACAGCTACCAGAAAGGATCATTTTCCTTTACCATTCATAGACCAGATGCTAGAAAGACTGGCAGGTCATGAATACTACTGCTTCCTGGATGGATATTCAGGTTATAATCAAATTGCAGTAGATCCAAAAGATCAAGAGAAAATAGCATTCACATGTCCATCTGGAGTATTTGCATACAGAAGGATGCCATTTGGCCTGTGCAATGTACCTGCAACCTTTCAGAGGTGCATGCTCTCAATTTTCTCTAATATGGTGGAAAAATTCCTGGAAGTCTTCATGGATGACTTTTCAGTATTTGGAGACTCATTCAGCTCCTGCCTTAACCATTTAGCACTTGTTCTGAAAAGATGCCAAGAGACTAACCTGGTTTTAAACTGGGAAAAATGTCACTTTATGGTGACTGAAGGAATTGTCCTTGGGCACAAAATTTCGAACAAGGGAATAGAGGTGGATCAAGCTAAGGTAGAGGTAATTGAAAAATTACCACCACCTGCCAATGTTAAGGCAATCAGAAGCTTTCTGGGGTATGCAGGATTCTATAGGAGGTTTATAAAGGATTTTTCAAAAATCGCCAAACCTCTAAGCAACCTGCTAGCTGCTGACACGCCATTTATCTTTGATAAAGAGTGTCTGCAGGCATTTGAGACTCTGAAAGCTAAATTGGTCACAGCACCAATCATCTCTGCACCAGACTGGACATTACCATTTGAATTGATGTGTGATGCCAGTGACCATGCCATTGGTGCAGTATTGGGACAGAGGCATGACAAGCTTCTGCACGTCATTTACTATGCCAGTCGTGTTTTAAATAATGCATAGAAGAATTACACAACCACAGAAAAAGAGCTGCTTGCAGTGGTTTACGCTATTGACAAGTTCAGATCCTATTTGGTAGGATCAAAAGTGATTGTGTACACTGATCATGCTGCTCTTAAATATCTACTCACAAAGCAGGAATCAAAACCCAGACTCATCAGATGGGTGTTGCTTCTGCAAGAGTTTGATATAGAAATAAGAGACAGAAAAGGGACAGAGAATCAAGTAGCAGATCACCTGTCCCGAATAGAACCAGTAGAAGGGGCGTCCCTCCCTCTCACTGAGATCTTTGAAACTTTTCCGGATGAGCAACTCTTTGCCATCCAGGAAGTGCCATGGTTTGCAGATATTGCAAACTACAAGGCAGTGAGATTCATACCCAAAGAGTACAGTAGGCTGCAATCAAAGAAATTGATCACAGATGCAAAGTACTATCTTTGGGATGAACCATATCTCTTCAAGAGATGTACAGACGGAGTAATCCGCAGATGTGTGCCTAAGGAAGAAGCGTAGAAAATTCTATGGCACTGCCATGGATCACAGTATGGAGGACATTTTGGAAGTGAGCGAACAGCCACAAGAGTCCTCCAATGTGGCTTCTACTGGCCTACTCTCTATAAAGATTCCCGAGCATTTGTACTTAATTGTGACAGTTGCCAAAGATCTGGCAATCTGCCTCACAATTATGTCATGCCTCAACAAGGGATCTTGAAGATTGAGTTGTTTGATGTATGGGGTATTGACTTTATGGGACCTTTCCCACCATCATACTCAAACACTTATATTCTGGTGGCAGTGGATTATGTATCCAAATGGGTGGAGGCTATTGCAACACCCACTAATGACACTAAAACCGTGTTAAAATTCCTCCAGAAACACATCTTCAGCAGATTTGGTACCCCTAGAGTATTAATCAGTGATGGGGGCACTCATTTCTGCAATAAACAGCTTTACTCTGCTTTGGTTCGTTATGGAGTAAGCCACAGGGTAGCCACTCCATACCATCCACAGACTAATGGGCAAGCTGAAGTCTTAAATAGAGAACTCAAAAGAATCCTGGAACGGACTGTAATTAACCATAGAAGGGATTGGGCAAGAAGCTTGGATGATGCTCTGTGGGCATACAGAACAGCATTTAAGACCCCTATAGGGACCTCTCCATACCAGCTTGTGTATGGAAAGGCATGTCACTTGCCAGTGGAACTGGAACACAAGGCCTACTGGGCAACCAGATTCCTGAACCTTGATGCCAAGTTAGCTGGAGAAAAATGATTGCTCCAGTTAAATGAGCTAGAGGAATTTAGACTCAATGCTTTCGAGAATGCAAAAATATACAAAGAGAAAGTGAAAAGATGGCATGATAAGAAATTGTCATCCAGAGTCTTTGAGCCGGGGCAGAAAGTTTTGCTATTTAATTCTAGGCTCAAATTATTCCCTGGGAAATTAAAATCTCGGTGGAGAGGTCCGTATGTGATTACAAGTGTATCACCATATGGATACGTAGAGCTTCAGGATAATGACTCTAACAAAAAGTTCATTGTTAATGGACAGAGAATTAAACATTATCTTGAAAGTAATTTTGAGCAAGAATGCTCAAAACTGAGACTTGATTAGAGCTCAGTAATAGTCCAGCTAAAGACAATAAAGAAGCGCTTGCTTGGAGGCAACCCAGCCATTTACAAAGTTTATTTACTAATTAAATAAATTTCCTTTTCTTTACAGGTAGATGTCAAGTATCTTCAAAAGGTAAAATAGCAATTAATTGAATCCACAGAGTTACAGGAAAAGTTGGAAAGCTTACTGGCATCAAAAAGCCAGTAAGAAACGTTTTGGGCGTTAAAGCCAGTAAGAAACGTTTTGGGCGTTGAACGCCCAAAAGAAGCACCCACTGGGCGTTCAACGCCAGTAAGGGTAGCCATCTGGGCGTTAAACGCCAGAAAGGAGCATCTTCTGGGCGTTGAACGCCAGAAAGAAGCACCTTCTGGGTGTTTAACGCCAGATTGATAGCATCCTGGGCGTTCAGAAAAATGCCCAGTGACAAAGGACTTCCTGTAACCATATGTGGTCAATTTGATAACGATTGACTCTAGCCTACTACTAAGTCAATTAGTAGCTAGGTTAGGACTTATGGATTGATGTTGATCAAGCCAATTTAACGTACCTCAAGCTTAGGAGTAGATTATACGTACTTAAAGCTTTTGGAGGTAGACTTAACTGGTTGGCTCCTCATAATTGTCAACGTATGTTTTGTAGACAAGGATGGTGATCTCAATTACCTATGTCTAGCCAAGAGTATCTTCCCTTTATTTTATTAGTTAATTGTTCATTTACCTTCTTGCCCTTTATCAATCAAACCCCCTTGTTCCTTCATAGCCAATAATCATTCACTTCATTGCAATTCCTCGTGAGATGACCCGGAGTCTAAATACTTCGGTTAATTCTTATTTGGGGTTTGTTACTCGTGACAACCAAATTTAATTTGATTCGAGGATTGACTATCGGTTGGGACTATACTAACAACGGAAATATTTTATGTGAAATTCCTAACCAGACAAAAATTCTATCCATCAAATTAATGGCGCCGTTGTTGGGGAGTTGCAATGGTGCTATGCTATTGGCTATTGTATATATTGTGAATAGTTTGATTTTTGGCTTGTTTGCTAGTTTTTGTTTCTATTTCCTCTTTCCATTATAAATTCTCATCCTCACTTTGGCTATGAGTTTGGCTTAAATTATGTTGTAGGAAATGCGAACTACAATGACAACATGCATTAAGGATGGAATAATCAAGGATGGAAGGAGCTTGATGAGCGGATATTTTATACACTTTTTGGGGGTAATTTCATGTAGATTTTAGTATGTTTTAATTAGTTTTTAGTAGAATATTATTAGTTTTTAGGCAAAAATCATATTTCTGGACTTTACTATGAGTTCGTGTGTTTTTCTGTGATTTCAGGTAATTTCTGGCTGAAATTGAGGGAGCTGAGCAAAAATCTGAGTTAGGCTGAAAAAGGACTGCTGATATTGTTGGATCCTGACCTCCCTGCAATCGGAATGGATTTTTTGGAGCTACAGGAGTCTAATTGGCGCGCTCTCAACGGCGTTGGAAAGTAGACATCCAGGGCTTTCCAGCAATATATAATAGTTCATACTTTGCGCGAAGATAGACGACGTAACTTGGCGTTGAACGCCAATTACATGCTGCTGTCTGGAGTTAAACGCCAGAAACACGTCATGATCCGGAGTTGAACGCCCAAAACACGTTATAACTTGGAGTTCAACTCCAAGAAAAGCCTCAGCACGTGGATAGCTTTAGTCTCAGCCCCAGCACACACCAAGTGGGCCCCAGAAGTGGATTTCTGCACCAATTATCTTAGTTTACTCATATTCTGTAAACCTAGGTTACTAGTTTACTATTTAAACAACTTTTAGAGACTTATCTTGGACTTCATGACATTTTCAGATCTGAATTACATACTTTTTGACAGCATGAGTCTCTAAACTCCATTGTTGGGGGTGAGGAGCTCTGCAGCGTCTCGATGAATTAATCCAATTACTTTTGTTTTCTATTCAAATACGCTTGTTCTTATCTAAGATGTTCATTCGCACTTAATTATGGAGAAGGTGATGATCCGTGACACTCATCACCTTCCTCAATCCATGAACGTGTGCCTAAAAACCACCTCCGTTCTACATCAGATTGAATGAGTATCTCTTAGATTCCTTAATCAGAATCTTCGTGGTATAAGCCGGATTGATGGCGGCATTCATGAGAATCCGGAAAGTCTAAACCTTGTCTGTGGTATTCTGAGTAGGATTCTGGGATTGAATGACTGTGACGAGCCTCAAACTCCTGAAGGCTGGGCGTTAGTGACAGACGCAAAAGAATCAATGGATTCTATTCCAACCTGATTGAGAACCGACAGATGATTAGCCGTGCTGTGACAGAGCATTTGGAACATTTTCACTGAGAGGATGGGAAGTAGCCATTGACAACGGTGACACCCTACATAGAGCTTGCCATGGAAGGAACCTTGCGTGTGGGAAAAGGATTTCAAGGAAAAGTTGAAATTCAGAGGATAAAGCATCTCCAAAACTCCAACATATTCTCCATTATTAAAGTAACAACTATTTATTTTATGCCCTTTTTACTTTATACGAGGCTAAAGAACCCTATTGGTATCCTGACTAAGATTAATAAAATAAACATAGCTTGCTTCAATCCAACAATCTCCGTGGGATTCGACCCTTACTCACGTAAGGTATTACTTGGACGACCCAGTGCACTTGCTGGTTAGTTGTGCGGATTGCAAAAAGTGTGATTGCAATTTCGTGCACCAGAGCCTCAAAGGATTGATCAACCTTCTTGGCAACAACAACCTCCGTTTTTTATGCATATCAATCTAATGGATGTGGTGACCCTTGTTGTGATTGTCAACAACTACCACCACATGCCTATGAACCACCCTCTCATCCTAATTTTGAACCACCATACTCACAAGCCCCTTACCACTAATCACTTCCATATGACCCTAATCCTTATCCACCATACCAACCACCTTACGAACCATATGAACCATACATAGAACCACCACCATTCCAACATAATTACTCTCAAGAACCACCTCAATATGCACCACCTCCATACCCTTACCAAGATAAACCAACTTCCAATTATGAAACTTCTCTCCCAAACAATGAACCCTCTTTTTTTCCACCACTTCCTATGGATGATTCTCTCCAAGGAAATATTCGCTCTTACATCCAAAGGTAAGAAGAGAACCAAAGGGAGTTTAAGGAGCTAGAAGCCAAGATTGCCACCGTAGCGGAAGTCATTCGCAACATAGTCTCCTCCCGCCTAAGCCTACGCGATCAAAGCACTCCCATGGTTGAATATGGGGAAGCAATCAAAGAGCTTAATGAGGGAGTGAATTCAAGGCTCCAAGGTGAGAATAGGAGTTGAAGCAAGATTTGCATTAAGAGGAGGAAGTTGAGGTTATCGATGTTAAGGAAGTAGATAACGAGTTAAGGGAAATTGATCAAGAAGTGGATTCCATCGTTAGCAATTTTTTGTCCACCTTGACCAATCCCCTTGATATCAATGTTGAGAAGGGTGTGCAACCTCCTAAGCAAATCATGGTCAAAGATTTTGAAAGGATTGATCAAGAGAGGGATTCAATAATTGAAGACTTCCTCTCTACAGTTGATTCTTCTTCCATTGAGCTGGATGTAGAGACTAAAGAAGAGGTGAAAGTTGTAAAGGAAGAGCACAAGGGAAAGAATTTCGCATTGGCTAAGTGTGGGGAGGTCTCCCTTCCTAAGTCACCATCACTCCTTACAACATTCAAGTGGGTAAAATTCTTATCCCTAAGCTTTACCTTCTCACTTGAGTATGTGTAGTGGTTGGAAACATCACTCTAAGTTTATGACAGTTGTGTGCTCAAAGTGGAGTACTGATGGTTGGTGTAGAACCAAATTGTATGGGTCTAGAAAGAGAAGTTGGTGCTCTAAGGAGAATTCTAAGTGCTTACCACCCAAGTGGAATCATGATGATCAATTAGAAGATGAGTGTGAAGATAAAATATGGGATCTCGGATTACAATATGAAGACCAATTTTGGGAGCTCATATCTTGGGAAGAATCTCACCCAAGCCTGGTGAAGATGGTTGGAAATTCTGACAACCGTTCAAGGAGCAAGCATTCTTGGAGGTTCAAGGATGAATACAAGCATAAACTACCTTGACAAGGAGACTCCAAATGTCCAACTTAAGGACTTAAACTAAAAGTGCTTGTCTCCCACCATGGTAAACTCTTTCTATTCTCTTGTAGATATAATAAATGAATTGAGTTATCATTGTAGATAGTTCTTTACTTCCTTGCAAGTTTGTTTTGGTTGCTAAGTTGTTCATACATTTTATGCATTGAATAAGGATGATTCTTTGAATTTGAGTTTTTGCTTGGATTGCAAGTTTCCTCAAATTTCTTGAAAGATCTTCAAAAATTCAAAAAATATGTTTGATTTTGTATTCTTGGCTGGTTTTTGAGTCATAGAGAAGGTTAGGAGTATTCTAGGCTGTTTTAGTGTTTTTGAAAAAAAAAAAGAAAAGAAAAGGTGCGATGCACGCGCACGCGCACATGACGCGTACACTTCGGTGCGCTACTGCAGCATCCATGCAGAGGACCTGAGAGTTGTGCCAACCCTGGGCTAACCTTGTGCCTCTGGCCCAGATCTCAACTCGCGCGGACGCGTACATCGTGCGTTCGCGCCCATCCGCATACCCAGACCCACGCGTAGGCGCACTTGGCGCTTCCGCGTCTACTCGTCATTTCCCCCACCCACGCAGACGCGCACGGTACGCGGACACGTGGATTCAAAATGATTAACCCCAAGGACGCGAGAACCCTAGTGCAGTCACATCCCCTCAACCCCTCTTCTTCCCAACATTCTCTCTCCTCTCTTCCTCCACAACTTTTGCACCCCAACCACCGCCCGGCGAGCTCCGACTGCTGCCGAACCTCCGCAGACCCCCTGATCCTTCTCTATCGCTTCTCTTCCCTCTTCTCACATCTCTCTCTTCGCCACTCCTCTCTCACTTCTCCCTTTCTGCTCAACCTCCGCGACCACCTCCGTCGCCGCCGATGATCCAACAACTGTCCCTCCACCTTCTTCCTCTTCTCTCCGTTTCTCCCTCCTCCTCTCTCTCATCCCTCTGTCTCACACCTTACTCCGCCCCTGCCTTGCTTCAGCGCCCCTGCTCCACGCTGTCACCTGCTGCACCACTTGCGCCACCGCGCCGCCTCTGTTCCTGAGCAGCGCTACAACCCTTCACCTCTTCCCATTTTCAGTTCTCCCTCCATTTTTTTCCAAATTCTGCTTCTGCTCTGTTTCCAGGTTCCTCTGCCTGCTGCTCTATTTTTCTTTATTTCATTAATTTTGGTTTATTAATTCTAGTTAGTTCAGTCAATTACTTTGTTTGTTAGGTTAGATAGAAATATATGCTGTTACGTAGTTAGGATGTGGTTAGAGGATTCTAGGCCTGATAAGTGCTCCGTTCTTGTTTAATGCTTGAATGTTGCATGCTTGGTTGAATGATGATTGCTGCTACTGATTTATGCATTCTTGTTAAAGTTTTTGGTTCTTATATGCTGCCTGCTGAATTTTATTGTATGACTGTGTTTAATGCTTCCTGAGCATATGTAATCCATGTTCTTATCATGCTTGTTGCAAAATTTTAGATTCGTATGTTCATATTTTTCTGTTTGCTATCCGGGAACGTCTAATTTACTGCCAGAATGCTGTCCAAATTTCTAGAAACCGCTTTGTCCTTAACTTGTACCTAGAATTGAACTTGTAATTTCTTCAATTTAGGACACTTGACCTCACCAAGTTTAATTCTTAGGCTACTTGGCTAGCATTCCCGTGTTTATCTTGATTCCCATTGATAGGCATTGGAAGGGTTAGGCCAAGGAACTCTTTGTCGGAATTCTGTGACAATTACTATCTTGCTTACCCCTATGCCTTCAATTTGAGCCTTTTTGTGCCTTCACTCTCCAAATTAGATTAATTGTCTTTTGCTTGCCATTAAGCTCACAATTTGACTGTAACTTGTGATTTTCTCCAATAAAGTTCATTCATTTGCAATAATTGGTGAATTTTGCTAGTGTGACACTTTTGATTCAAAACTGTTTTCGAATTTGCTCTTTGTTACACATAGTGCATACTCCATATCTTTACACCAATTATTGCATAGTGACCATGAGATTGATAGATGACTTGCTTTCAATTAATTGCTCTTGTTGCAATTCCATATTTCATCATCAATGACTGCATCTTTCTCATGAATGTGAACATACTTATTTCCCATACTTTGTGCATTTCTCTTAATTGAGCCAATAACCGTCATACCACTAATTTTTGAACCGGTTCTCTACCCTTTAATTTCATTAACCAATTGACTTTTCTTTTCACTTTCAAACTGACCCTTTTACCATTCTTTTGCTATGACGCTTATTAGGCTTAATAAACAAGCATTGTGCAAATATGGCTTGAATTCTTGGTTTGTGGCTTTGTTTGATTTCTAAATCATGTTTCCTGTATTCCAATAATTCTTATCTCTTAACTCACTTCATGATTACATGTCAATCCTCTTGCCCTTTGAATATATCATTCCTTGCTTTCTATTCCTCTATGTGGCTTAATTGTTTATATCCAGTCTTATTTGCTTTTTCAGGATAGCTGACAGAGGAAAAGCTAAGGTTACCTCACGCAAGAGGAAGAAACCTCAAGCCTATACTTCTCCTTTCATGGCCTATGCGTAGAACCCAATTAATCCAAAGGAGAAGGCTGATCAGTTGCTACCTGCCCAGGACATAGATAGGTTTCCTAACCTATACTATGAGCTCTGCTTCCCGAGCTACAATAAAAAGAACCTGAATATAGAAAAGAAGCTGGCCATTCCATCTGACCTGCGGTTGACCATTAACAACCGTATTGAAAGAATGGGCCTGGATTTCATTAATAGGGAGCTGGGTATAGTGAACAGATCTTGGGTTCAAAAGTTTTATTGCAACTTCTTCTGACACACCCTCGAGGTGGTTTTTATCAAAGGCACCCTGGTGCCAATCACAGAGGCAGCCATTGAGGATGCACTCACCTGTAGGCCCAAGACCAGTGACACAGATGTAATTGACCAGGCTGAGGTAGAGCTGCATTGCATGACATTTGATTATGACGCCCTACGAAGTGTAAGAGTATAGTGGCTACACCGGACACCCATTGGGTGATGGACTCTGACAACAAGAAGCCAAAGGAGATGCATTTTATTTATCTGAGTAAGAAGGCTAAGACGTGGCAGCAGATCTTTGCCCATTACGTCATGCCGACTACCCACTTTATAGAGATTCCGGTAGCCATGCTTGTGCTGATCAGCTGCATACTGGAGGGGAAGGAGGAATACTCTCCCCGGCTGATTAGGAGGTTTATGTGGCGCGCTCACATTCGTAGCTTATTTCCATTTCCTACATTGGTCACTCAGATGATCCAGAGAGCCGGTGTCCTGTGGTTAGCAGAGGACATATCTCCACCTCCCGTTCCTCCCGAAAAGGAGGAATTCATCCCGAGGGGGTCATGGGTGAATGAAAAGCCCCCATCCCGGCGCAGATCCCGAGCCAGAGCAGCAGTAGAGGGAGTTGGATGATGAGTCCATATTTTACGATATATTTTGGTTTGATTTGAGTGGATTTCATCATATAAACCCACATTTATTCATCTAAGTAGCATGCTTTTGAGATTTCTTCCTAAATTCTGCTTAATTGTGAAAACATGCGTTTTAGACCTTAAATTAGCTAAAATTAATTCACTTTAATCCCATTTGGTGCCTTGATGTATTTGTTGGGTGATTTCAGGTTTCTAAGGCAAGTATGGAATATAAGAAGTGAAGAGAAAAGCATGCAAAAGGGAGAAATCATGAAGAAAATGAAGTTTGGAAGTTGCTGCGAAGGTGCGTATGCACAGTGATGCATGCGTACGCACAACAGTGACTTTGTGCAAGGATGCGTACGCACCAAATGTCATGCGTAGGCACGATGGAATTTTTGCGCAAAGATGCGTACGCATGACTGCATGCACGTGAGCTCATTAATGCAAATCGCTGGGGGCGAATTCCGGGCCTCCAAAACCCAATCCAACTCATTTTTTGAAGCTATTTAAGGCCAAAGTGAAGAGGAATGAAGGGGGACAATTAGGGTTAGATTTTATGATGTTTTCTCTTAGTTTTCTAGAGAGAGAAGCTCCCCCTCTCTCTAGAATTAGGATTTTTAGCTTAAGTTCCTTTTAATTTTAGCACTTTAATTATTGCTTTAATGTAGTTTCCTTTATGTTTTTATGCTTTCTTGTCTTTATCTTCTTTATCTCTTTTGTTATTTTCCCTTTTATGGCAATTTTCATGTTATAAACACTTTTGTTATTTTAATTTTAATCAATGCAAATTTATGTTTCAATGTCATTTATTGCTTTCTTGAGTTGTCATTGTCATTTCCTTGCTTTGGTAGTTTTAGAATTTATTTTAATGCAATTTAATATTATTTTATTCTCATGCATACCAAGTGTTTGATAAAATGCTTGGCTTAGCTTTTACTTAGTTTTTCTCCACTCTTGGCTTGAAATTATTGACTTTAGAGATCCTTGAGTCATTGATGTCCATTCTTGTTTGATACATTAGAGTAGTTAGTTGATTTGGTCTTCCTTGACCCTATGTGACCCCTTAGTATTGACATAGGACTTTGGGATTGAAATCAACTATGCCTATTTGACTTATCCTTGATGTTAGGGTTGATTAAGTAGGATTAACTCTTCATAATCATCATGTGTTTGTGGTCAATGACTAGGATAGGTAACCTTAGCTCTCAATTACTTGCCAAGATGTTTCTTGCATTTGAAGTTTCCTTTCCTTGCATTTAATTACTTTGATGTTTACTTTCTTGCATGTTTAGTTTTCACACTCTTGGTTGAAAAATTGGGTGTTTGGGTGGAATTGAGTTGTGGATATCCATTCCGCATTGTGTGGGAATGGTTAATTGGTTTGGTTTCCATTGACGCTAATCTTTCACTAAGTAATTAGTGAGTTGACTAGGACTTATGGATTGAGATTAATTATGCCCTTTTGACTAATTCTCAAGGAGGATTGACTAATTTGGATTGATTCCACACAATTGCCATGATTATGGTCCACAAATAGGATAGGAAACCTAGATTACCCACTTCTTGCCAAGAGTTGCCATTTACATTCCTTGCATGCTTATTTACATTCATTGCTACTTACATTATTTGCTCTCTCTTGCATTTCCAATCCCCATTTCCTCCATAGCCAATAATTTTACATTTCATTTCAACTCCTAGGGAAGACGGCTCAGATTTTAATACTCTCAGTTATTTTGATTTGAATTGTGACATAAAACATTTGATGTGGGAATTAATTATCGGTCTAGACTATACTTTCAACGATGTGATCCTATTTTGTGAAAATCTAGATTGACGACAAATTCCTATCATCACTGGACCTTCTTCTTCCTCAGCTGCAGCAGGCCCATCAGCTCCAGCACCTATAGCACCATCACCACTAGCACCACAGCCGACATATCTGGTAGTACAGCGTCTGTTCCACTTTATAAAGTGTGTTGAGTGCCGCGTTATGTGACGCCTGGATAGGATGGATAAGATATTTATGGCACTGGGCATTGAGTTGCCCCCTCTCCCTGACTCTTCCGCATCTGAGGAGGAGCCAGCTCAGTCAGAGGCACCGCCAGAGACAAAGACCACCCCAGAGGTTCAGCAGGCTCCTGCGAAGCCATAGCCACAGCCTGAGTCCCAGCAGGCAGACGCAACAATTGACCTCCATTCTGAGCCCGAGCGGTACCATTGAGGAAGATGCTTCATCTTAAGTGTGGGGAGGTCACCGTCGTTACCGTCGGTGGATATCATTTGTGTGGTGAACATTTTTAGACATTTATCTCCTAGTTTCTGTTATTTTGCTTTATTTTGCATTCTACTTTTTGGATTATTGTATATACTAGTATTGTGGATACTTTTATCTTAGTTGTTGCGTACTTTTATTTTAGTTGATGCACTTTCCACTTTACATTTCATAATTTTAGTTAGATTTTCTTTACATAGTTGTTTTAGCTGGTTTTAGATTTTCTTGGTTGTGATTGAAAAAAACATTTTGGATTGTTGAAACCTAGTTAACCCTATTTGTATATTGATGCATGAAAGCTTGTCTCTCAACAAATTTCCCTTCGGCAAGTATACCGAATTGTCGTCAAGTAAAACTCACAATAGAATGAGGTCGAATCCCACAAGGATTGATTGGTCAAGCAACTTTAGTTAGAAGAATATGCTAGTTGAGCTAAATAGAATTTAGATTATGATGCAGAAATTTAAATGACTAGACAGTAAATAACAGAAATTAAAGTGAAGAATCTTAAATGGGGAGTTGGGATAATGAGTAGGAAATTAAATGGCAGAAAGTAAATAGAATGGGTAAGATCAGAAAGGGGGAAATCATTGGGTTTAGGAGATGTTGCATTCTCCGAATCAAGTTCATTCTCATCTCTTCCTCAATCAATGCATTCATTAATCTCCTTGGCAATCTTAAGTGATTGGATCCCAATTCCTTGGCAATCCAATCTCTCTAAGCTTGAACAATTGCCCAATTCCTTGATTTAATTGCTCATGGGAAGAGATGAAAGTGTGGTCACTGATTATACCACATGTATTTCCAAATCAAAGTGCTAGGAAGATTAAATATCACAATATCCATCCAAACCCCAATTTGGTCCAACATGAGAAAGCATTTCTAGCATGATTTCCTCATCCCTTTTCCAAGGTTCAAAGGAGATCCAATTATGGAGAGTTTCTTTTCCAAGACAACTAACCAATTGAATTAAGATCGAAAGCTTTCTAGTAAGATCAAGGGAAAAGAAAGAAGAAGAAGAATAAGAACTATAATTGATCTATTAAATTACAACAGAGCTCCCTAACCCAATGAAAGGGGTTTATTTGTTCATAGCTCTAGAAATCAAAAATGGCAGAAAAGAAGAATCCATGCTAAAAGTACAGAAAAGTAAATATGCAGAGAGTAGTTCCCAAAAGTGCTAAGCTCCTCTCTAGTTCAAAACTACTCCTATTTATACTACTCCTCATGATCTTCTAGTGAGTTCTTCAAGTCTTGGATGTGGGCTCTGGACCTTGAGTTGAAGAAATTCTCATCTTTAGTGGGCCCAGCTTGCAGAGAAATAAGAATTAGGCTTGGGCATTTAGTGAGATTAACATTGGGTAATATTTTGAGTGCGAGAACGTTAGTGGTATTCACTTTTTCCACTAACGTTCCACCCTTATATACCCACGTTAATTCCAACGTTAGAAATCTTAACGTGACTTCTAACGTTTCTTACTCAATCCTTGGCCAACGTTAATGGGACTCACGTTTCCCATTAACGTTGGCTTGTGCCCCTTTTCGCAAACGTTAATGGGAATCACTTTTCCTATTAACGTTGCTTGCCTCTTGCCCCTACGTTAGATTTCACGTTAGCTTGGCTAACGTAGCTCTTAACGTGGGTCTCTATCACCTTCAAGAGTGTTAGTGACACTCACCTTTGTCATTAACGCTCCAATTGCCTTAAGTCCCTACGTTAGAACCCACGTTAACTAAGTTAACGTGGCTCTTAACGTAGTAATGAAGCCATCTCCCAACGTTAGTGACAAAAGTGAGTGTCATTAATGTTGGTTCTTTGAATTCAACTCCACGTTAACTCTCACGTTAACAATCTTAACGTGAGAGTAAACATAGGCAATGCTAATGATCCAACGTTAGTGACAAAAGTGAGTGTCATAACGTTGGCGTTGTTGTTCCTCTTCCACGTTAGAGTTCACGTTAACTAAGTTAACGTGACTCTTAACGTGGGGCATTGCCTAGTTTTCCAACGTTAGTGGTATTCACTTTTACCACTAACGTTGAGGAGAAACATTATTGGAGTTCATGTTTCTCGTTAACGTGGAGTCCTCTTTTTCTTCTACGTTAAGTACCACGTTAACTTAGTTAACGTGGTTCTTAATGTAAGCTATGAATGGCTTCGCAGGCGTTGTTGGTGATCACTTTTCTCATTAACGTTGCAAGCTTTTGCCATCCCACGTTAGTAGTCACGTTAACTAAGTTAACGTGAATGCTAATGTGGTTCTTCCATGCTTCATTTGTCCTGAAATCAAGCAATTAAAGTGCATCAAAGCGCTAGCCAAAGTCATGAGATTATGCATCATCAAATTCTCATGCAATTCTGGCAAAAATCTCATGAATTCATGCAAAATTCACAATAGTTGCTTAAATGAAGGTGTAAGTGTATTTTCACCCAAAACTTGCCTTATTCAGTAGGAAAATGCATGAAACTACCCTAAAATAGTAAAGAAAAGGTCAGTGAAACTGGCCTAGATACCCCTGGCATTACAACACCAAACTTAAAGCTTGCTTGTCCCTAAGCAAGTACTGAAGTATAAGAAAAATGAAATGAAAGAACAAGAAGGTAAAATGGAAGTAGCATTCCTGGTTCATGGAGTTTCATGCATAGCAACTTAGGTTCTTTCCTTTTAGCTTTCAAGCCTTTATCAAATCCCTAGTCTCTCTCTTGATTGCATCCCTTGAGGCTTCTTTCTTATTGATACTTCTCTTCTTTTTTCAAAGTTTATTTTTCTTTTTGCTAGGTGCTTTGTAAGAGGGCGACTCTTTATGATAAGCTTTCAGCCAACACTCCCAAACCAGTTGGTTTTACGGTGCTAGGTGTTAAGACACCCCTAAGGACTTACTCCCTCAAGTCTCTTTCCCTCATACATACACACCACAGGCACATGGTTAGTTATTCTTCTTTCTTGAGACCTTAGTGTCCAGCACCTCTTTGGGTTACTAAGTGCTCTGTAACAAGGGTTACTCTTGATAGTGGACTTTCAGCTGATAATCCCGGATTAGTTAATCCAAGTTACCAAGTGATAAGGCACCCATAAGAGCTTATTCATCCAAGTACATCCCTTGTACATAAACACCACAGACACATGCCTCAATTTTGAAACCCTTGGTGCCTAGCATTGTTTCTTATTGTGTTTTCTTTCTTATTTTCTTTTCTTGTTGGGATCTTATTGGTTAGCTAGCCTCAAAGAATGTGTCTCAAACATAGGACTTAGGATGGATAGTTGCTTTCTTTCCTTTCTTGGTGAACCAACTTAGCTTACTAATCATCTTACCACAAACATTCAAAATGCACTTCACAAAATGACTCCACTCTTGTTCTTCCCATAACATTTTCTTTTTTGATTAACTTAAAGAAACAAGCATACAAGTAAGAAGGATGAAAGTGAGCATTCAAGACATTAGGCTCAATAACATAAACCTAAGCAATGAAACTTAAATGCATAATTGAAAATCCTAAGCTACCATGGAAGCATGTTCTATTTCATACATGATTTTCCTTATTTAAAGCTTTGAAAAAGAAGGTAAAATAAGAAGGAACTTCACCACCTTTCACTTGTTGGTATGCTCATTCTCTTCTGCTCCCTTGCCATTTGTAGATTCGCTTTGTCCACTTGTGCTTCCTCTCATCTGATTTGCTCTAGCTAATTTCCAATCTTCTAGTGCCTTCCTTACTGATTCATGACTTTGTTCAACCCTTTCGTGCTCCACTCGTGCTAATTCATCCTTTACATCCTCATATTTTGTGATTCGTGGATGCAAAACAGGTCATTGTCTGACTAGATATTGGCCGAGATCAATTCTTTGGCTTTTTGTGCTTCTCCCCACTTGTATGCTTCCTTCCTTGCTCTTTTGATCCATGCCTAGCCTATTTCAACCTGAGATTACTAGAAAACATATCAAGGAATCTTATGGAATCAAGGATGAATTAAAATTATCAAATTAAAGGCTTAAAAAGCATGTTTATACACTTAAGCACAAATACGGGAGAGATAACAAAACCATGCTACTTCATAGGCTAAATGTGAGAAAAGGTCATCAAAATACTCTAAATTCAATACAAGATAAACCCTAAAAATGGGGTTTATCAGATATCCAAGCCTGGCTTGGGTATTCACATGGTATCCAGTCTCACTCATGTAGACTCCTTCCGAGAATGTTCTATATTCATCGAAAAGATCTGCTTGTTCTCTTTGTTTCCTATGCATCTCATGAATGTGTGCTCCTTAATGTGCTTGGATGTTGATTAGCCTTTGGATGGCTTCTTGTTGTTGATCATGTTTCTGATTCAGGTTGTGGAAGGATTTACTCCATTGTCTTCCTTGTTCCAATTGTTGATCCATCAGTTATTTTTGCCACTCCCCTTGTTGATTCATCCATCTAGAAAATGACTCTTCATGGCGATCCCTTGATTGTATTTGGAGCTCTCTTTGCGCCTCTTGATTTTCCATGCATTGCCTAGATAAGGTGTCAATAGCCTCCTGCAGTTGGTGCATGCTTAGGGTGGCTGAATCTTGCTCTTGTGGATGTTGTTCTTCTTCAGCTTGATGAGCTGGCCTCTTTCATACCCTTCGTGGAGGTAATGGAGTTGCAGCCACATGCATCCGGCGATAAGTGAGTGGAAGACCGACCTTTATCCACTCAGGGTTTTCATCTTCGAATATCACCCTAGCCAGTTTGCAAAGGCGGAAGATAGTGCTAGGATAACCCAGCTTTCCTCCAGAGTCACTCTTCTCGGCGAGCTTCCGAATGCCTTGAGCTATAAGTTCATGAACCTTGATCTCTCCTCCCTTCATTATACATTGCACCATCGTTGCTCTCTTGAGGTTCACTTCCGAGTTGTTTCCAGCTGGGAGAATGGATCTCCTTACAATTTCAAACCATCCTTTAGCCTCAGGGAAGAGATCTCTTCTTTTTATAAATTTCGGCTTCCCCTTGGGACCTCTCTCCCAATTTACTCCTTGCATACATATATCCTGTAGAATCTGGTCATAATTAGGGTTTTGGTCCATTCTCGAGTGATAGCTCTCCTCTTCAAAGGATATGCTTCTCAATTTCAACACTCTCATGATAGTCATGGGGCTAAAGTCTACCACGACCCCTCTCACAAAACTTGTGTATGAGTCATCCTTCTTGTCTTGCCTAACTGCATTTGCATAGAACTCTCTTACTAGAGTGGCATTCACCCTTGTGACAGGGTCGGTGAGGAGCTCCCATTTGCGTTGTTCCACCTTCTCTATGATTTCTGGGCACTCGGCTTTTGTGACTTGAAAGCCTAGTTCATAAATGATTTCCTTCTCAGTCATCCACCCATACTGAAGTGAATGATAGAAGGTTCTAAATCGCACTTCATCAAAAGGAGGATGCTCTATGGGTCCCTTCCCTTTTTGCCTCTTGGAGATTGATGATGCCATGAGTGAGGCTCAGTTTGCGAAGATGGTGAATGCTATGAAGTTGAAGATGGAGTTCGGTTGATGTGAGGCAGAATGTGTCTTAGAGAGAAGGGAGGAAAGGTGAGGATATAAGGTGTACGTGAAGGTTGTGTGAAGGGGTTTATATAGAGAGATGGCAATTGTTGAAGGGTGTGGATTGATGGTGTTGTTTGATAGTGGACGGTTGGGGTTTTGAGATTGAATGAGCACAAGGATCACCTCTTTTATGAGGGTCTTGGTTCGGTTTCCAAAGCCATCCACTCCCAATGTTGCATGGCAACACTTCCAAGGACATTCCCTATGAAGACAAGTGTAAAATTCCCTTAGTGTAGTGGCCGAATCCTTCTTCCTCAATTGTCCTATCAAGTACCATCAATGTCCTTTTTGATTCCCTATACACGAAAAAGGGAGAATGTGAAAATTAATTGAAAAATTGGTGGGAAAATGTGTGAACTAATAAAATATTTCTTTTTCTTTTTCTTTTATTTCTATATGACTAAATGTTTTCCATGAAAGCAAATCAATCAAACATTAAGCTACCCATGCATGCACGTTGGTACACCAAACTTGTTTGTAATCACATGGTGCAACAAGTCTGGGGAGTGAACTTTCCTCACAAGGTGTGTTCAACCCACACTTGGTGTGCTTTGAACATCAAACTTATCATGTACTATAAGTTACATGTAGAAGGGCTTTATGTTAGTTGTCAAGATAAATTTGAACTTCCATGGAAATTACCTTATTGCTGTTATTAGAAATTTAAGAAAGGAGTTATAGAACATGGGTTGCCTCCCATGAAGCGCTTCTTTAACGTCATTAGCTTGACGTTTGGTTCTTGTCAAGGTGGCTGATAGTGCTTGAAGTCCTCCCCTCTTGCAGTGAACCTATGTCCATTAGCTTTGTTGATAAGCTCCATATGCTCTAAGGACATGATTTTGTTGATGATATACACTAGGGGAAGCTGAGATGGAATAGTGGTGAGGTGAGGTGGTATAGATGGAAAGTATGTAGAAATCACTTCATCACCCGGTGAGAAATTTTTTGTAGGAATTTTCTTATTTCTCCATCCCCTTGGAACTTTCTTCTTTGTTTCCATTGTTGTTGTCTTGTTTTCTATGGATTCTTTCTCTAGTGGATTCTTGTTATTGATCTTGCATGACTCTGATGGTTCTAGTTCCCCTTGGATCATCCTTGAACATGGTTCTTCTTGACTATATGGCTTCCCAACTAATGGGGCTTCCAATTGTGTTGTTTGTGCTTCCTTGTTTGGCTCCTCCATCAACTTATTGTCTTCATGATCTGCTTCTTGTGAGGGTTTAAAGACATTGAAAGTGAGCTGCTCATCATGTATTCTCAACACTAACTCTCCTCGTTCTACATCTATGAGTGCTCTAGCTGTGGCTAGGAATGGTCTTCCCAAAATGATGGGGTAAATAGGATTCTCATCCATTTCCAGAACAACAAAATCTGTGGGAAGATAGTAGCTCCCAACCTTCACCAGCACATTTTCAACCACCCCTATTGCTTATTTTTGAGTTTTGTCAGCCAATCTGATAATTACATCAGTAGGAGTTAGTTCATTGATTTGAAGCTTCTTCATGAGGGAGAGAGGCATTAGGTTGATGCTTGCTCCCAAGTCACAAAGCCCTTTGTCAATCATTGTTTCTCCTATGGCACAAGGAATGTGGAAACTCCTTGGATCCTCTTTCTTTGTGGGTGGCCCTGGTTGGATGAGAGCACTACAATCTCTGTTCATCTTGATTGTTTGTCCACCCTTCAATGAACTTTTTCTGGCTAGTAGCTCCTTTATATACTTGATGTAGAAAGGCATCTGTTGGAGGGCTTTAATGAATGGTATATTTACATCTAGAGATGCAAATATATCAAGAAACCTTGAGTACATTCTCCCTGCTACACCACCTTTAAGCCTATGGGGAAAAGGTGCATATGGGTTCAATACCTCCTTCTTCTTTAGCTATTCCTTGGATGTAAGCTGAGTTGCACAGCTTCCTTCCTTCTGGCTTTCCTTTTGGTTATTTTGAAGGTGTTCTACTCCATTCATACTCCCCTCATAACTTGTGGTTATCATTTTGCATTCCTCCCATCTCACTTTCTTTGTTTCTCCTCTTGGATTCTTCTTTGTATCACTGGGGAATCCATCAGTGGGTTTGGGAATTTGTTGAGATAGGTACCCTACTTGGGACTCCAATCTCTTGATGTTTTCTCCTTGGTTCTTGATATTAGCTCGCACTTCTTCCTTAAACACTTTGTTGTCTTGGACTTCTCTTCATATGTTTTCAAGTAGAGCCTCAATCTTTGAAAGCCTATCATCTGTCAATGATGGTGGGTTGAGATTAGGAGGTTGAGAAGGTTGGTTAGATGGATGTTGGTAATATCTCTGTGAGGTGTTTTGATGAGTAGCATTGTTGTTAGAGTTGAAATTGTAGCGTCTCTGATCTTGCCCTTGGTCTTGTTGATTTCCCCATCCAAAGTTGGGGTGATTTCTCCATCCAGAGTTGTAAGTTTTGGAGTATGGATCATGGACTTGTCTAGATGAGTTTCCCACATAGTTAGCTTGCTCCCAATCACCTTCTTCTCCTATGTTTACTCCTTCTTGAGTTGGTGATGAGGTGATGGCTGCTGCAACTTGGTTCTCTTCCACCTTCTTGGTAAGATCTGCTAGCTGCTTGGTGATCATCTTATTTTGGGCTAACAGTACATCCATGTGGTTCAGCTCCATTACTCCTCTAGTGTTGCTTCTTTCGGAGGCATAGAAGTAGTCATTCTCAGCAACTGTTTCAATGACATCTATGGCTTCTTCAATGGTTTTCTTCTTGTTTAACGAGCCTCCTGATGAATGATCCACAGCTTTCTTTGACTCATAGGAAAGACCTTCATAGAAGATGTGAAGTTGAACCCACTCATTAAACATCTCTGGTGGGCATCTCCTTGTCAAGTCTTTGAATCTCTCCCATGCTTCATAAAGTGTCTCACCATCTTGTTGTCTAAAAGTTTGCACCTCAGTTCTTAGCCTATTGATCCTTTGAGGAGGATAAAATCTTGCTAAAAAGTTGTTCACCACTCCTTCCCAATTAGTTAAGCTTTCCTTTGGGAAGGATTCCAGCCATTTGGATGCCTTGTCCCTTAGTGAAAAAGGGAACAAGAGCAGCCTATAGACATCCGGGTGGACTCCATTGGACTTCACTGTGTCACAAATCCTCAAGAAGGTGGTCAAGTGTTGATTAGGATCTTCTTGAGCACCTCCTCCAAATGAACAATTATTCTGCACCAGAGTGATGAGCTGAGGTTTTAGCTCGAAATTGTTGGCATGTATGGTGGGCTTCTGAATGCTGCTTCCACAGTTTCCTGGATTAGGGTTGATATAGGATCCTAAGACCCCCCTTTCTTGCCCAGCCCGGTTTGCATGGCCTTCTCTGGCATGATTATGAGCTTCTTCTTCATGATTATTCTCCAAATTCTCTTCCATGTTGGGTTCGAAATACTCTTCCTCTTCCTCAACACCAATAATCCTCTTTCCTCTTGCCTCCCTTCTTAGTCTCCAAAGGGTTCTTTCAGGTTCTGAATCAAAGGATGTTGAGACTCCTTCTCTTCTCCCTGTCATACAACAAATAGATTGCACAACAGGAGGTATAGTGAAGATTATTCTTGTTAGAATGATTGTTAGTGTGAGTGATGTAATTTATCAAATAGTTAGTGGGTTAGTGAGCTGAATTATGATCAACTAAGAAAAAGAGAACAAAAAATAGAGAGGGTATAGGGGGTGAGGAAGAAATTAAAAACGAACTAAGGTAAATTGACTGAATAATACAAAAACGAATAACAAAACATATAAATAAAAGCTCAATCTAGTAATCTTCTAACTTAATCATTGTTGATTCAAAATCAATCCCCGGCAACGGCGCCATAAACTTGATGCATGAAAACTTATCTCTCAACAAATTTCCATTCGGCAAGTATACCGAATTGTCGTCAACTAAAACTCACAATAGAGTGAGGTCGAATCCCACAAGGATTGATTGGTCAAGCAACTTTAGTTAGAAGAATATGCTAGTTGAGCTAAATAGAATTTAGATTATGATGCAGAAATTTAAATGACTAGAAAGCAAATAACAAAAACTAAAGTGTAGAATCTTAAATGGGGAGTTGGGAAAATGAGCAGAAAATTAAATGGCAGAAAGTAAATAAAATGGGTAAGATCAGAAAGGGGGAAATCATTGGGTTTAGGAGATGTTACATTCTCCGGATCAAGTTCATTCTCATCTCTTCCTCAATCAATGCATTCATTAATCTCCTTGGCAATCTTAAGTGATTGGATCCCAATTTCTTGGCAATCCAATCTCTCTAAGCTTGAAAAATTACCCAATTCCTTGATTTAATTGCTCATGGGAATAGATGAAAGTGTGGTCACTGATTATACCACATGTATTTCCAAATTAAAGTGTTGGGAGGATTAAATGTCACAATATCCATCCAAACCCCAATTTGGTCCAACATGAGAAAGCATTTCTAGCATGATTTCCTCATCCCTTTTCCAAGGTTCAAAGGAGATCCAATTATAGAGAGTTTCTTTTCCAAGACAACTAACCAATTGAATTAAGATCGAAAGCTTTCTAGTAAGATCAAGAGAAAAGAAAGAAGAAGAAGAATAAGAACTATAATTGATCCATCAAATTACAACAGAGCTCCCTAATCCAATGAAAGGGGTTTAGTTGTTCATAGCTCTAGGAATAAAAAAATGGCAGAAAAGAAGAATCCATGCTAAAAGTACAGAAAAGTAAACATGCAGAGAGTAGTTCCCAAAAGTGCTAAGCTCCTCTCTAGTTCAAAACTACTCCTATTTATACTACTCCTCATGATCTTCTAGTGAGTTCTTCAAGTCTTGGATGTGGGCTCTGGACCTTGAGTTGAAGCAATTCTCATCTTTAGTGGGCCCAGCTTGCAGAAAAATAAGAATTAGGCTTGGGCATTTAGTGAGATTAACGATATTTTGAGTGCGAGAACGTTAGTGGCATTCACTTTTTCCACTAACGTTCCACCCTTATCTACCCACGTTAATTCCAACGTTAGAAATCTTAACGTGACTTCTAACGTTTCTTACTCAATCCTTGGCCAATGTTAATGGGACTCACTTTTCCCATTAACATTGGCTTGTGCCCCTTTTCGCAAACATTAATGGGAATCACTTTTCCCATTAACGTTGCTTGCCTCTTGCCCCTACGTTAGATTTCACGTTAGCTTGGCTAACGTAGCTCTTAACGTGGGTCTCTATTACCTTCGAGAGCATTAGTGACACTCACCTTTGTCACTAACGCTCCAATTTCCTTAAGTTCCTACATTAGAACCCACGTTAACTAAGTTAACGTGGCTCTTAACGTAGTAATGAAGCCATCTCCCAACGTTAGTGATAAAAGTGAGTGTCACTAATGTTGGTTCTTTGAATTCAACTCCACGTTAACTCTCACGTTAACAATCTTAATGTGAGAGTTAACGTAGGCAATGCTAATGATCCAACGTTAGTGACAAAAGTGAGTGTCACTAACGTTGACGTTGTTGATCCTCTTCCACGTTAGTGTTCACGTTAACTAAGTTAACGTGACTCTTAACGTGGGGCATTGCCTAGTTTCCCAACGTTAGTGGTGTTCACTTTTACCACTAACGTTGAGGAGAAACGTTATTGGAGTTCATGTTTCTCGTTAACGTGGAGTCCTCTTTTTCTTCTACGTTAAGTATCACGTTAACTTAGTTAACGTGGTTCTTAACGTAAGCTATGAATGGCTTCGCAGGCGTTATTGGTGATCACTTTTCTCATTAACGTTGCAAGCTCTTTGCCATCCCACATTAGTAGTCACGTTAACTAAGTTAACGTGAATGCTAACGTGGTTCTTCCATGCTTCATTTGTCCTAAAATCAAGCAATTAAAGTGCATCAAAGTTCTAGCCAAAGTCATGAGATTATGCATCATCAAATTCTCATGCAATTCTAGCAAAAATCTCATGAAATCATGCAAAATTCACAATAGTTGCTTAAATGAAGGTGTAAGTGTATTTTCACCCAAAACTTGCCTTATTCACTAGGAAAATGCATGAAACTACCCTAAAACAGTAAAGAAAAGGTCAGTGAAACTGGCCTAGATGCCCCTGGCATCATATATGAGATTTGTTTTGATTGAAAAAGGGGGTAAACTAAGGAATTTTTTAAATTTCTCAATCGCAACATTGCATTAATAAGCTTAGTCAAACAATGAAATTTTCCAAGAAACTCATCTATAGGGTTCCACCCCAATTGATTGATTTTTTTTTATTTTAGAACTTGCTTAAATTATACACTTTGTGGATCATGTTTTGAGCTAAGAACACAAGCTTGTGAGTTTTGAACCTAATGGTGTGGTTATATTTTGTAACCACTTATTTTCCTTCTTGTGTGAAATTGTTTTCTTTCTATGATTGTGATCCTTGATTTGTTTAATTCTATATGTCCATCATTCCTTGCATACATGCACTTGTATAATTGAGGCCATTGTTTCATTAGCTCACTTACCTAAATAGTCTACCTTTTACTCTCCATTGATAACCAATTTTGAGCCTATGCTTAACCCAATTGTTCTTTATTGTAGCACATTACAAGCCTAAAGCAAAAACAATAAAAGTCCCTTGTTTGGATCTTTAATTTGCTTAGGCTAGTGAGAGTGTTCATTATTTAAGTTTGGGGAGATTTGAGAACACTGGTTGGGATAAAAGGATGTGCTTTGTAATTCCATATTTGGGAATTGGGTGCATGCTCATGTATAGATTAAATGTATTAATCTTATGCATTGATGTTCTTGTACAAAGTGAAGAAAAAAAATGATGAGATAACAAAAGAAAAAATTGAAAAGAAAGAAAAAGAAGAAAAGCAATAAAAAAGGGAAAAATGCCCCAACATAAAGGTCTATAAAATCAATGCATAAGTGTTATGAATGAAGAGAAAATGCATGAGTATGTGAGAAGTGAAGAATGGGTAGTTAGGTTAGTACTTAATTATAAAGGCTATTATATAGGTTAGGTGGGAAGTCTAGGCTAATCAAAGATTCAAATCTTAGTCCATTTAACCATATATGACCCTACCTTGACCCTAACCACATTACAACCTTATGGAAAGTCCTCATGATGATTATATGCATTCATTGAATGATTGTTAATTGTTAGATGAAGAACAAATCTTGGAAAGCATGATTAGAGGAGAATTGAGTAAATCAACCCCTAAAGACTTGAGTGACTAGAGCGGGTACACATCCGGTGAGGGTTCGATTGCTCAATTACATGTCTCCACTATGATCATCCTTTTTCATGCACGTTTGTAAATCTTCTTGATAATTCAATGCAATTGTGGGTTTGGTTTGGATTTGAGTTGATTCCTATTGTTCTTGCCCTTATGCTTACACATGTTTTCTTGGAGGTTAATTTGTTTTGACCAAGTGATTGCATTCATATAGGTAGTTGCATTTAGATAGGTTGCACTTAGGTAGTTTACATTAAATAATTGTTGATACCCCTTGTTTTTTTCTTGAATTTAGCATGAGGACATGCTTAGTTTAAGTGTGAGGAGATTTGATAAACCCTAATTTTATGGTTTATCTTGTGCTTAATGATGCGCGGAAAACTTTTCTCTCAACAAATCTCCCTTCAGCAAGTATACCGAATTGTCGTCAAGTAATAACTCACAAAAGAGTGAGGTCGAATCCCACAGAGATTAACGGATTAAGCAATCAATGGTTAATTGATTATCCGAGTTAGACAAATCATATTGGAGTGATAATCAACAAGGAAATGTAAATGGCATAAAAGTAAAGAAAACAATAAAATGCAGAGAAGTAAAATGGCAAGAAAAGTAAATGTAAGAACTAAAAATAAAATGAACATTGGGATCTAGAGATATTGCAATCCTCCAGATCAAGTTCATTCTCATCTTCTTCCTCAATCAATGCATTCATTAATCTCCTTGGCAATCTTAAGTGATTGGATCCCAATTCCTTGGAATTCAATCTCTCAAATCTTGATCAATAGCCAATTCCTTGGTCAATTGCTCATGAGAAGAGATGAAGTATGGTCACTGATTATACCACATGCATTCCCAAATCAAGTGTTGGTAGGATTATAGTCACATATCCATCCAAACACAATTTGGTCCAGCATGAGAAAGCATTTCTAGCATGATCTCTTCATTCCTCTTCCAAGGTTCAGAAGAGATCCAAGTATGAATAGCTTCTTTTCCAAGATAACTACCCAATTGGATGAAGATCGAAAGCTCTCTAGTAAAATCAAGAGAAAAGATAGAAGAAGAAGAAGAATGAAAACTAATATTGATCCATTGTATCATAATAGAGCTCTTTAACCCAATAGAAAGAGTTAGTTGATCATTACTCTACCAAAATAGAAAAGAAAGAAAGTGCAGAAAAGTAAAGATGAAGATTAAAACTAAAATGACAACTTCAAAATTCATAAATGAAAAGTACAAAGAAAAGAAAGAGAAGGAAAAGTGTGTGAGGGGAGGGAGTCCGAAGACCCCTCTTCAATCCCCCAATTCCAGAATGTCCCTCAATGTAAAAACTAAGGCCTTTATATAGGCTCTCCTAAATTACAAAATGAAATTAAAAGCAAATTACAATTAAATGAAAATTCCTATTCTATATGCTTCTTGTGGCCTTGATTGGTTGACACTTGTGGGCTTGCTTCCTTGAGGGTGGAGAAGTGAATCAAGTTGAGGTCCAGGTGCTAAAGTTAGTGCTAAAGTTAGCCACACTAACGCTACAAGTGTGGCGTTAGTGCTAAAGTTATTGTGGCTAACGTTGCACTTGCTGACCAGTTGGTGTTTTTGGGCCTTAAAAGATGCCTCTTGTTTGTGCTCCAATTTCATGCCCATTATAGAGTATTATATATCATTAGAGAGCTCTGAATATCAGCTTTCTAACGCAACTGAAATCACCTCAATTGGATCTCTATAACTTAAGTTATGCTCCTTTGAAGTGAACATGGTCGCTGGCATAGTCGCTAGCGTTAATGGAAAACGTGAGTCCCGATAACGCTAGCGACCAGGGGCTTAATATTTCCAAGTTCTGGAGCTCAAAATCAATGTCCACCCCATACTATTATATATTGTTGGAAAGCTCTGGATGTCTACTTTCCAACGCTTTTGGAAGCACATGATTTTGAGCTCTCGAACTCGAGTTACACTTCTTGGAAGGTGAAGAGGTCAGTTGGCCTTACTACAAGTTGATACCATGTTCATCTTTTCATCTTTGCACTTTCGGGGCATGTTTTCTCCCTCAAATTTAGTGTCAATCATGTAGTGCCATATATGCTTGGAAAGCTCTAGAATCCTACTTTCCAATGCGTCTAGAATCACCTCATATGGAGCTTTGTGGCTCAAGTTATGCGTATTTGAAGAAGGCATGGTCAGGTTGCCAGGTGGGACTTTTGCCTACGTTAACTTCCACGTTAACTTAGTTAACGTGGCTGTTAACGTGGGTCTTTTTGCTTCGTCAACGTTAGTGGCACTCACGTTTTCCACTAACATTGGCATATACCCCTTTCCTTCCACGTTAACTTAGTTAACGTGGCTGTTAACGTGGGTCTTTTTGCTTCGCCAACGTTAGTGGCACTCACTTTTTTCACTAACGTTGGCATATACCCCTTTCGCAAGCATTATTGGAGCTCACCTTCCTCATTAACGTTGCTTGGTGCCTTTTGTCCCTGCGTTAGAGTTCACGTTAGTGTAGCTAACGTGACTCTTAACGTGGGTCTTCCTTGCTAACGTTCCATGCTCTCCTTCTTCAAAGTTAATGCCACTAACTTTTCTCACTAACGTTGGGGCTTTTCTTCCTTCCACGTTAGTGCCCACGTTAGTGTAACTAACGTAGCCACTAACGTGGCTCTTCTCTTCTTTTTTTGGCCTGAAATCAATCAAACAAAGTGCATCAAAGTCTTGCTCTTAATCATGGGATCATGCATCATCCAATTTATCATTCAATTTACGCATAATTCTCATGAAATCATTCAAAATTCACAATGTTTGCTTGAATTATGGTATGATTGCATTTTCAACCAAATACTTGCTTATTTCCTAAGAAAATGCATGAAACCAACCTAAAGCATACAAAAAATGGCTAGTAAAACTAGCCAAGATGCCCTGGCATCACATAATTTGGAGGATTTTATCAACATTTCTCACATTTACTCAATGAAATAGCATGGTTTTGTAATTCTCCTTAAATTTGTGCTTAAGTGTAAAAACATACTTTTTAGGCCCTTAAATTAGTGATTGTGATTCACCTTAATTCCATTCAATGCCTTGATGTGTTTGCTAGTGATTTCAGGTTCATAAGGCAAGTATTGGATGGAAGAAGTGAAGAGAAAAGCATGCAAAGTGGAGAATGCATGAGAAAACAAGGATTGGGAGTGCATCAAAGGACGCGCACGCGCACCAGGCGCGCGCGCGCAGATGTGACGTTGCATGGCGACACGTCCGCGTACATAGCGCATACGCGTGGATAGAAAAATTGCCAAGTGACGTGTATGCGTACATGGCACGTACGCATCGATGTTCGCACGTGACTCGCTTAAAGGCAAAACGCTGGGGGTGATTTCTGAGCTGCCCATGCCCAAATCCAACTGATTTCTGAGACTATTTGATGCAAAATTCAAGCTAGAGCAAGGGGGAGCACTTAGTTAGTCATGATAAGCCTTTAGTTAGTTTTCTAAAGAGAGAAGCTCCCTCTTCTCTCTAGAATTGGGTTAGGATTAGGTTAAATTCTCTTAGATCTAAGTGTAATTTCTTGATTTCATCTTGTTTCCTTCACAATTTCTTATTCTAATGCCTTAATTCTCTATTTTCTCTTGTTAATTTCTTGTTTTGCCCTCTTTTATGTTAATGAACCCTTGTTGGATTTCCTTTCCTTTTAATGAAATTTTATGTTTCCATGCTCTCTTTGATGTTTATTTTTATTGATATTGTTGATTTCTTGCTCATGATGGTTATAAGTCTTGTTAATTCTTGCAATTGGTGATGTTTACTTTTCTTAAACTTTAGTTGTTTGATAGAATGCTTCCTTTAGTTTTTGAGTCGTTTTCTCTACTCTTGGCCTAGGCTAAGAGAATTGAGTGACCTTGAGTCATTGGGTCCTAATGAATTGGTGATTGAGAACCCTATGTGATCAATTTGATAACCATTGACTCTAGCCTACTACTAAGTCAATTAGTAGCTAGGTTGGGACTTATGGATTGATATTGATCAAGCCAATTTGACGTACCTCAAGCTTAGGAGTAGATTATACGTACTTAAAGCTTTTGGAGGTAGACTTAACCGGTTGGCTCCTCATAATTGTCAATGTATGTTTTATAGACAAGGATGGTGATCTCAATTACCTATGTCTAGCCAAGAGTATCTTCCCTTTATTTTATTAGTTAATTGTTCATTTACTTTCTTGCCTTTTATCAATCAAACCCCCTTGTTCCTTCATAGCCAATAATCATTCACTTCAATTCCTCGTGAGACGACCCGGAGTCTAAATACTTCGGTTAATTCTTATTTGGGGTTTGTTACTCGTGACAACTAAATTTAATTTGATTCGAGGATTGACTATCGGTTGGGACTATACTAACAACGGAAATATTTTATGTGAAATTCCTAACCATACAAAAATTCTATCCATCACTCCTCTGACGTATATTAAACTCCTTCTGGTTAAAGATGTACTTGAGACCCTTATGATCAGAAAAGACGTTAAACGTCACTCTGTACAAGTGGTGTCTTCAAATCTTCAATGAAAACACAATCGCCGCTAATTCCAAATCACGATTTGGATAATTCACCTCATGCGGTCTTAGCTTACGTGATGAGTAAGCCATCACATTCCGGTGTTGCATCAACACGCAACCTAAACCCCTTAGTGACGCATCACAATACACTTCAAACAATTTGTGTGGTTCCGGCAAAATCAAAACAGGCGCTGAAGTTAACTTTTGCTTCAAGGTCCGAAAACTCTCTTCACACTTCGACATCCACACAAACGGTACTTCCTTCCTTGTCAACTGAGTCATCGTTAGTGCAATCTGGGAAAATCCTTCAATAAATCTCCAGTAATATTCGGCTAAGCTTATGAAACTTCTGACTTCCATCACCGTTGTTGGTCTTTCCCATTCCATCACCGTTTCTACCTTAGAAGGATCCACCGCTATCCCTCCTTTGCTCACCACGTGACCTAAGAACTTCACTTCCTCCTTCCAAAACTCGCACTTGGACAACTTAGCATACAATTTCCGCTCCTTCAAGATTTGCAACACAATCCTTAAGTGTTCCTCATGCTCCTTTGTCATCTTAGAATAAACTAAGATATCATCGATGAAAAGCACCACGAATTTGTCCAAAAAGAGACGAAATACTCTGTTCATGTAATCCATGAAAATAGCAGGTGCATTCGTTAACCCAAAGGACATCACTGCAAAATCATAGTGTCCATAGTGTGTTGACGAACGGATTGCTATCGGTAAAGAAATTTAAAGATATAATCACATTGTAAGTATAGTTTCTAAACCAATAGAGAATCCTTTCTGTTCATACCCTGGGTTGAGCTCTCCGACCTGGGATGTTCTATAGACAAAGCGACCGACCTCTTTAAGGTCAGGAGGACCCGACCTCTTCTCAAAGAGGTCGGCCAAATCACAGGAAGGCTCAATAGAGGGCCCAAATGGAGGAACACGCCCCAAATCCTAAGGCAGCCCAAGCCTACAGAGAGAACGGCGGTTCCCTTGAAGATAAGATGACCTCAATTAAAGATAAGATAAAGATAAGATAAGATAACTAACTTATCTTATCTAAGAAGGTCACTCTATGCTATTATAAATACACTGGAGCACCCAGGTATAACTCATACTCTGATTCTACTCAATACCTGCTTAATACCCTTGCTAACTTAAGCATCGGAGTCCCTTGCAGGTACCCCCACCCTCCGGGAACGAAGGATCAGCACCACCACCGTGTCCAACAAGTCGGACACAGTGGCTCCAGCCACCGTCAACAGGTCAAATACAACAGCTCCGACCAAGTACCAAAAATATCGTCCAAGATCGACCTACAGTTTCAGGTAACCCACAGAACATTGGCGTCGTTGCCGGGAAACCTGGAAGTCATCCCAGCACCATGGTGGATGACCATGACAACAACCTTGGCTCAGATCTAGAGGATAGAACGCTGCACAAAAACACAGACACTACACCAAAAGATACTCCCCAAATCAACAAAAAGAACTCCCCAAACGAGGGAGCCCTGGATGCGTTTCAAGATCGGCTAAAACAACTTGAGGAAGAAGCTCTACGCCAACGAGAGGCTGAGAAGGACCTGCAAAGAGAAATAAGGGGACGTCGGGAGTTGGAGAACAAACTCCTAGCACTTGAAGCCGATGTCAAGACTAAAGCCGGCCATTCCACTCCCGAAGATAGCACCCGCAAAGAGCAAGATCCATTCACCAAAGAGATCATGAAGACAAGAATCCCAAAAGACTTTAAACTCCTAGACATGACCTTGTACAATGGCACTACGGATCCCAGCCATCATCTCAGCAACTTCAGGAGCAGAATGTATCTCACAGACGCCTCAGATGCAGTTCGTTGCAAAGCTTTTCCAACTACTTTAACAAAAATTGCAATTAGATGGTTCGATAACCTCCCTCCTAGATCTATCTTGAGTTTCGACAACATGGCCAAGAAGTTCCTGGCCAGATTCTCCATCCAAAAGGACAAAGCCAAACATGCACCGAGCTTATTGGGAATCAGACAAGGAGAGAGGGAAACCCTGCGCAACTACATGGAGAGATTCAACAAGACCTGCTTGGATATACAAAACATGCCAATAGAAGCCGCTATCATGGGCCTCATTAATGGCCTGCGAGAAGGACCTTTTAGTCAATCTATATCAAAGAAGTACCTTACGTCTCTGAACGAGGTGCAAGAACGAGCGGAGAAGTACATCAACATGGAAGAAAACTCCCGATTAGGAGAGACCTCAAAGGCCGGGTTCACCACTCGGGATAAAGACAAAGATTCTAGAAAGAAAGAAGATTGCCATGGAGAGAAAATAAAAAAATACCACAATTACATCCCTCTTCGGGTGTCTCTTGTGGATGTCTACAGAGAGGTTTGCAACACAGAAAAAATACCACCAGCTCGGCCACTCAAAGGCAAAAAAGAAGGAAGAAACCGGGCTGAATATTGTGAATACCATCGGATCCGCGGGCACTCCGCCAATGAGTGTTTTGACTTAAAAAACGTCATAGAAAAGCTCGTACGAGAAGGAAAGTTAGATCGATACCTGGCCACCCATGATAAGGAACAAAGGAAAAGAAGAAGAGCAGAAGACGTCTGACCAACTGCGTGGTCATCCCGAACGCTAGAAAGACATATCCACATGATCACGGTGGATTCGCCGGGGGAGGAATCTCCAAATCATCCCGCAAAAGACATCTCAAAGACGTATACCACGTCGCAGAAAGGAAGGAAGCACCCGGCATCCCGGCAATCACTTTTACCAAGGAAGACGCATCCGGCATCGCGACAGGGCATGACGATCCCATGGTCATCACTATTATACATGAAAACGCAAATCTTCATCGCACACTGATAGACCAGGAGAGCTCTGCCGATATCTTATTCAAAACCGCTTTCGACAAACTTGGCTTGGAAGAAAAAGAACTCAGAGCATATCCGCACAGCCTGTTCGGGTTAGGAGACACCCCGGTTCAACCAATGAGATACATCCCGCTCCACACAACTTTTGGAAAGGAAAGTCAGTCAAAGACACTCAAAATAGATTATATCGTCGTTGACGTAAGCTCAGCCTACAATGCCCTAATAGGTCGGGCAACGCTAAATCAACTCGGCGCAATAGTCTCGACCCCACATCTATGCATGAAGTTCTCGACCGCCGAAGGAATAGCCACAGTAAAGGCAGATCAGAAGATGGCGTGCCGCTGTTACAATGAGAGTCTAAACCTCAGAGGCAGAGGAGAAGAATTCCATACAATCGAGCTCGGAGGAGTTCGGAGGCGGGAAGAGCTCCGCCCACAACCTGAAGGAGAAGTAGAGAAAATCCAGATCGGGAACACCCCAGACCAAACAACCAACATTAGCATACTCCTAAAAGGGGACATGAAAAAATCACTCATACAGTTCCTACGCGAGAACGCCGACCTCTTTGCATGGAAGGCCGCAGATATGCCAGGCATAGATCCCAAACTAATATGCCACAAGTTAGTAGTCTACCCAGGATTTCAGACGGTACAACAAAGGCGCAGAAAGCTAGGACCAGAACGCTCTCAAGCATTGGAAGAACAGGTACAAGCTCTACTGGAGGCAGGCTTCATAAGAGAAGTCAAATACCCGCTATGGCTTGCTAATGTCGTTTTGGTAAAAAAAGTTAAATGGAAAGTGGAGAATGTGCACCGACTATACCGATCTTAACAAAGCTTGCCCGAAAGATCCTTATCCACTCCCAAACATCGACGCATTGGTAGATGCTTCCTCCGGATACAAATACCTCTCCTTTATGGACGCATACTCGGGATATAACCAAATCCCAATGTACCCACCCGACCAAGAAAAAACCTCTTTCCTGACCCCAATGGCAAATTACTGCTACATCGTTATGCCTTTCGGTCTAAAAAATGCAGGAGCCACTTACCAAAGGCTAATGAACAAAGTTTTCTTGGATCACATCGGAAAGATCATGGAGTTCTACGTGGACGACATGCTAGTGAAGACGCAAAATGAAGAGATGTTACTATCCGACCTGACACAAGTATTCAACACCATAAGACGACACGGCATGCGACTCAATCCCACGAAATGTACCTTCGCAGTGGAAGCTAGTAAATTCTTGGGTTTTATGATCACACAGAGAGGAATCGAAGTGAACCCGGACAAGTGCATGGCCATACTCGACATGAAAAGCCGGACTTGTATCAAAGAGGTACAGCAACTCAACGGGCGGTTGGCGGCCTTGTCCAGATTCCTGGCGGGATCAGCAATATGATCTCTCCCCTTCTACGCCACTCTAAGGAAGGGAAAGGAGTTTGAATGGACAGTTGAATGTGAGCAAGCCTTCCAAGACGTCAAAAAATTTCTGGGACAACCACCTATATTAGGTCGGCCACGGGAAGGAGAACCACTCATATTGTACCTCACAGTAGGAAATCGGGCAATAGCCTCAGCACTGGTCTGAGAAGACAACAGTGGGCAACAACCCATATACTTTATCAGCAAAGCATTACAAGGGTCCGAACAGAACTATCAGAAAATAGAAAAATTCGCTTATGCTCTCATAATAACATCTCGACGACTTCGTTCATACTTCCAGTCTCACACCATTAAAGTTCGGACCAACCAGCCCATAAAAGGAATCTTACAGAAAATAGACTTGGCAGGCAGAATCCTGCAATGGGCAGTCGAGTTGTCCGAATTCGACCTTCAATACGAAGCACGGACGGCCATCAAATCTCAATATCTGGCCGACTTCATTGCAGAATTTACAGACACACCGAAAATCCCCGTAGTATGGAATCTATATGTGGATGGCTCCTCAAACAAAACGGGAAGTGGCACAGGCGTTATACTTGAAAGCAACCAGGGGACCCAAATCGAACTCTTCCTCAAATTCGGGTTCCCAACCACAAACAATCAAGCGGAATATGAGGCACTATTAGCTAGTTTGAAGCTGGCCGGGGAGGTGGGAACTCAAAAACTTATCATCTTCAGTGACTTACAAGTAGTCACTTCACAAATAATAGGAAGTTAGCAAGCCAAAGATCCCACTATGAAAAAGTACTTGGACAAAACTAAGGAATAGCTCAGACAACTCGGAGAGTATGAGATCCGACATATACCCCGAGAACAGAATGCCCGGGCCGATGCACTTTCAAAACTAGCCAGCACCAAACCAGGAGGCAACAATAGAAGCCTTATCCAAGAAACTCTACAGAAGCCATCAATCTCAGACGAAGAAAAGGTCCTAGCCATAACAGGTCGCGATCAGGGATGGATGACCCCCATAATTAATTACCTCACGACAGAGGCCCTCCCTACAGATGAGAAAGAGGCAAAGAGGTTAAAACGGGAAGCAGAATACTACACCATCATAAATAATACTTTATACAAAAGAGGGATTTCAACACCAATGCTAAAATGCGTGCCGACTTCCAACACTACGGATATCCTAGAAGAAGTACACAGTGGCATTTGTGGCAATCATCTCGGAGCGCAAGCACTAGCCAAAAAGTACTTCGGGTAGGATTCTATTGGCCAACTCTACAAAAAGAGGCCACAAAATTCGTAAAGACATGTTCGCCATGTCAAAAGCATGCCAACTTCGACACCGCTCCGCCAGAGGAGCTCATCAGCGTAACCTCACCTTGGCCATTTGCAAAATGGGGACTCGATCTCGTCGGACCTTTCCCTCAAGGATCAGGACAAGTCAAATTCCTCATAGTAGAAATAGACTACTTCACAAAATAGATCGAGGCAGAACCCCTAGCCAATGCCACAGCTCAAAGAAGTCGGAAATTCATATATAGAAACATCCTCACAAGGTTCGGAGTCCCATACTCCATCACTACAGACAATGGTACCCAGTTCACAGACATAGGTTTTAGAAAACTAGCAGTCGACCTAAATAAAGATCGAGCTCGAGCAGGGGTACTGTTCATACCCTGGGTCGAGCTCTCCGACCCGGGATGTTCTACAGATAAAGCGACCGACCTCTTTAAGGTTAGGAGGACCCGACCTCTTCTCAAAGAGGTCAGCCAAATCACAGGAAGGCTCAATAGAGGGACCAAATGGAGGAATACGCCCCAAATCTTATGGCAGCATAAGCCTACAAAGAGAAGGGCGGTTCCCTTGAAGATAAGATGACCTCAATTAAAGATAAGATAAAGATAAGATAAGATAACTAACTAATCTTATCTAAGAAGGTCACTCTATGCCATTATAAATACACTGGAGCACCCAAGTATAACTCATACTCTGATTCTACCCCCACCCTCCGGGAATGAAGGATCAGCACCACCACTGTGTCCAACAAGTCGGACACAGCGGCTCCAGCCACCGTCAACAGGTCAGATACAACAGCTCCGACCAAGTACCGAAGATCTCGTCCAAGATCGACCTATAGTTTCAGGTAACCCACGGAACACTTTCGTACAAAAGTTAGGTTGTCACTTAAGCAAACCCAATAAAATTGATAACTGAGTATTCAAACCTCGGGTCGTCTTCTCAAGGAATTGCAGGGAGGTGTGTTTATTATTGGTTATGGAAAATTTTATATTCTTGGGTTTTTTTTGAAATATTGAGCAAGGAAAATAAATTGCAAGGGAAATAATTAATAATTGAAAAACTCTTGGCAAGGTATGAGAACTGGAATTCCTATCCTAGTTATCCTTATCAGGTGTGATGAGAATTGGGTTTCAACGCCACTTGGTCAGCCTTTACTAAACAAAGGAAGGTCAAGTGGACTAATTAGCTTGATCCTCAAGTCCTAGTCAATCCCTATGGAAGGACTAGCTTTAGAGTGATCCAGATCAATCAGTAATTCCAATTTCAATCAACAGTTGAGTTTGATAACTCAAGTGTTACCAATTACTTAACCAAATCTAAAAAGGGAAAATAAATCTAATTTAAATTGAAAGTATCATAAATATAATAAAACAATCATGAATCTGAAATACCTCAAATTGTATTAAATAGAAAATCAATCTAAACATAAAGAGTTCATAAACTAAATTGAGAAAATAAATAAAAGGAACATTGAACCTGTGATTGAAGAAGATGAAATCCTAATTCCTTTAAGAGGAATCCTAATCCTAAATCCTAAGAGAAAGGAGAGAACCTCTCTCTCTAAAAACTACATCTATAAACAAAAATTGTGAATTATCAGCTTATGCTAAGTATGGATGCATTCCCCCACTTTATAGCCCAGAAATCTATGTTATCTGGGCCAAAAACCGGGTCAAAAATAGCCCAGAAATCGTTGATTATGAAATCTATCACGTATAGGTTGTTGCAAAGTCATGCGGAAGCGTCGTCCACACGTTCGCGCGGATTGGGTTTTTGCCAGGTCACGCGTCCGCGTGATCCACGCGTTTGTGTTGCCTGGCTTCGAAGCAGCTATGGCCAATTATATATCGTTGCAAAGCCCTAGACGTTAGCTTTCCAACACAACTGAAACTGCATAATTTGGACTTCTGTAGCTTAAGTTATGGTCAATTTAGTACCAAGAGATCAGGTTGGACAGCTTTAGCAGTTCCTTCAGTTTCTTGTATTTCTTCCACTTTTACATACTTCCTTTCCATCCTCTAAGCTATTCCTATCCTGTAATCTCTGAAAACACTTAACACATATATCAAGGTATCGAATGGTAATAAGAGAGGATTAATATTAGAAAATATAAGGCCAAAGAAGCATGTTTTCAATCATAGCACAAAATCAGGAAGGAGAATGTAAAACATGCGATTAGTATGAATAAGTGAGTAAAGAGTTGATAAAAACCTCTTAAATTAGCACAAGATAAACCATGAAATAGTGGTTTATCATGTGTCCTAAATGCAGTCTTAGGAATATCATCCTCTTTCACCTTTATTTGATGGTAACCAGATCTCAAATCAATCTTGGAAAACACTCCAGCTCATTGCAGTTTATCCATCAAGTCATCTATTCTTGGCAGCGGGTACTTGTTCTTCACAGTCACTTTGTTCAACTGTCAATAATTCACACACAGTCATATTCCTCTATCCTTCTTCACCAATAAAATGGGCGCTCCCCACGGTGGTACACTCGGTCGAATGAACCTCTTATTCAAAAGCTCTTCCAACTGAGTTTTTAATTCGGCCAGCTCTATCAGAGCCATTCTATACGACGCAATCGATACTGGTCTAGTTCCTAGCACCAATTCAATTGCAAATTCAATCTCCCTTTGAGGTGAAAGCTTTGGGATATCTTCCGGGAATACCTCAGGAAAGTCTCTTACCACCGGAATCTGATCTAAGTTCTGGGCATCACCCAACGCATTAGAAGTCAACAAGAGATAACCCTGATACTCTTCCCCACTATAGTGCACCGTTACAAAGTTCAGGTAGTAGCCCTCAGCTATCACTGCCCTATTTTCTCCTTCCAGCATAAACCAAATCGACTGCTCAAAGAAATGCAACAAAACCCAATTCTTCGACAACCAATCAAACTCCAAAATTATCTCCAACCTAACCATTGGTAAACAAATCAAGTCATGCACGAAGTCTCTACCCACAAGCTTGAAACCTACTTGCCTACACCCTGCCCTATTCATAACCATCATATGCGGAGTATGTACATGCAAATCAAACACTAACTTTGACACTTTCAAGCCTAGTTCTTTAACTTTAGCAAATGAAATAAATGAATGCGAAGCTCCAGTATCATACAATGAAATTAATGTTTTATCACCAATTAAACATATACCTCTCATCAACGGATCCACCTTGGAAGCATCCTTGGTGTTTACAGCAAATACTCGCCCCTGGTGCTGACTTTGGCTCGCATTTGGGTTCTTCCCACGGGTGCAATCCCTTGCCATATGACCAGGCAAACCACAGTTGAAGCAACCACCTAAACCAATCTTGGAAGAGTCATATGGATGAAAACACCCACAACGCACACAAGTCAAATCCAGAGAATTCTTACTCTGATTTCCTCTTCCTTTGGCATACTGAAACTCATTCTGAGCATTCTTTCTGAAGCCTCCTTGACGTTGAGGCATATCCTCCTCTCTTGAAACTTTGACCCCTCGGATGAAAATACTTGCCATGTCCCTTACTAGTGTTCCCTCTATGAGTCTCATTGGACGAAGTTACCGTTTTTGCGTATTCCTCAACCACCCTTGCTTTGTTCACAAAGTCAGAGAAAGTATGAATCTCCGTAGGAGCCACAATAGTCATGATGTTGTCCTTCAAGCCCCTTTGGTACTTGATACCTTTCCAATTTTTGTAGGATTTTGGGGCACCCTGACACACCCTAGAAAACCTACAAAGCTCCTCAAACTTGCTCGTGTAATCTGCCACAGACAAGGAACCTTGCTTTAGCTGCATCAGTTCCATCTCCTTCGCTTCTCTTGCAGACTCAGGAAAATACTTCTTGTAGAAGGCCGTTTGGAATATGTCCCAACGAACATTGGTATTTTGAAGCTGTATCAAGCGGCATTCTACCTACCACCAGTGTTAGGCCTCTCCCGCAAGCTGATAAGCGGAAAATTCTATATATTGGTTATTCAAAACGTGCTGAGCATGCAAAGCATGTTCCATGGCCTGGAACCAGTTGTCTGCTTTTATAGGATTGGTTGATCCTCAGAAAATTGGCGGATGAACCTTGAGAAACGTCGCCAAGGTCATCGGAGCACCTCCCGTGTTATCGCCATTTCCCTCAGCATTATCATTAGCATTACCTTCGCCATTCCCGTTTCCGTTTCTGGCCAGTTCGTCTAGCCTCTGCACAGCTTACAAAGTCGCAGCAGCATTAGCCTCCATAGTGTTCGCTAAATTCGACATGGTTATCAGCTAGTTGCTCATTCCTACTTTTCTCGTGAACGTGCTCGACCTCGTTTGCAAGTGGCCATTAGGATTCCTGTCTCCACCAAATAATCGATATCAAGGTGATCAGTCTCAATATCAAAAGCCTAGTTCTTCAATTATCCCAAACAGGCACTCACAAACAAGCATGCTATGCATATATCAAACAGATAACCTAATAGCATCAAAGAAAAGACACACAGAGTATGCAATGAAGTACAATCGGCATATCCCTCAGACTCACGAGGACGAACCACTCTGATACCAATAAATGTAACACCCTAATTAGCCTAAGCTTTACCTCGCATCGTAAAGCAAAGTTTAATCAGAGATTACGATAGTTCTAAAGTTCATACATATAATATATGGAATAAATAATATAATCTAGAAGCCCGATGAAAGATATAGCTCAAAAATAGGATTTGAAAAGCAAAAATGTGCTAACAAAGCTTCTAGCTTAAAGCACATGGTATATATAATATAACAAAAGATAAGAGTATAATATCATAAGAATCTAGCTACGGCTCACGGAGTTTAAGTCAGCTAGCTATATATGGACATATAGAACCAGATAGTAAAAAATAAGCTTATACAACCTTTTCTCTCTCAATACAAGCCTCTAGGCAAAAGCAAAATACAAAAGTGAGAGCTATATACACAAAATAAATCAAAAAGACTCCAAGAGTAACAGGATCCTCCGCTATCTATCACCATCCAAACAACTCACCGAAGGTTCTCAGTATGGTAACAGTGCCCAGTGATGTAGGATATAAGACCCGGGATGCCAAAGGCAATCCTAGACTTCATATCCATCACAAGATTCAATGCAAGTAAAGCACAAGTAGAAGCATATAAGGCAAGTAATTCAAGTAAGCAATTAGGCATGTTATTCAATTAGGCATACAATTACAAGTTGGCAAAGCATACAAACAATTAGAAGATGTACATGATGAATGCCTGTCCTATTGGCTGTGATATCATATTGTCGGTTCAACTGCCAACCCGATACATCTCCATGGAGACGTCGCCCTTCGGAATCATCATTTGGGAACCCCCGAGATATGGTTCTCGGATCACCGTCCAGGATTTTGTGCTTGCAGACTCTATTGATCCGAAGGGTTGCGAGCGGGATACTCTTGCCACATACCTCACATCTTAATGTAAGCGGGATTAACCACCATCCTTACGCCATTGCTACCTCGACAGGCGGGATTAACCACTGTCCCTGCCAGGCACATAGCGTCTCATAATCTCAATATAAAATAGTAGTTCAATGGTTTTTCAGAAAACATTTTCAACATATCAATGAATCATTATTTCCCATTCGAGTCCTCGACTCATCTCAACCACTATCCAATCAACATTTCCATTCCGCGTCCTCGACTCAGCTCAACTACTGTCGATTCACATTTCAGTTCCAAACTCAACAGTTCATCAGTTCTCACTTCATATACCAATCTACCTTCACATGCCATCAAACATATCCTCAGTACATCCGAAACCTAAGCCTCCGTTTTCTAATTTTTCATAATAATATCAACTAAAACTCTTAGGTTATTTTCCATGTTTTTAATGCCCAAAAAACATAAGCCCAAGAGCCTTAAAATAGTATCACAAAAGTTTACAATCTTATTAGGAAGGTGAAATAGTTGAAAACAAAATTTAAATTTGAGAAATAGGGTGTGTTCATACGCATAGGGGTGTGCCTGTGCACGCCCAAGAGAAGTTTTAAAATGTTTTCGTATGCATAGGGGTATGCGTACGCACAGGTACCAATTTTTGCAATTCCATTCACTCGCACAAGGCGTGCTAGCGCCCTCTAAAGATTGCCATCCCTAACGTGTGCGTGCGCACAGGGCTGTGCGTGCGCACAGGATGTAAACATCCATTGGGTATGTGTGAGCACAAGCTGTGCTAGCACTCTAAACAGATTGCCTGCCTCTGCGTGTGCGTGCGCACAGGTTGAAAATTTCACAGGGATGTGCGTGCGCACAAGGCTATGCGTGCGCACATACCAAAAATCACAAAATTCTATAACTTTGCAGAATTTCAGATTTTGACACCAATCTTTGAATCATCATAACTTCATCTACAAAAATCCAAATTTTACCAATTTCAACAAATTTCGAAAATCAAGGCATAAGTTATTGATGTTTGGAAAACGATCCAACACAAAACTCACCGGCAAGTGTACTGGGTCGCATCAAGTAATAATAACTCACATGAGTGAGGTCGATCACACAGGGAATAAAGGATTGAGTAATTTTAGTTAGGTGGTTGATTTAGTCAAGTGAACAAGTGTTGATTTGAGTGATTTGTATTCAATAGAAGCTAAATTGCATGAAATTTAAAGGGAGAGGAGAAATTGACAGTAATTGAAAGTGCAGGAGAATTAAAGAGCTAAATCTTAAAGAACAAATAATATAAATGACTAAAACTTAGATTGCAAGGAATGTAAATGGCTGAAGCTTAAGGTGCAAGAAATGTAAAATTGCAGAAATAATAAAGAGCTCAAGGAGCTGGGATCTCAGAATCACACACGAACAAGCAAAAGCAAGCAATCTTGGAAACAAAAAATGAAATAAGTTGCATAAGATCTCAATCAGAAAAGTGAAAGTGTTTGAAGAAATAAACAGCAAATGAATTAAACTTAAATTGCAGAATTTCAATGGGAGAGTGAAGATCACAGGGGTTAAAGAGACTAGAAAACAAGTCTAGATCTCAATTCCTTCCTTGATCCAATCAGAAAATAATTTGCAGAAGAAATAAAAAATGAAAGCAGTAAAGGAAATTTAGATCCAATATTTAGATCAATTGAGATGAAGAGTAGAAGATGATTCTCAGAATTTGAATCAATGGAACTCTTTCCAATCTCAATTCAAGATCCAAAGGAAGATAGCAAAATTAGCAGGAGCAATGAAAATGAAATCAGAAAGCTTAATTCAACTCACAATTCCTTAGAATTATGCAAAAGAGAACAAAGATGAATTGTAGATCAAGGATTGAAACAGAATTCCTTCAATCTCTATCCACAATTCACAAACAGAAAAGAGTGTAGAACAATGAAAAAGAAAATCAATTCCCAACCCCAATTTCCCAAATTCAAATATGAAAATTAAAAGGAGCTAAAAGTAAAACTAAATTTACAAAATCTCCCCTTTTCTAAATCAAACTAACTTCTATTTATACACTTTCTATTCTTGATCCTCAAGCCTTGAATTGGGACTTTGGCTTTGCTGAGATTGGGTAGAAGATGGCTCCAATTGAATGCTCTTGATCTTGAGAAGAGATCCGTGTGAGAATTGGATACTGATGCTTTAAGTTTGTATCAACGTTTGAGGGTCAATGTTGACTCAAACGCCACTTTGAATCATATCAGCAAAAACCAGAAAGGCTTGCTGTCATTGGCGTTTGACTCAACGTTAGAAGGCCAACGTCGTCGAATCCACGCGTACGCGTGCTTTGCACATTCGCGCATTTTGCTTAAAAATGCTTATCCACGCGTTTGCGTGGATAAAAAATACATTTTTGCCGCTTTAAGGACATTGGCCTTAGCGTTGGACCCCAAACGTTCCCTCCAACGTTGGCGTTTTCACACGTATGCGTGCTTGACGCGTTCGCATGCTTTGCCTTTTTCCCATCCACGCGGACGCGTCACCAATGCGTTCGCGTCGATGTATGTTTTTCAAATCGCAATTCTGGAACGAGCATCAAAGACGTTGGAGGCTACGTTTGAGCTAACGTTGGACCCCCAATGTCAAAATTTAGTGACGCATACACGTGGATGGTCGTTTTGCTATTCCACGCGTGCGCGTGACAGACGCTTTCGCCCGGATATAGAATTTTTGCTTTTTCACGCGTACGCGTCATAGACGCGTACGTGTCGCTAAAAAAACTTTTTTTGCCCAGAATTGAAACTTTTCATTGCCACGTTGGGGGTAACGTTGGATGTCCAACGCTACCTCAAATGTGAGCATCAGCAAATTTATGTTATGTTTCTCTTCTCCAAGTCTTTTTTCTTCAACCTTCCTCCATGCTTTTCTTCACCTATCATCAACCAATAAATGCATCAAAGCCTTGCTAAAGTTGTGAAAATTCTTATCATTCTTAACACACAAGTAATTATAGCATAATTCTCATGAAATTACATCATATTAATCATAATTGGATGAATCTAGGTATGCCAGAATTTCTACCCAAATGGCTTACTTATGACTCAAGAAAGTGCATAAAACCTAATGAAACAAGTGAAGAATGCTTGAAAAGCTAGCATAAGATGACTTGTCATCACAACACCAAACTTAAACCTTGTTTGTCCCCAAGCAAGCATTAAACATAAGAGAAGATGAAATGAAACAGAGAAGTATACATGTCCTTATTTAGCAGATAATTGAACTTGGTTCATGGGATTTTATGCAGATAATGGTTGCTCATTTATTACTTGCTGACAGATAAAAAATGTTTCCTTAAAGGTTCATTAGAGTTGCTGCTACAATGCCTTACTTTTGCTTGATCCCTTGCTAGTTTTTCCTTCCTTATTTTGCTTAGAAAGCTTATTTATTACTGAAATCTTGGTGACAAATGTTGCAGCAGCCTTTGGCTTAGTTTTGCTCAACATTTCTTTACCACAGACACATAGCTCACATTTTCTTCCTAGGAGCATTGATGCCCAGCATCTCTTTGGATCACTAAGTGTTTTGTAGCTAGGTTGCTCTTGATAGTGGACTTTCAGTTGGCAATCCCAGATCAGTTGATCCAAGTGGCCAAGATTTGAAATACTCCTCGGAACTTACTTGTCCAAGCATATCCTAGTACAAAAACACCACAGGCATATGTCCTAAGGTCCAAGCTATTGGTGTCTAGCCTTATTGTTTGTTTCTTTGCCCATTCTTGGCTTTTCTCTTTCCTTTTTTTTTCTTTGCTTCATTCTCAAAGGAATTTCATTGATAAAAGACTTTATTGCAGCAAACTAATTCACACTTCAAAGAACATGTTATTATGCAGCTTTTGTTATTTGAGCTAACCATTGAATCAAACAAATACCACCACTGAATTTCATTATAACTTCTACAACATTGAACATTCACTTTCTATTTCAAACATTTTTCTTTTATTCATGAAGCAGGGGAAAACAAAATAAAATTCAAGCTAATGAGGAATGACAAACATAAAGCAGGCTAGCATTTTTGGCAAACATTTTCACTTACACTTAATTGAACACTTTAACATGACATATAGGGATTCCCAATTTAAAACACTTCACAACAACAAGGATTAAGTGTCAATACAACCTGTTGGGACTGTCTCTTCAGCTTTTTCTTCTGTCATCATTATTTCTCTTTGCTGTACTTCCCTTGGACAATGATGCAGATCCCTTTCTCAGGTTGAATGTTTTCCTCCATAATCCTTAGAAGTTGCTTGTTTCTCAAGCCCTTAGGCAACTGGTTAGTATGCGAAAATTGTTTGTGGGCTTTTGAACTTACTTTGGTGTGTGAACACCAAACTTAGTCCCTTGCCAATGTTTCTCATGCATCAAGTCAACCATATGTGAAACCCTTCTGTCTTTGCTGAAGGTTATAAAACTAGAAACTAGAAAACAGAAAATAGTTAAATGGTTTATCTGATTACTTGGAGCTAGCAACCCTTTATGCAGAAGGTGAAAATGTGTTTTTAAATGAGATTTTGGTGGAACACCAAACTTAGCATTCTTCATTCTCCCTTAAATTGTTTTGGTGTGCAACACCAAACTTAGCTCCTTGCAATACAGATAAAACTACTCAACCTTTTTATTGAATTAGCTATGAAAAGAAAACTACTTCAGGTTGGGTTGCCTCCCAACAAGCACTCTTTTAATGTCACTAGCTTGACATCGTTCATTCTTTGATCATGGAGGCTGAAAAACATAGTGCCTCAGCTTTTCTCCTCTTACTGTGAACTTTCTTCCAGTCTCCCCTTTGATGATTTCTAGGCGTTCAAGTGAAAGGACCCAATTCACAGTGTAGTATTCAGATAATTGTGGAGACACCTTCATTGGTTCGGGGTTTAATACACTTTATCCCCTAGTGAAAAGCCTTCAGTAGGGATCTTCTTGTTTCTTTACCCTCTTGGCCTCTTCTTCTTTTCTTTCTCAGAAGATAATCCATTCCTTGGTGATTCTTTATTTGGGGTGTTGAGTTTCTCATCAGGGGGTTTTAGATCTAGCTCCCCCTTGATTTCTTTGGTCTATTGCACTATCTCTACTTCTTTCAAGCATGGATTTGGAAGTCTTGGAGTTAACTCATTGAGTGCCTCCTTCAAGCTTTGATCTCTAGCCTTATCATTCATACAATCTTTTTCTTGAGTGGGCTCATGCAGGGTTTTAAAAACATGGAATGCTAGGTGCTCATCATGCACTCTCAGCAACAATTTCCCTTTTTCAACATCTATCAATGCTCTACCCGTAGCTAGGAAAGGCCTCCCCAGGATGATGGGAGTGTTAGGGTCCTCTTCTATATCTGAGATAGCAAAGTCAGCAGGGAGAAAGAATTTTTCCACTTTTACCAACACATTCTCCACAACTCCCAGTGCTTGCTTAATGGATTTGTCAACCATTTGGAAATCTATTTGTGTGGACTTCAGCTTAGAAATTTGAAGTTTCCTCATGAGAGACAAAGGCATCAAGTTTATGCTTGCACCGAGGTCACAGAATGACTTCTCAATTGTTATGTTTCCTATGGTGCAAGGTATGTAAAAACTCCTAGGATCATCTTTCTTCTCTAGCAACTCTCTTTGGAGGATAGCACTACATTCCTTTGTCATCTCAACAATCTGTCCTTTCTTCAGGGATCTTTTTTTTGTCAGTATTTCCTTCATAAATTTGGCATACAATGGCATCTGTTCAACTACTTCTAAGAAAGGAATATTGATGCTGAGTGTCTTGAATATGTCCAGGAATTTTGAGTATTGCTTATCCTCGTTTTCTTTTTTGAACCTCTAAGGGTATAGAAGGTTGGGGACATATGGCCTCACCCCTTCTTTCTTCTCTTGTAGCTGTGGTTCAAGGATGTTATTGTCTCCCTTTGAGATTTGTGCCTTCTTGGTTGTCTGATCCTTTTCACTTTTCTCCTCTATCTCTTCTTGTGGAACTTCTCATAGTCTTCTCACTTCCCACTGTGATTGCCTTGTACTCCTCCAACTTTATAGCTTTTCCTTTGTCCCTTTCAATGACATTGGGGAAGGTATTCGCTCTCTTCTCACCCGTTTCTGAAATTTGCTTAGCCATTTGCCCCATGTGTCTCTCAAGGTTTCTGATTGACTCTTCTTAGTTTTTACTTGCTATGGCTTGATCTTTTCTTGCTACTTCTTGATTTTTTCATGAGTTTCTCCATCATCATCTCCAGACTAGAGATTCTTTGAGAGTCTAGATTTGGTTGTGGTTGTGTAAAGTGAGATGGTTGTTGCTGGAAATTGTTTGAACCATTTGCGAAGGTATTTTGTGGGTGGAATGTGGATGTGGACAAGTTATTCTGGTGGTTTTGTGAGTTGTTATGGGGATGGTGATATATGTTTTGTGAATTTTTGAATTGGTTAGTATTATTGGATGAATGGTTACGGTTGTTTGTGTTGCTGAGGCTGCCAGACTTGAAGTCCCTTTCTCCTTGATTCTGATGCTCACCCTACCTTGAATTAGAATGAGTCTTCCAGGGTGTCTTATGTGCATCATCATGAAAATTATGTTGAGATGAACTTGAAGTGTTATTCATGCATTGCACCTGCTTAGGGCTTTGTTGCTCATAATTGAATGTCCCAAAACTTTTTTCAAATTGATTCCACCCATGTGAGGTTTGAGATTGGCATTGTGTGTTTACTGCAGTACCTTGCAGTCCATCAATTTTCTTGGCCATCATTTCTATTTGTTGCTAAAGCTGTTGATGCATCTGTTTGTTTTGTGCCAAGAGAATGTCAACACCTTCAAGCTCCAGCACACCCATTCTCTGGGCTGGTTGGCATTGTCTTTGATGAGCAAAGAAGTATTGATTATTTGCCACCATCTCTATGAGGTTTTGGGCTTCCTCTGCTGTCTTCATTAGCTGCAATGAGCCTCCTACTGAATGATCTAATGCTTCCTGAGCTTTCTGGGTCAACCCTTCATAGAGGTTTTGAAGATTATCCCATTCATTGAACATTTCTGGTGGACACTTCCTGAGTAAAGCTTTGTATATTTCCCATGCATCATACAATGACTCTCCATCCATTTGAGTGAATATTTGGACTTCTATTTTGAGTCTGATAATCCTTTGGGGAGGGTAGAACTTGGCTAGAAATTTGCTCACTAAGTCTTCCCAATTATTGATGCTTTCTTTGAGAAATGTCTCTAGCCATTGAGTGGCCTTATCCTTCAGAGAGAATGGAAACAGTAGCAGCTTGTAGATGTCTGGATGCACACCACTTATTTTGATAGTTTCACAAATGCTGAGGAAGATGGATAAGTGTTGGTTTGGATCTTCAAGTAGACCTCTTCCATAGGAGCAATTGTTCTGCACCAGAGTAATAGGTTGAGGCTTCAACTCAAAATTATTTGCATGAACGTTGGGAGTGAGTATGCTACTCCCGTAGTTTCTGGCATTGGGGATAGTGTAAGAGGCCAACACCCTTCTTGTAGGCTGGGTATTGTTGCTCACTCCCTCTTCACGCACCTCAGCCTCCATGACTTGCAAAAATCACAAACAAACAAATGAAATATGGACATTCTAATGCTAGAATGTGGTTAAAGGATTAGGTGACACAATGTGTCAAACAGTTAATATGCTTATTAAAAATAAAGAAAAATAAAGAAAAAGTGCTTAATCTAGATCACCACCTTACTTAATTATTGTCAATCTAATTCAATCCCCGGCAATGGCGCCAAAAACTTGATGTGTGGAAAATGATCCAACATAAAACTCACCGGCAAGTGTACCGGGTCGCATCAAGTAATAATAACTCACATGAGTGAGGTCGATCCCATAGGGATTGAAGGATTGAGCAATTTTAGTTAGGTGGTTGATTTAGTCAAGCAAACAAGTGTTGATTTGAGTGATTTGTATTTAACAGAAGCTAAATTGCATGAAATTTAAAGGGAGAGGGGAAATTGACAGTAATTGAAGAGCTGAATCTTAAAGAACAAATAATATAAATGACTGAAACTTAGATTGCAAAGAATGTAAATGGCTAAAGCTTAAAGTGTAAGAAATGTAAAATTGCAGAAATAATAAAGAGCTCAAGGAGCTGGGATCTCAGAATCACACACGAACAAGCAAAAGCAAGCAATCTTGGAAACATAAAATGAAATAAGTTGCATTAGATCTCAATCAGAAAAGTGAAAGTGTTTGAAGAAATAAACAGCAAATGAATTAAACTTAAATTGCAAAATTTTAACGAGAGAGTGAAGATCTCAGGGGTTAAAGAGACTAGAAAACAAGTCTAGATCTCAATTCCTTCCTTGATCCAATCAGAAAACAATTTGCAGAAGAAATAAAAAATGAAAGCAGTAAAGGAAATTTAGATCCAATATTTAGATCAATTGAGATGAAGAGTAGAAGATGATTCTCAGAATTTGAATCAATGGAACTCTTTCCAATCTCAATTCAAGATCCAAAGGAAGATAGCAAAATTAGCAGGAGCAATGAAAATGAAATCAGAAAGCTTAATTCAACTCACAATTCCTTAGAATTATGCAGAAGAGAACAAAGATGAATTGTAGATCAAGGATTGAAACAGAATTCCTTCAATCTCTATCCACAATTCACAAACAGAACAGAGTGTAGAACAATGAAAAAGAAAATCAATTCCCAACCTTAATTTCCCAAATTCAAAGATGAAAATTAAAATAAGCTAAAAGTAAAACTAAATTGACAGAAGGTTCCCTTTTCTAAATCAAACTAACTTCTATTTATACACTTTCTATTCTTGATCCTTAAGCCTTGAATTGGGCCTTTGGCTTTGCTGAGATTGGGTCGAAGATGGCTCCAATTGAATGCTCTTGATCTTGAGAAGAGATTCGTGTGAGAATTGGATACTGATGCTTTAGGTTTGTGTCAACGTTGACTCAAATGCCACTTTGAATCATATCGGCAAAAACCAGAAAGGCTTGCTATCATTGGCGTTTGACTCAATGTTGGAGGGCCAACGTTGTCGAATCCACGCGTACGCGTTCGCACATTCTGCTAAAAAATTCTTATCTACGTGTTCGCGTGGATAAAAAAAACATTTTTCCTGCTTTAAGGACGTTGGCCTCAGCGTTGGACCCCAAACGTTCCCTCCAACGTTCGCATTTTCACGCATACGTGTGCTTCACGCGTTCACGTGCTTTGCCTTTTTCCCATCCACGCGGACGCGTCTCTAACGCGTTCGCATCGATGTATGTTTTTCAAATCTCAATTCTGGGCTGAGCATCGAAGACGTTGGAGGCTACGTTTGAGCTAACATTGGACCCCCAACGTCAAAATTTAGTGACGCATACGCGTGACCCACGCGTACGCGTGGATGGTCGTTTTGCCATTCGACGCGTGCGCATGACGCACGCTTTTACGCGGATACAGAATTTTTGTTTTTTCACGCGTACACGTCATAGACGCGTACGCGTCGCTAAAAAAACTTTTTTTGCCCAGAATTGAAACTTTTCATTGCCACGTTGAAGGTAACGTTGGATGTCCAACGCTACCTCAAACGTGAGCATCAGCAAATTTATGTTATGTTTCTCTTCTCCAAGTCTCTTTTCTTCAACCTTCTTCCATGCTTTTCTTCACCTATCATCAACCAATAAATGCATCAAAGCCTTGCTAAAGTTTTGAGAATTCTCATCATTCTTAACACACAAGTAATTATAGCATGATTCTCATGCAATTGCATCATATTAATCATAATTGGATGAATCTAGGTAATGCCGGAATTTCTACCCAAATGGCATACTTATGACTCTAGAAAGTGCATAAAACCTAATGAAACAAGTGAAGAATGCTTGAAAAGCTAGTATAAGATGACTTGTCATCAGTTATGATCAGACAAAGTTCACCAAAAACTAATTTTTACCAAAACTCCTAAAAATCTCAATTTACCAACTTTAACAAACCACATCCAACCAAAACCATACTAAACTTTCAATTACAGCACAATCTATCCTCTTGGGTCACAATTCGCCATTCACACCAATTTTTCAGAAACACTTCATCATTCTCAATCTCAATTACTAAACATATAATATTACAAACAATTTTTCCACCAACACAATCACCAATCATCATTCTATCATCAATTTCAATATCAATCTCCAATATTATACTACCAACATCAATATAGCTATTTACCAATCATCCCAAATCATTAATTACCATGCAGCACTTTAATCAACATAACCAAAGCTCATCGATTCATCATAAATCATCATACTTCAACATTCAACAACTCAACAACCATTTTAATTCAATCCTATCCTATGGGTCACTAGCCTAAGTGTCTTTGAATATTATATACTACATAGAGAAAACCGAAACCATACCTTGGCCAATTCCCAATATGCTAAAACTCAAGATGAGCACAAGCTAAGCTTTCCAACCACAATCCAAGCTTCCAATTCCACTCCAAGAAGCACCAAGTTCCAATAGCTTCCAAACTCACAATAATCAAGCTATATACACACAAATCATCACTAATCAACCTAGGGCTCATCATAAATAAAATTTCACAAGAGTTCGATACCTCTTACCTTGTCCAACAGTTTTGGTAGCCAAAATCCAAGGCTAAGCAAGAGTTAGAGTGAACCTAAACATCCAAAATCACAAAATCTCACTTAATTAAAACCCTAGGATTCGAAATTTTTGGAGAGAATAACTGAGAAGATTTCGTGGTTATATCACTACTTTCTTGGGTAGGTTTTGTAGAGCTCTCCACAAGGAACGCGTGGCCGCAAACGATGCGACGATCGGAGCTCCGTAGCTCAAGATATGAGCTTGAGAAGTTAGGAATGAATAGTGCTCATAGGGTTTTTCTTTTCCTTCTCTTCTCAGCTGGTGGTGTTGTGCTTTGAGAGTGTTATGACTGATGGGTTCACTTAATGAACCCATTTATATGTTGGGCTTGGGCCCAACTTGGGTCCTGTCCAACCCATTAGCATTTTTAGCCTGTTTGCCTCAACTTTGGGCCAAATCTTTAAAATTAACGCCCCATTTTTTATTTCTAACATTTTTCTAAGGTTTTTGACTACTTTTACTTTTTCTCGTATAGTACCAGACAGACTTGAACCGGTTTGACCGGTTCAACTGTCGGTTTGCGAGTTTTTGCGGCTATTCGCAGAAAACACATTTTTTGACTTAGAAAAATCTACTGAGTCCAAAAATCATATTTAAATCCTCAACTTCTCACTCTAATTTTTCGGAACCTAATTTGGGCAATATTAATTACTTAATTAAACGATTAATTAAGTTCGATTCTTACATATCCTAATCTTCTTTTCATCCTATTTTATTTTTAGTTGCTTGGGGAGAAGCAACAGTTTACGTTTGGTGTTGTGATGAGCGGATATTTTATACGCTTTTTGGCATACTTTTGATATAGTTTCTAATAGGTTCTATTTAGTTTTTATTAAGTTTTTACAGATTTTAGTGTTAAATTCACATTTTTGGATTCCATTTTGAGTTTTTGTGTTTTTGTACCATTTCAGGTATTTTCTGGCTGAATTTGAGGAGCTGGAGAAGAAGTCTAATTCAGAGACAGAGAAAGCACTGTAGATGTTGTCCAAATTTGACCTCCTTGCATTCGAAAGAGATTTTCTGGAGCTACAAAAATCTAAATGGAGCGCTTTCAATGGCTATGGAAATCTGACTTCGAGAGATTTCCAGCAATATATAATAGTCCATATGTTGTTTCGGATTAGAAGGCTCAAAACTGGCGTCTAACGCCAGCTTCCTGCCCCTTTCTGGCGTCCAGCGTCCAAGGAGCAGAGCCCAATGTCCAAATGCTTAGAGGGGACACCCTAGTTGGCGTTCCACGGCCAAAAGACCTCATAGCACATGGATCTCATCAAAGCTCAACCTAAACACTTACCAACTGAGCCCTAGAAGTGAATTTTAGCACTAAAAAGGTTGTTTTACCCTTACTAGTCATTAGCTTAGTATTTAAGGGATTTAATTCATGTTATTCGAACACTTTTAATAAAAGTATTACTGTTTCTTCTCCAATCCGTGTTTGATCTATTTCTAAGATGTATATCCGATCTTCATCGTGGTGAATAGGATGATTTGACAAATTAGCTCTGTTCATCACACTATGACAAACGTGCCTGACAAACACCTGCGTCTACTTGGGTTTGTGTGAATACATGACTGGAAAGCACGAGCCAATAGCTATGTTTATACATGTCTCAGATGATTAATCCACGAATTCGTTGGGGACTTCTCGAGACACCAGTTCAGCCGATTTTCAGGGAGATTAGGGTCTCCGTGGTATAGGCTAGAATCCTAAAGAAGCATCATTTTCTGATCCGGAAGATTCGACCTTGTCTGTGGCACTTTGAGTAGGATCGCCAGGAGAATGACTTGCTAGCACTTCACCCTTCATCAGATTGGATGGCCACGGCCAATGGAGTTCATTCTGTAGCAGAGGAGATCAATGACCACGACCCATGGCATTGATCACATATAGCTTGCCATAGAAGAGATCACTCACAAGCAGAGAAGATAGTACTACCAGAATTCATTCAGAAAGACTGAGCAACTCCAACCCTTAACTATTCTCTTTTCATAGTTTACACAACTTCTAAGTTCTAATTATTCTTTTTCTCTATTTCCATTACTGACTCTATTTGATATAAAAATTAATTTATACAATATTAAAACACGTTAAATCTTTCTGATCTGCCTGGCTAAGACCTGCAGAATAACCATAGATTGCTTCAAATGATAATCTTCGTGGGATCGACCCAGTGCACTTGCTGGTACAACAGTACGAAAGTGTGGGAATTCGTGCTACTAGCACATGCGTCACCCACGCGCAATCATGGCGCACGTCACATGATCTCATTAAAGTGAATATATCAAGCGATTTTTGAGCCATTCAGGCCCAAATCCAACTCATTTCTGAGGCTATTTGATGCAGAAATCAAAAAGAAGAAAGGGGGGAGCAATAGTGTAGGAAACATGCCTTAGGTTAGTTCTAGAGAGAGAAGCTCCCTCTTCTCTCTAGACATTAGGGTTCTTAGTTTAATTTTCTTCTAGATTTAGGTTTTAATTCTTGTTTTCATCTAGTTTTCATTACAATTTTTTGTTCTTACATCTTTGTTCTCTTAGTTTACATTGTTAATTTCTCTTTTATGCTTCTTTTTAGTTTATGAACTCTTGTCAATTTTAATTTTATTTAATGCAATTTGAGGTTGTATGTTCTTTTCTTGCTTGTTTTAGTTGTTATTGTTACTTCCTTACATTGGGTAGTTGTAGAATTTACTATTTCTTGCAATTTACCATGTTTTTCTTTTATGCCTTCCAAGTATTTGACAAAATGCTTGGTTGGAGTTTAGAGTAGTTTTTGAGCATTCTTGACTTGGAAAGAGAAATTAGGCAATCTTGAGTCATTAATCCCAATTTAGATTGGTGATCTAGAGTGATTACTTAGTCTTGTATCCATTCACTTTACTTATGGATTGGGATTAACTAGTCCTATTTGACTTTCTCTTAATGTGAAGATAACATTATACCTTCTTCTGATGTTGGAGATGACGAAATAGGATTAGCTCTTGATAAATATTGTATGATAATTAATGACTAGGATAGAAAGCCTAAATTCTCAATCCTGGCCATGGATGCCTCTTTTTATTAGTTGTTATCTTTAATTGTTTGCTTTATTTTCTTGCCATTTAATTTCTTGCACTTTTATCAACCCAACCCCTTGAAACTCATAAACAATATTTGAGCACTCGATTGTGATTCCTAGGAAGAATGGCCCGAGACTAATACTCTCGGTTATTTTTATTGGGTTGGACTTATGATAACTAAAAATTAAACTTTGATTGAGTGTTATCTGTCGGTTTGGAACTAAACTTGCAATGAAGTTATTTCCTCTTATCGAGAATAATTTCTAAGCCGACGGTAACGCTCACAGTAGGCTTTTGGCACCGTTGCCGGGGAATTGTAATGTGTGCTTGTTATTGGTTATTATACATATGTTAATATTGTGAATATTTTGCTCTTTTGTTGGTTTGCTTGTTTGAGTTAGTAGTTAGATTTTATCTCTTTGTTTCTTGTTGCTTTTTGTTTTTGTTTTTCTACTATGAATTTTCATCCCTTTGTCTATGAGTTTGGTTCAAACTATGTTGTAGGAAATGGAAACTTCAATGGAGGTTTGCATCAAGGATTCAAAAATCAAAGGTGGGAGGAGCCTCAAGTATATAGACAACCTTCTTGGTAATAACCTCCTCCGATTTCTTATGGGTACAATCCAACTCCTAATGTTTACCAACCTAATGGATGTGGTGACCCTCATTGTGGTTGTCAATCACAACCACCACATGGATATAATTCTTTCCCTCAACATAGTCCTCAACAACCTTACTCACAAGCCCCACACTACCATTCACCTTCGTATGATCCTAACCCATACCCACCATACCAACAACCATATGAACCATACCTAGAGCCACCACCATTCCAACACCAATACTCCCAAGAGCCACCAATTCCTTATACACCACCTCAAGACTTTCACCAATTTGAACCACCTTCCAACTATAATACCTTTCCCTCAAATAATGAACCCTCTCTTTCCATCACCTCCTTCAATTAATGAAGCTCTCCATACTTTCTGGCAAGAACAACAAAGAGATATTAGTTCTTACATCCAAAGGCAAGAAGAGGAGAAAAAAGCGCTAAAGAAGCTAAAAATCATGGTTACTACGATGGCGGAAGCCGTTAACCACATGGCCTCTCACCTAGGCTCATGCATTCAAGACGCTTCCATTGATGAATGTGGAGGATCAACCAAAGAGCATAGTGAGGGAGTGAATTTGGAACTTCAAGGTGAAGAAGAAGAGCTGAAGCAAGAATTGCAACAAGAGGAGGAAGTTGAGAAAATTAAGCCAGAAGGAGCGATTGAAGAATTATGAGAGGTTGATCAAGAATTGGACTCAATCATTGATGAGTTCTTGTCCTCACTAACAAATCACCTCGAAGATCCCATCGAGCCTTCTTCCATTGATCTTGAAAGCAATGTTAAGGAGGGTGCACAACCTCCAAAGCATATGGTGAATGATGAAGAATTGGAAGAAGTTAAGCAAGCAAAAAGTCTTCCTCTTGATGATGATTCCACACCAACACATGGTCCTTTGGTATTTAAGGAGTCTTCTCCAATTAAAATTGAGGTAGATGCTGAGATAACTTCCATATTACCTCTAAGTTGGGACATGAAGGATGGAGAAAAGTTAGAAGAGGTTGGTGAGGAAGTGATTGAATGTGAAGAACCTTGTCAAGAGGTGAACATGGAAGATGCTTGTCAAGATGTGGGTGTAACCAAAGAAGAGCACAAGAGGTGGACCTCACATTGTCAAGGTGTGGGGAGGCCTCTCTTCCTAAGTCACCATCATCCTTTACACCATTCAAGTGGGTAATATTCATATCCCTTAGCTTTCTTATTCTACTTGAATATGATTTGCTTGAAACGGATGGCCAACTTAGAGCTCTTTGTAGGATGAAAAGCAAGAAAGGGTTGGTTAGTGGTAGGCACCACAATTCAAGGTTTATTATGGTTGCCTCATCTAAGTTTAAGTGCAATGGTTGGTGTAGTACTACATTGAATGGGTCTAGGAAGGTGTTTGGATGCTCAACTGAGAATTCACAAGCTTTGTCACCCGGATTCTTCAACGATCAACAACTTTGGGGCCTTGTCACTTGTTTAACCTTGCTTGAAGTCTTTGTGCATCTAATTTAGAATCCAGGTGGACATTGGATATGCAAGCATTGGTGGGGATTCAATGAAGAATTCAAGCATAAGCCACCATAGCAAGGACCCCATCAATTTTCCAACTTAAGGATAATAAATAAAAGTGTTAGGTAGGAGACACCCCACCATGGTAAACTCTTTTCATTTTTCTCATTTGTACATATAGGTAAATTAGTTTAATTTCATGTTTAGTTTAGTTTGTTGAGTTTATTTGGGAGCCTACTATGTTAAATAAGGTTTGATGGTGTTTTGATAGCTGTTTGGATGTTTGGAATAATTTGGTGTTAGAACTTGAAAAATTTTGAAAAGCAGGGCACTCAGCCACCCATGCGTACGCGTGACCCCAAGTCTCCAACCACTCACACATACACCTTGCCCACGCGTACGCGTGATCCCCAAATTTCCAGGTGATGTACAAACACCAAAGAGTTATGTGCGTAGGGCGCGGGAATTGTGCTTCTAGCACAACTTCCTCCCACGCGTACGCGTGACCCACGCGTACGCGTGACCCACGCGTATGTGTCATTCTCTAATTTTGCTATATCCCGCGCGTGCCTGCTCGACGCGTATGCGTCGCACTACTTCCTAGCCACTCTATGCTTACGCATGACCCACGGATACGCGTGGATTGCCCTATTTCACGCACCCTCTAGGACTATGAAATCAGCAGGGATGTAATGGTCTTCAACTTTTACCAGAACATCCTCTACAAGTCCATAAGCTTGTTTTCTTGAATTGTCTGCCATCTCTAGTGAGATTTTTGCAGCTTGCACCTCAAAGATCCCTAGCCTCTCCATTACAGAGAGAAGCATGAGGTTTACACTTGACCCTAGGTCACACAAGGCCTTCTTGAAGGTCATGGTGCCTATGGCACAAGGTATTGAGAACTTCCCAGGATCTTGTCTCTTTTGAGGTAGTTTCTGCCTAGACAAGTCATCCAGTTCTTTGGTGAGCAAAAGGGGTTCATCCTCCCAAGTCTTATTACCAAATAACTTGTCATTTAGCTTCATGATTGCTCCAAGGTATTTAGCAACTTGCTCTTCAATGACATACTCATCCTCTTCAGAGGAAGAATACTCATCAGAGCTCATGAATGGCAGAAGTAAATTCAATGGAATCTCTATGGTCTCAGTGGGAGCCTCAGATTCCCGTGGTTTTTCATTAGGGAACTCATTGGAGGCCAGTGGACGTCCATTGAGGTCTTCCTCAGTGGCGTTCACTGCCTCTCCCTCCTCTCCAAATTCGGCCATGTTGATGGCCTTGCACTCTCCTTTTGGATTTTCTTCTGTATTGCTTGGAAGAGTACTAGAAGGGAGTTCAGTAATTTTCTTGCTCAGCTGACCCACTTGTGCCTCCAAGTTTCTAATGGAGGACCTTGTTTCAGCCATGAAACTTTGAGTGGTTTTGATTAGATCAGAGACCATGGTTGCTAAGTCAGAGTGGTTCTGCTTAGAATTCTCTGTCTGTTGCTGACAAGATGATGGAAAAGGCTTGCCATTGCTAAACCTGTTTTGTCCACCATTATTGTTGTTGAAACCTTGTTGAGGTCTCTGTTGATCCTTCCATGAGAGATTTGGATGATTTCTCCAGGAAGGATTATAGGTGTTTCCATAGGGTTCTCCCATGTAATTCACCTCTTCCATTGAAGGGTTCTCAGGATCATAAGCTTCTTCTTCAGATGAAGCTTCCTTAGTACTGCTTGGTGCATTTTACATTCCAGACAGACTTTGAGAAATCAAATTGACTTGCTGAGTCAATATCTTGCTCTGAGCCAATATGGCATTCAGAGTATCAATCTCAAGAACTCCTTTCTTCTGATTGGTCCCATTGTTCACAGAATTCCTTTCAGAAGTATACATGAATTGGTTATTTGCAACCATTTCAATTAGTTCTTGAGCTTCTGTAGGCGTCTTCTTCAGATGAAGAGATCCTCCAGCAGAGCTATCTAAAGACATCTTGGACAGTTCAGACAGACCATCATAGAAAATACCTATGATGCTCCATTCAGAAAGCATATCAGAGGGACACTTTCTGATTAATTGTTTGTATCTTTCCCAAGCTTCATAGAGGGATTCTCCTTCCTTCTGTCTGAAGGTTTGGACTTCCACTCTAAGCTTACTCAATTTTTGAGGTGGAAAGAACTTTGCCAAGAAGGCATTGACTAGCTTTTCCCAAGAGTTCAGGCTTTCTTTAGGTTGTGAGTCCAACCATATTCTAGCTCTGTCTCTTACAGCAAAAGGGAATAGCATAAGTCTGTAGACCTCAAGGTCAACCCCATTAGTCTTGACAGTGTCACAGACTTGCAAGAATTCAGCTAAAAACTGATGAGGATCTTCCAATGGAAGTCCATGAAACTTGCAATTCTGTTGCATTAGAGAAACTAATTGAGGCTTAAGCTCAAAGTTGTTTGCTCCAATGGCAGGGATAGAGATGCTTCTTGATGAGCGAATAATTTATACGCTTTTTGGCATTGTTTTTATATAGTTTTTAGTAAGTTTGAGCTACTTTTAGGGATGTTTTCACTAGTTTTTATGTTAAATTCACATTTCTGGACTTTACTATGAGTTTGTGTGTTTTTCTGTGATTTCAGGTAAATTCTGACTGAAATTGAGGGATTTGAGCAAAACTCTGAAGAAGGCTGACAAAAGGACTGCTGATGCTGTTGGAATCTGACCTCCCTGCACTCAAAATGGATTTTCTGGACCTACAAAACTCCAATTGGCGCGCTCTCAACGGCGTTGGAAAGTAGACATCCAGGGCTTTCCAGCAATATATAATAGTCTATACTTTATTCGAAGAATGACGACGTAACTTGGCGTTGAACGCTAAGTACACGCTGCTGTCTGGAGTTAAACGCCAGAAAAACGTCATGATCCGGAGTTGAACGCCCAAAACACGTCATAACTCAGAGTTCAACTCCAAGAAATGCCTCAGCTCGTGGATTAATCAAGCTCAGCCCAAGCATACACCAAGTGGGCCCCGGAAGTGAATTTATGCATCAATTACTTACTCATGTAAACCCTAGTAGCTAATCTAGTATAAATAGAACATTTATCTAATGTATTAGATGTCTTTTTGACCACGTTTCATCTTTGGTCTCAGTTTTGTTTTATTCTTCATCTTAGGAGATCATTGATCACGTTTTGGGGGCTGGCCATTCGGCCATGCCTGAACCTCTTACTTATGTATTTTCAACGGTGGAGTTTCTGCACACCATAGATTAAGGGTGTGGAGCTCTGCTGTACCTCAAGTATTAATGCAATTCTATTATCTTTTATTCAAATCTCTCTTATTCTTATTCCAAGATATTCATTCGTACCCAAGAACATGATGAATGTGATGATAAGTAACCCTCATTATCATTCTCACTTATGAACGCGCGTGATTGACAACCACTTCCGTTCTACATGCAACAGAGCTTGAATGCGTATCTCTTAGATTCCCCAAAAGAATCTTCGTGGTATAAGCTAGATAGATGGCGGCATTTATGAGGATCCGGAAAGTCTCACCTTGTCTGTGGTATTCCGAGTAGGATCCTGGGAATCCGGAAAGTTTAACCTTGTCTGTGGTATTCCGAGTAGGATTCCGGTAATGAATGACTGTGACGTGCTTCAAACTTGCAACCTGCTGGGCGTTAGTGACAGACGCAAAAGAATCAAGGGATTCTATTCCAGTAGGAGCGGGAACCAACCAGTGATTAGCCGTACTGTGACAGAGTGCGTGAGCATTAGTTTTCACTGCGAGGATGGGATGTAGCCATCAACCATGGGTGATGCCTCCAGACGATTAGCCGTGCGACTGACAACCGCATAGGATCATTTTCCCGAGAGGATTGAAAGTAGCCACAGCTGATGGTGAACCCCTATACAAAGCTTGCCATGGGAAGGAGTAAGAAGGACTGAGTAGAAGCAGTAGGAGAGCAGGCGTCCTTGAGCCATGCAGCATCTCCATCCGCTTATCTGAAATTCTCACCAATGAATCTGCATAAGTCTTCTATCCCGTTTATTATTTCTATTTTCTTATCTTTATTTTCGAAAACCCATAAACTATTTTAATCTGCCTAACTGAGATTTACAAGGTGACCATAGCTTGCTTCATACCAACAATCTCTGTGGGATCGACCCTTACTCACGTAAGGTTTATTACTTGGACGACCCAGTACACTTGCTGGTTAGTTGAACGGAGTTGTGAATTTAACCAAGAGCCACAATAGTTTTTGTGTATATGCTAAAGAGCCAATATTGATGATCACAATTTCGTCCACCAAGTTTTTGGCGCCGTTGCCGGGGATTGTTCGAGTATGGACAACTGACGGTTCATCTTGTTGCTCAGATTAGGTAATTTTCTTTTCAAAAACTTTTTCAAAAAAAAATTTTTTTTTCTTTCTTTTTCGTTTTTCCAAAAATGTTTTCGAAAACAAAAAGTAATAAAAATACAAAAAAATTAGAAAATCTTAAAAATCAAAAATATTTTGTGTTCTTGTTTGAGTCTTGTGTTAATTTTTAAGTTTGGTGTCAATTGCATGCTTTTAAAAAATTTTCTTGCATTTTTCGAAAATCTCATTCATTCATAGTGTTTTTCATGATCTTCAAGTTGTTCTTGATAAGTCCTCTTGTTTGATCTTGATGTTTTCTTATTTTATGTCTTTCCTTGTTTTTCTTGTGCACTTTTGCATTCATATTTTCCATGCATTAAAGATTTCTAAGTTTGGTGTCTTGCATGTTTTCTTTGCATCAAAAATTTTTCAAAATAATGTTCTTGATGTTCATCATGATCTTCAAAGTGTTCTTGGTGTTCATCTTGACATTCATAGCATTTTTGCATGCATCTTGTGTCTTGATCCAAAATTTTCATGTTTTGGGTCATTTTTGTGTTTTTCCTTAAAAATTCAAAAATCAAAAAAATATCTTTTCCTTATTTCCATCCAAAATTTCGAAATCTTGGTTTGACTTGGTCAAAAAATTTTTAAAATTAGTTGTTTCTTACAAGTCAAGTCAAAATTTCAATTTTAAAAATCTTATCTTTTCAAAATCTTTTTCAAAAATCATATCTTTTTCATTTTTTTTTCTATTTTTCGAAAATTTCAAAATTATTTTTCAAAATATTTTCAAAAATCTTTTTCTTATCTTTATATCAAATTTTCGAAAATTAGCTAACAATTAATGTGATTGGTTCAAAATTTGAAGTTTGTTACTTTCTTGTTAAGAAAGGTTCAATCTTTAAGTTCTAGAATCTTATCTTGTAGTTTCTTGTTAGTTAAGTCAATTTTAAAATTAAATCTTTTTCAAATATCTTTTTCTTAAAAATCTTTTTATCTTTTTATCTTATCTTTTTCAAAAACTTTATCTTTTTCAAAATTTGATTTCAAATCTTTTATCTAACTCCTTATCCTCTTATCTTTTTCAAAATTTTGATTTCAAATCTTTTTCAATCAACTAACTAACCTAACTACTTTTCTCTCTCTAATTTTCGAAAATTCTCCCTCTCTTTTTCAAAAAATTCTTTTTGTTTTAAATTTTAATTTTAAACTTATCTTATCTTTACTTTTCGAAAATTACTAACCCCTTTTTCAAAATTATTTTCGAAAATTTCTCTTCTCTTCTCTTATTCTATTTAATTAATTAATTACTAACACTTCTCTTCACCTCTCTTCATCTAAGAATCCAAACTTCTTATATCCCTTGTATTTGGATTCTTCACCCCTTTCTTTCTCTACTAACATAAAGGAATCTCTATACTGTGACATAGAGGATTCCTCTTTCTTTTCTTGTTTTCTTCTCTCTTTCATATGAGCAGGAACAGGGAAAAGGGCACTCTTGTTGAAGTTGATCCAGAATCTGAAAGGACTCTGAAGAGAAAATTAAGAGAAGCTAAATTACAACAATCCAGAAATAACCTTTCAGAAATTTTCGAACAAGAGAAGGAGATGGCAGCCGAAAATAATAATAATAATAATGCAAGGAGAATGCTTGGTGACTTCACAAAGCCAACATCCAAGTTTGATGGAAGAAGCATCTCCATCCCTGCCATTGGAGCCAATAACTTTGAGCTTAAGCCTCAACTAGTTGCATTAATGCAACAAAACTGCAAGTTTTATGGACTTCCATCTGAAGATCCTTATCAGTTTTTAACTGAGTTCTTGCAGATCTGTGAGACTGTAAAGATGAATGGAGTTGATCCTGAAGTCTACAGACTCATGCTTTTCCCTTTTGCTGTAAGAGACAGAGCTAGAATATGGTTAGATTCACAACCTAAGGATAGTCTGGACTCCTGGGATAAGCTGGTCACTGCCTTCTTAGATAAATTCTTTCCTCCTCAAAAGCTGAGCAAGCTGAGAGTGGATGTTCAAACCTTCAAACAAAAAGATGGTGAATCCCTCTATGAAGCTTGGGAAAGATATAAGCAGTTGACCAAAAGATGTCCATCTGACATGTTTTCAGAATGGACCTTATTAGATATATTCTATTATGGTCTCTCTGAATTTTTGAAAATGTCATTGGACCATTTTGCAGGTGGATCTATTCACCTGAAGAAAACGCCTGAAGAGGCTCAAGAACTCATTGACATGGTTGCAAACAACCAGTTCATGTACACCTCTGAGAGGAATTCTGTGAATAATGGGATACCTCAGAAGAAAGGAGTTCTTGAAATTGATGCTCTGAATGCCATATTGGCTCAGAACAAAATGTTGACTCAACAGGTCAACATAATCTCTCAAAATATGAATGGATTGCAACATGCATCCAACAGTACTAGAGAGGCAGCTTCTGAAGAAGCTTATGATCCTGAGAACCCTACCATGGCAGAGGTTAATTATATGGGTGAACCCTATGGAAACACCTATAATCCATCATGGAGAAATCATCCAAATTTCTCCTGGAAGGATCAACAAAAGCCTCAACAAGGCTTTAACAATGGTGGACGCAATAGGCTGAACAATAGTAAGCCATATCCATCATCTTCTCAGCAACAGACAGAGAATTCTGAACAAAACACTTCTAATTTAGCCAATATAGTCTCTGATCTGTCAAAGGCCACTTTTAGTTTCATGAATGAAACAAGATCCTCCATTAGAAATTTGGAGGCACAAGTGGGCCAGCTGAGTAAGAAAGTCATTGAAACTCCTCCCAGTATTCTCCCAAGCAATACAGAAGAAAATCCAAAAGGAGAATGCAAGGCCATTGATTTGATCAAAGTGGCCGAATGCACTAAGAAGGAGGAGGACGAAAATCCTAGTGAGGAAGACCTCCCGGGACGCCCCTCAAGCAAGAAGGAGTTTCCTATTAAGGATCTAGAGGAATCTGAGGCTCATCTAGAGACCATAGAGATTCCATTAAATCTCCTTCTGCCATTCATGAGCTCTGAAGACTATTCTTCCTCTGAAGAGGATGAAGATGTGACTGGAGAGCAAGTTGCTCAATATTTAGGAGCTATCATGAAGCTGAATGCCAAGCTGTTTGGTAATGAGACTTGGGAAAGTGAACCTCCCTTGCTCATTAGTGAACTAGATACTTGGATTCAGAAGACTCTACCTCAAAAGAAACAAGATCCTGGCAAGTTCTTAATACCTTGCACCATAGGCACCATGAGCTTTGAAAAAGCTCTATGTGATCTGGGATCAGGGATAAATCTTATGCCACTCTCTGTAATGGAGAAACTGGGGATCATTGAGGTACAACCTGCCTTGTTCTCATTACAATTGGCAGACAAGTCCATGAGACAAGCTTATGGAATAGTAGAGGACGTGCTAGTAAAGGTTGAAGGCCTTTACATCCCTGCTGATTTCATAATCCTAGACACTAGGAAGGAAGATGATGAATGCATCATCCTAGGAAGACCTTTCCTAGCCACAGCAGGAGCTGTGATAGATGTCAACAGAGGAGAGTTAGTCCTTTAATTGAATGGGGACTACCTTGTGTTTAAGGCACATGGCCATCCCTCTGTGACAAAAGAGAGTAAGCATGAAGAGCTTCTCTCAGTTCAGAGTCAAGAAGAACCCACACAGTCAAACTCTAAGTTTGGTGTTGTGAGGCCACAACCAAACTCTAAGTTTGGTGTTAAGATCCCATATCCAAACTCTAAGTTTGGTGTGGACAACTATACAACATTGACCTGATCACCTTGTGGCTCCATGAGAGCCACTGTCAAGCTATTGACATTAAAGAAGCGCTTGTTGGGAGGCAACCCAATTTTATTTATCTAATTTTATTTTATTTTGTTTCTTTGTTATTTTTGTGTTTAATTAGGTACATGATCATGAGGAGTCACGAAAAAATCAAAAAAATTAAAAACAGAGTCAAAAACAGAAGAAAAAATTTTTCACCCTGGAGGCAGCGCAGACTGGCGTTCAACGCCAGTAAGATGCATCTGGCTGGTGTTCAACGCCAGAACAGAGCACCATTCTGGCGCTGAACGCCAGAAACAAGCAACAACCTGGCGTTTAACGCCAGGATGTGCACACAGAGGACAATCTGGCGCTGAACGCCAGAAACAAGCATGAAACTGGCGTTCAACGCCAGAAACATGCATTACATGGGCGTTTAACGCCCAGAACATGCACCAATGGGCGTTTGAACGCCAGAATGATGCATGAAGGCATTTTACATGCCTATATGGTGAAGGAATGGTATTTCTTTTCACCTCAGGATCTGTGGACCCCACAGGATCCCCACCTCAGGATCTGTGGACCCCACAGGATCCCCACCTACCTTTTCTTTTAATCCTAATCACACTCTCCTAATCTAAATCTCATTCTCACTCTTCCCCATGTCACTCTTCCCAAAAACCTTCACCAATCAACTCAATTCCTCTTCCCAATTACCCCATGCACCATTCACATCAACCTCCTCTTCCCCATAAACCCCACCTACCTCCATAAAATTCAAATTCATTTTCCCACCCATTCCCACCCTAATTGGACGAACCTATACCCTCCCCTCTCCCTATAAATACCCTTCTTTTGTTCTTCATTTTCACACAACACAAACCCCTTCTTCTCCCACATAGCCGCACCCCCTTCTTCCCCTCTCTACTCTATTCTCTTCTTCCTCTTCTACTTTTCTTTTCTTTCTTGCTCGAGGGCGAGCAAAATTTTAAGTTTGGTGTGGAAAAAGCATAAGCTTTTTGTTTTTTTTCATTCACCATCAATGGCACCTAAGACCGGAGTATCCTCAAGAAAAGGGAAAGGGAAGACAAAAGCTTCCACCTCCGAGTCATGGGAGAAGGAGAGATTCATCTCCAAGAGCCATCAAGACCACTTCTATGATGTTGTGGCAAAGAAGAAGGTGATCTCCGAGGTCCCTTTCAAGCTCAAAAAGAATGAGTATCCGGAAATCCGACATGAAATTCAAAGAAGAGGTTGGGAAGTCCTAGCCAACCCCATGCAACAAGTCGGAATATTGATGGTTCAAGAGTTCTATGCCAATGCATGGATCACTAGAAACCATGACCAAAGTATGAACCCGAATCCAAAGAACTATATCACAATGGTTCGGGGGAAATACTTAGATTTTAGTCCGGAAAATGTGAGGTTGGCGTTTCACTTACCCATGATGCAAGGTGATGAACGCCCCTACACAAGAAGGGTCAACTTTAATCAAAGGTTGGACCAAGTCCTTATGGACATATGTGTGGAAGGAGCTCAGTGGAGAATAGACTCCAAAGGCAAGCCAGTCCAACTAAGAAGACTGGATCTCAAGCCTGTGGCTAGAGGATGGTTGGAGTTCATCCAAAGATCCATCATTCCTACTAGCAACTGATCTGAAGTTACTGTGGATCGGGCTATCATGATCCATAGCATCATGATTGGAGAGGAAGTAGAGGTTCATGAAGTCATCTCCAATGAACTCTACAAAATAGCCGACAAGTCCTCACCTATGGCACGGCTAGCCTTCCCCCACCTTATATGCCATCTATGCTACTCAGCTAGAGTTATCATAGATGGAGATGTCTCCATTGAAGAAGACAAGCCCATCACCAAGAAAAGGATGGAGCAAACAAGAGAAGTTCCTCACGGCCCTCAAGAAGAACATGAGGAAGTTCATCATCAACAAATTCCTCAAGGAATGCACTTTCCTCCCAACAACTATTGGGAGCAACTCAGTACCTCTTTGGAAGACTTGAGCCATAATGTTGAACAATTAAGGGTGGAACATCATGAGCACTCCATCATTCTCCAAGAAATAAGAGAAGATCAAAGAGCAATGAGGGAGGAGCAACAAAGGCAAGGAAGGGACATAGAAGAGCTCAAGGACATTATTGGTCCTTCAAGAAGAAGACGCCACTAAGAGGTGGATTCATTCCTTGTTCTTTATTTCTTTCAGTTTTCGGTTTTTAGTATTATGTTTATCTATGTTTTGTGTCTCTACTTCATGATCATTAGTATGTAACCATGCCTTAAAGCTATGAATAAAATCCATTAATCCTTCACCTCTCTTAAATGAAAAATGTTTTAATTCAAAAGAACAAGAAGTACATAGATTTCGAATTTATTATTGAATTTAATTTAATTATATTGATGTGGTGGCAATAATTTTTGTTTTCTGAATGAATGCTTGAACAGTGCATATTTTTGATCTTGTTGTTTATGAGTGTTAAAATTGTTGGCTCTTGAAAGAATGATGAACAAAGAGAAATGTTATTGATGAACTGAAAAGTTCATGAATTGATTCTTGAAGCAAGAGAAAGCAGTGAAAAAGTAAGCTAGCGAAAAAAAAAAAAAGAAAAAGAAGGAGCAGTAGAAAAAGCCAATAGCCCTTAAAACCAAAAGGCAAGGGTAAAAAGGATCCAAGGCTTTGAGCATCAATGGATAGGAGGGCCCAAGGAAATCAAATCCAGGCCTAAGCGGCTAAATCAAGCTGTCCCTATCTATGTGCTTGTGTCATGAAGGTCCAAGTGAAAAGCTTGAGACTGAGTGGTTAAAGTCGTGATCCAAGGCAAAAGAGTGTGCTTAAGAGCTCTGGACACCACTAACTGGGGACTCTAGCAAAGCTGAGTCACAATCTGGAAAGGTTCACCCAGTTATGTGTCTGTGGCATTTGTGTATCCGGTGGTAATACTGGAAAACAAAGTGCTTAGGGCCACGGCCAAGACTCATAAGTAGCTGTGTTCAAGAATCAACATGCTTAACTAGGAAAGTCAACAACACTATCTGAAATTCTAAGTTCCTAGAGAAGCCAATCACTCTAAACTTCAAAGGAAAAAGTGAGATGCCAAAACTGTTCAGAAGCAAAAAGCTACAAGTCCCGCTCATCTAATTAAATTAATATTCATTGATATTCTGGAATTTATAGTATATTCTCTTCTTTTATCCTATTTGATTTTCAGTTGCTTGGGGACAAGCAACAATTTAAGTTTGGTGTTGTGATGAGCGGATAATTTATACGCTTTTTGGCATTGTTTTTATATAGTTTTTAGTAAGTTTGAGCTACTTTTAGGGATGTTTTCACTAGTTTTTATGTTAAATTCACATTTCTGGACTTTACTATGAGTTTGTGTGTTTTTCTGTGATTTCAGGTAAATTCTGACTGAAATTGAGGGATTTGAGCAAAACTCTGAAGAAGGCTGACAAAAGGACTGCTGATGCTGTTGGAATCTGACCTCCCTGCACTCAAAATGGATTTTCTGGACCTACAAAACTCCAATTGGCGCGCTCTCAACGGCGTTGGAAAGTAGACATCCAGGGCTTTCCAGCAATATATAATAGTCTATACTTTATTCGAAGAATGACGACGTAACTTGGCGTTGAACGCCAAGTACACGCTGCTGTCTGGAGTTAAACGCCAGAAAAACGTCATGATCCGGAGTTGAACGCCCAAAACACGTCATAACTCAGAGTTCAACTCCAAGAAATGCCTCAGCTCGTGGATTAATCAAGCTCAGCCCAAGCATACACCAAGTGGGCCCCGGAAGTGAATTTATGCATCAATTACTTACTCATGTAAACCCTAGTAGCTAATCTAGTATAAATAGAACATTTATCTAATGTATTAGATGTCTTTTTGACCACGTTTCATCTTTGGTCTCAGTTTTGTTTTATTCTTCATCTTAGGAGATCATTGATCACGTTTTGGGGGCTGGCCATTCGGCCATGCCTGAACCTCTTACTTATGTATTTTCAACGGTGGAGTTTCTGCACACCATAGATTAAGGGTGTGGAGCTCTGCTGTACCTCAAGTATTAATGCAATTCTATTATCTTTTATTCAAATCTCTCTTATTCTTATTCCAAGATATTCATTCGTACCCAAGAACATGATGAATGTGATGATAAGTAACCCTCATTATCATTCTCACTTATGAACGCGCGTGATTGACAACCACTTCCGTTCTACATGCAACAGAGCTTGAATGCGTATCTCTTAGATTCCCCAACAGAATCTTCGTGGTATAAGCTAGATAGATGGCGGCATTTATGAGGATCCGGAAAGTCTCACCTTGTCTGTGGTATTCCGAGTAGGATCCTGGGAATCCGGAAAGTCTAACCTTGTCTGTGGTATTCCGAGTAGGATTCCGGTAATGAATGACTGTGACGTGCTTCAAACTTGCAACCTGCTGGGCGTTAGTGACAGACACAAAAGAATCAAGGGATTCTATTCCAGTAGGAGCGGGAACCAACCAGTGATTAGCCGTACTGTGACAGAGTGCGTGAGCATTAGTTTTCACTGCGAGGATGGGATGTAGCCATCAACCATGGGTGATGCCTCCAGACGATTAGCCGTGCGACTGACAACCGCATAGGATCATTTTCCCGAGAGGATTGAAAGTAGCCACAGCTGATGGTGAACCCCTATACAAAGCTTGCCATGGGAAGGAGTAAGAAGGACTGAGTAGAAGCAGTAGGAGAGCAGGCGTCCTTGAGCCATGCAGCATCTCCATCCGCTTATCTGAAATTCTCACCAATGAATCTGCATAAGTCTTCTATCCCGTTTATTATTTCTATTTTCTTATCTTTATTTTCGAAAACCCATAAACTATTTTAATCTGCCTAACTGAGATTTACAAGGTGACCATAGCTTGCTTCATACCAACAATCTCTGTGGGATCGACCCTTACTCACGTAAGGTTTATTACTTGGACGACCCAGTACACTTGCTGGTTTGTTGAACGGAGTTGTGAATTTAACCAAGAGCCACAATAGTTTTTGTGTATATGCTAAAGAGCCAATATTGATGATCACAATTTCGTCCACCACTTCTCCCATAGAAGTCGGGAGTAGGTGCAGTAAAGTCACCCAGCACCTTCCTTGCATTGTTGGCATTGTTGTTGTTTTCGGCTGCCATGGGTTCTTCTTCTTTGAAGATTTATGTTAGGTCCTCTACAAAGAATTGTGCCTTAGCTTCCCTTAGCTTTCGCTTCAAGGTCCTTTCAGGTTCAGGATCAGCCTCAACAAGAATGCTTTTGTCATTTGCTCCTGCTCATATGAAAGAGAAGAGAACAAGAAAATATGGAATCCTCTATGTCACAGTATAGAGATTCCTTGAGGTGTCAGAGGAAAAGAAAAAAATAAGGAAGGGGTAGAAAATTCGAACTTATCAATGAAAGATGGAGTTCGAATTGTGCATTAAGGAGTAGTGTTAGTCCATAAAGAGAAAAATGTGAGAAGAGGGGAAGAAATTTTCGAAAATTAAAGTAAAATATTTTAAAAACATTTTGAAAAACACTAATTGATTTTCGAAAACCAAGATAGAGAAGGAAGTAAAGTGATTTTTTGAAAAAGATTTTGAAATTAGAAATCAAAAAGATTTGATTGAAAACTATTTTGAAAAAGATGTGGTTAAGAAGATATGATTGGTTTTAAAAAGATGTGATTGAGAAGATATGATTTGAAAAACATTTTAAAAAGATTTGATTTTAAAAATAATGACTTGGCTAACAAGAAAATATATGATTCAAACATTAAACCTTTCTCAACAGAAAAGGCAACATACTTGAAATGTTGAATCAAATCATTAATTGATAGCAAGTATTTTTGAAAATAGAAAGTAATTGATTTTGAAAAAGATTTGATTGAAAAGATTTGATTTGAAAAAGATTTGATTTTGAAAAGATTTTGAAAACTAAAAAAAAATTGATTTGAAAACAAAATCTTCCTTCTCGTGCCATCCTGGCGTTAAACGCCCAGAATGGTGCACATTCTGGCGTTTAACGCCCAAACCACTACCCTTTTGGGCGTTAAACGCCCAGCCAGGCACCCTGGCTGGCGTTTAAACGCCAGTTTGCCTTCCTTACTGGGCATTTTGAACGCCCAGCTTTTTCTGTATAATTCCTCTGCTGTATGTTCTGAATCTTCAATTCTCTGTATTATTGACTTGAAAAGACACAAATTAAAAATATTTTTGGATTTTTAATAATGAGGAATAATCAAAATGCACTAAAATCAAATAACAATGCATGTAAGACACCAAACTTAGCAGTTTGTATACCATTGACACAACAAAATGAGAATGCATATGAGAAACACAAAACACTCAAGTCAAGAGAATCTAAAGATCAAAGTAATGAAATCATCAAGAACATCTTGAAGATCACTTAAGACACATGAATGAATGCAAGAAGAACAGAAACATGCAATTGACACCAAACTTAACATGAGACTCTAGACTCAACAAGAAACATAAAATATTTTTGGTTTTTATGATTTTGTAATTTTTTTTTTTGAAAATTAAGTGAAGAGGAAAAATAAAAATATCAAAATTCTTAATGAGAATTCCAGGAATCATGCAATGTTAGTCTAAAGCTTCAGTCTAAAGAAATTAGACATGGCTGAACAAGCTTCAGCAGGACATTGCATTCAAGAGCTAAATTGATGAGAATCAATCAGCTTTGGTGATGATAAGAATATCACCTTGAAACACTAGAATTCATTCTTAAGAACTCTGAAGAAAAATACCTAATCTAAGCAACAAGATGAACCGTCAGTTGTCCAAACTCGAAATGATCCCCGACAACGGCGCCAAAAAGTTGGTGCACGAAATTGTTATCTCTTCTTTTCACAACTCAAATAATCCCCGGTGATGAATCCAAAAACTTAGTGTTCAATACCATGGCATAGACACAACTTCGCACAACTAACCAGCAAGTTGTACTGGGTCGTCCAAGTAATAAACCTTACGCGAGTAAGGGTCGATCCCACAGAGATTGTTGGTATGAAGCAAGCTATGGTCACCTTGTAAATCTTAGTCAGGCAAACTCAAATGGTTATGGATGATGTATGAAACATAAAGATAAAGATAGAGATACTTATGTAATTCATTGGTGGGAATTTCAGATAAGCGTATGGAGATGCTTTGTCCCTTCCGTCTCTCTGCTTTCCTACTGTCTTCATCCAATCCTTCTTACTCCTTTCCATGGCAAGCTGTATGTAGGGTTTCACCATTGTCAGTGGCTACCTCCCATCCTCTCAGTGAAAATGTTCAACGCACCCTGTCACGGCACGGCTATTCAGCTGTCGGTTCTCGATCATGTCGGAATAGAATCCAGCGATTCTTTTGCGTCTGTCACTAACGCCCCACAATCGCGAGTTTGAAGCTCGTCACAGTTATTCAATCATTGAATCCTACTCAGAATACCACAGACAAGGTTTAGACCTTCCGGATTCTCTTGAATGCCGCCATCAATTCTAGCTTATACCACGAAGATTCCGGTTAAAGAACCCAAGAGATATCCACTCAATCTAAGGTAGAACGGAGGTGGTTGTCAGGCACACGTTCATAGGTGAGAATGATGATGAGTGTCACGGATCATCACATTCATCAAGTTGAAGAACAAGTGATATCTTAGAACAAGAACAAGCTAAATTGAATAGAAGAACAATAGTAATTGCATTAATACTCGAGGTACAGCAGAGCTCCACACCTTAATCTATGGTGTGTAGAAACTCCACCGTTGAAAATACATAAGAACAAGGTCTAGGCATGGCCGAGAGGCCAGTCCCCAAAACATGATCAAAAGATTCAAAGATCTAAAGATGAAAATACAATAGTAAAAGGTCTTATTTATAAAGAACTAGTAGCCTAGGGTTTACAGAGATGAGTAAATGACATAAAAATTCACTTCCGGGCCCACTTGGTGTGTGCTTGGGCTGAGCATTGAAGCATTTTCGTGTAAAACTTCTCTTGGAGTTAAACGCCAGCTTTTGTGCCAGTTTGGGCGTTTAACTCCCATTCTTGTGCCAGTTCCGGCGTTTAACGCCGGGCATTCTTGAGCTGATTTGGAACGCCGGTTTGGGCCATCAAATCTCGAGAAAAGTATGGACTATTATACATTGCTGGAAAGCCCAGGATGTCTACTTTCCAACGCCATTGAGAGCGTGCCAATTGGGCTTCTGTAGCTCCAGAAAATTCACTTCGAGTGCAGGGAGGTCAGAATCCAACAGCATCTGCAGTCCTTTTTAGTCTCTGAATCAGATTTTTGCTCAAGTCCCTCAATTTCAGCCAGAAAATACCTGAAATCACAGAAAAACACACAAACTCGTAGTAAAGTCCAGAAAAGTGAATTTTAGCTAAAAACTAATAAAAATATACTAAAAACTAACTAAAACATACTAAAAACATACTGAAAATAATGCCAAAAAGCGTATAAATTATCCGCTCATCACTTGTCTTACTCTCCTGTTTTCTATCATTCAGGATGATTTGTCATAAGCAAAAACGGAAATGGAAGAAAAAACATGCAACAGCCGGTTGATCCACCAGCTGAAGGTGGCAATCCGTATAGTTGCCGTACCCCCTTGCTCATCTCTGAATGCACTGAGGACAGTGCAAACTTTTAAGTGTGGGGAGGTCGTCTAACCGAATCAGCCTTTTTTGTGACAAATTTCTAATCCCAACACTTTCGCATTTCAATTTTAGGTCATTTATAATTTTCAGTTGCATATATATATATACATATATATATATATATATATATATATATATATATATATATATATATATATATATATAATTAGCTTAGTCAAAATAATGAAAATTGTCAAGGAATTTATCTATAAGGCACCCCAATTGATTTGAGTAAAAAAAAATTTTTTTCCATTGAACTTGCTTGAATTATATATATTGTGGAACATGTTTTGAGCTAAGAACACATAAACATGTGAGTTTTGAGCCTAATTATGTAGTTACATCATATAACCACTATTTTCCATTCTTGTGTGTGTTATTCTCTTTCTATGATTATAATCTTTGATTTGTTTGATTATTTATGTCCATTATTTTGTGTATGAATATATTTATATGATTGAGGCCTTCATTTTATTGAGCTCACTTACCCAAATAGCCTTATCTTTTATCTACCATTGTTAGCCAACTATGAGCCTATGTTAACCCCTTTTTGTTCTTAATTTTAGCACATAACTACCCCCTAAGTGAAAAATAATAAATGTCCTTAATTTAGATCTTTGATTAGCTTAGACTAGTGAGAGTGTGTATCATTTAAGTGTGGAAAAATTGGGAACATTGGTTGGGATAAAAGTATATTTTTAATATTTTTGTTTAGATCTTGGGAATTAGGTACATACTCATGCATTAAATGTTTAAACAATATACATTGATACCTTGTATATAATTCATCAAAATTAAAAGAGAAAAACAAAAGAAAAATATAAAAAATGTAGAAAAAGAAAAAGGAAAAAATAAATAAAAAGAAAAAAAAGAACTAATAAAAAGGGAACAAAATGCCCCAAAGCTAAAGTAATGATAACAATGCATATGTGTTATGATAAAAAAAGAGAAAGCATGAGTGTATGAAAAAAAAGTGAAGAATGGGTAGTTAGGTTATTATTTAAATTGTATAGGTTGTCATAGGTTAGGTGGGAAGTTTAAGTTAATCAAAGATTCAACTTCTAGTCCACCTAACCAAATACAATCCTACCTTGACCCTAGCCTCATTACAACCCATGGATAAGTCCTCGTGATATTTGTATGCATGCATGGAATACTTGTTGATTGTTAGATGAAAAAAAATCTTGGAAAGCATGATTAGAGGAGAATTGAGTGAATCAACCTTATACACTTGAGCGACTCGAGCGGATACAAATCCGGTGAGGGTTCGATTACTCAATTACATGTTTTCACCTATGATCATCTCTTTTCTTGCAAGTTTATAATTCTTTTCAAAAACTCAATTTAATTGTGGATTTGATTTGATTATGATTGCTTTAGCCCTTATGTTCATATATGTATTCTTGGGAATTGGTTTATTTTGACCAAGTAGTTGCATTCATTTAGATAGATGCATTTAGATAGATTGCATTTAGATAGAGTGTATATAGATAGTTTGCATTAAATAAATGTTGATACCGTTTGTCTCTTTCTTAGTTTAGCATGAGGGCATGCTTAGTTTAAGTGTGGGGAGGTTTGATAAACCCCAATTTCTGGTTTATCTTGTGTTGAATTTAGGGAATTTTATCAACTTATCTCACATTTATTCAATGAAATAGCATGGTTTCATGAATTTCTCCTAATTGTGCTTAATGGTTAAAAACATGCATTTTGAGCCTTCAATTTGCTAAATTTAATTCACTTTAATTCCATTCAATACATTGATATGTTTGTTGAGTGATTTCAGGATCAGAAGGTAAGGATTGGATGGAAAAAGTGAAGAGAAAAGCATGCAAAGTGGATAATTCATGAAGAAATGAGCATTTGGAGGATTCAAGGCCACGCGCACGCGTCACCCACGTGTACGCGTGAGGAGGACATTTTCTAGGCGACGCGCACGCGTCACCCTCGCGCACACGTGACGCTGGTCATGTGACCTCATTAAAGTGAATACGTTGGAGGTGATTTCTGAGCCATCCAGGCCCAAATCCAGCTCATTTTTTAGGCTACTTGATGCAGAAATCAAGAAGGAGAAAGGGAGGAGCAATTAGATAGTGTAGGAAACATGCTTTAGGTTAGTTCTAGAGAGAGAAGCTCCCTCTTCTCTCTAGAAATTAAGGTTTTTAGTTTAATTTCCTTCTAGATTTAGGTTTTAATTCTTGTTTTTATCTAGTTTTCATTACAATTTCTTGGTCTTACATCTTTGTTCTCTTTGTTTGCATTGTTAATTTCTCTTTTATGCTTCTTTTTAGTTTATGAACTCTTGTCAATTTTAATTTCATTTAATGAAATTTGAGGTTTTTTATGTTCTTTTCTTGCTTGTTTTAGTTGTTATTATTAATTCTTGCATTGGGTAGTTGTAGAATTTACTATTTCTTGTAATTTACTATGTTTTTCTTTTATGCCTTCCAAGTGTTTGACAAAATGCTTGGTTGGAGTTTAGAATAGTTTTTTAGCATTCTTGGCTTGAAAAGAGAAATTAGGCAATCTTGAGTCATTAATACCCAATTCAGATTGGCGATCTAGAGTGATTAGTTAGTCTTGTATCCATTAACTTATGGATTGGGATTAACTAGTCCTATTTGACTTTCTCTCAATATGAAGATAACATTATACCTTCTTCCGATGTTGGAGATGACGAAATAGGATTAGCTCTTGATAAGTATTGTATGATAATTAATGACTAGGATAGAAAGCCTAGTTCTCAATCCTAGCCATGGATGCCTCTTTTTATTAGTTGTTATCTTTAATTGTTTGCTTTATTTTCTTGCCATTTAATTTCTTGCACTTTTATCAACCCAACCCCTTAAAACTCATAACCAATAATTGAGCACTCGATTGTGATTCCTAGGGACAACGACTCAGGACTAATACTCTCAGTTATTTTTTTTGGGTTGGTCTTGTGACAACCAAAAATTAAAATTTCATTGAGTGTTATCTGTCGATTTAGAACTATACTTGCAACAAAGTTATTTCCTCTTACCGAGAAGAATTTCTAAGCTGACGGTAGCGCTCACATCAATGCACGAAGGACATAATGAGAAACCATATCCGGGACTTGTTCCTAGGTAATGTCGGGCTGTTGGGTGTATATCGACACGTGAACTCATACCCTGCTTAGGACAGACATGCATCATATTGTTTGCACATTTGCATTTGATTGTGTTTGCTTATTTTATTTCTTTGTGATTGTGTTGTTTGTCTTATTAAGACTTGTTTGTATGTTGAATTGAGTCTCTTGTGCTATTAGTTTGTGTATGTATTGAAGTGATTAAGAATTAATGTTGTAATTGAGAATTAATTATGTGGCTGAAAGATAGTTAATACGACAAATTTAGTTATTGAGATTTATTTTGGGTTTAGAAATTTAAAGAAAGTAATTAATTATCTAAAGTAAAACTAAAAGTATTTTCAAGCATTTGATAAAAATAGTTAGTAAAGTTAATTATTCGTATTTTATTCATTACTTTTACGGCAATCTCATTCCCCGTTGAGAACATGTGGTTTGATTTAACCCAAAATTTTTTACCCTTTCAGTGACACAAGTTCAAAGACTCGGTATGAAATCGTGGACGAATAGTGAAAATTATATAAGAGTTAAGTTGCTTTCATAGAGTCCCCTCGTTCTTGTTGTTTAAGATTTTATTTTATACAGAGGAACATGTGTTATATCTGAGTTTCATTTGATTTCTTTTGTATAACATTTATTATTATTATTATTTATGTGCTTGGAGAGTTTTGATATATGATTTTAATAAATAAAAATAAAACTTTTTGAAATTTTTTTAAAAGCTGAAACGCAATATCGACATAAACTCATAAAGGATTAATATTAAATAGATAATAAAAAACAGGTTAGTAATACCTTACTTTAATAGGATCATGACGTGATAGAAATTAGATCGTTACACCATTCATCCTTCTTTTTCAGCGGGTCAATTACATCTTTTCCTTATTAAATTTAAGGATATATAACTTCAACATTTTGTTACTCACTAAAGACAAGCACCAAATAGAAAATTTGTTAGTACCTCTCGTACCATATTCCATACTTTTTCGAGTGGTATACGAGATAATTTTTCAATAAGATTATTGAAAATATGAGTGGAGAAAGGGATTATAGTTTTAAAAGTGGTATAGGTGTTTTTTTTAAGTGATTTAGTGTTCCAGACATTTTGATCGTAAAAATATAAGTTAAAAAATTTGGAGAGTCAAGATTGATAACAAGGTGTCTTTAGTGCACACTAATCGAACAAAGTTCAGGGAGGATACTATTCGTCGGATTTTTTATCTAAATACGCATGAAAAAATGATTTATTTCCTAAATGCGCATGGTTTGAAACTGTGCTCAAAATACGCAGACCTATTTCATTCCTGCCGACCACAAAATGGATTTTAACTCCATTTCACACGAAGTGCTCACAAAATAGACCTGCTACATGTCAGAGACCAACTCAAGTCCCCCTTCCACGAAATGGAGCATATCATAGGAGGCATCCACGGAATGGAAGCGTGAGATATTAGAACTGAATCAAAACAAACTGATAGTAGACATCAAACTTAGAACAACAATGGAATATATATATATATATATATATATATATATATATATATATATATCTAAAAATTTAATTTTGATGCATGAGATTGTAAAATTTTTTTCGACGAATATCCAATTAAATTTATATGTTTAGGTAATATTTTAAATAATAAATTTTAATACGGTTATTTATCCATATAAAATTTTTTTACATTACTAAACAATAATAGTAACAAAATCTTATTCTAGTTGATTATATAAATTAAATGATACTATTGAATTTTATAATGTATTATATCCAGGCGAAAACAAAATTCATATAATATATTATTATATTTATTTTTCTTTTTTTTTATTCCCAAAAATAATTTCAATGGCACTTGTCAATTTGAAATTTTCCTATCTTCTCTTAATATAATTTGTAAACAATTCGGTAGTAAGCATAAGAGATATACTGATCAAATATATTAAAAATATTTATCAGAATTGTTATATATAAATAAATAAAATTTAAATAATCTTTTTATATGTATGCAAAATCAGAATAATAACAAAAATAATACAAAAAATATTTATCATATAAATAAAATAAATACAATAAAAAATAAAAATATAAAAGAGAGTATTATCAATTTTATAATTTTAAACAAAAAATATTTTATAATTTTTCTAGCACTATTCTTTAATTTAGTATTATTTTAAACTATAAATTTTCATTATTTATGGTTATATTTTTAGTTATAATTAATTTTTTTATTTATTTTGTCTTTTTTATAGAGTACATCAAAGAAATACAAAAAAAATTATACAGATAAAAAATAATAAAAATTTCATAAAATCACATATATCATATAAAAAAAATACAATAAAAAGTAAATAAAATTCATATGAATAAAATTAAATAAAAAATTTTCATATACAACATAAATACAATGCAGTAAAAGATAAAAAAAGAATTTATATTAACAAAAATTAATAAAAATATAATAAAATACTTAAAAAATTAGATGTCTACCATCAGATTGTTTTAATTCGTATTTAGTTCTAATATCTCACGCTTCCATTTCGTGGATGTTCCTGTGATATGCTTCATTTTGTGGAAGGCGGATTTGAGTTGTTCTCTGACACGCAACAGGTCTATTTCGTTAAAATTCATTTCGTGGTCGGCAGGGATGAAATGTATCTGCATATTTTGAGCACAGTTTTAAATCATGCGCATTTAGAGAATAAATCATTTTTTCATGCGTATTTAGATAAAAAAGCTTTATCCGTCCACGGTTTCATATCAATTCGTTTACATTTTTTATGGGTTCCAATTTCCAGAGTTTACACTTAGGCTTTAATGATTTTGAAATTTCTATCAATTCATACATTTTAATACATGACAATTTTAATAGATGAAAAATAATAATAATATTAGCATTAAGCAAATTGTTTTGCTACCCCTGCAAAATCTAAAGGTGTCAATTATTGTCTATTGTGCAATGTTCTAAAATTCGGTTCTGAATCGTTTGGTTGAACCGATCTATTCAAAACCCGATGAAAAGAAAGATTTGGATTACTGACAAAATTAGTCATTTAAAAAACTGACAATGAACTGAAAAAACTAATCGAAAATCAATCTGTTGGACCGAATCAATATCCGACCGATTTTTGAAATACCGTTTAAACTGCGTGGTTTGAGTCTGAGAAGGGGACAACCAAATCACAATTCACAATCACTTTATTATATTGTTGTTGTTCCTGTAATTTTTCATCCGTATTATCACATTAAAATAGCAGAAATTCAAAACTCCAGAGGCCATAAATGATTCGATCGTCATTTTCGTCGCATCTCGTTTCATAACAGTTCCATAATCACTTCTTTCTTTTTTGGCCATTACTTGGTTCGGAAAGCCCAAACCAAAACGCTAAGGAAGGAAGAAGAAACACTAAAGTGATGCGCTGATGTGATGTGATGTGAGGTGAACAAGAAATAGGGGCGGTTAGTTTTTTAGGAAAGAAGAAAAGTTCTTTAGGAAAGAAGAAAAGAAACACTCCACTTGGAACTATGTGATGTACTCATGCGGTAGAACTATGTGATCCAATCCCCTCATATTTCCCTTAATTCTTTAGGGTTTTTTTGGGACTAGAATTCTTTTTATGTTTTTGTACGTGTGGACTAGAATTCTTTAGGTTATAAGATATATTAGGATTACATGGTTTTGGACTAGGTCTTTAAAGGCCCAATAAGCAAAGCTCTTTTTTATTCTTATTTATACGATTAGTTTTCTGTTAACATTTTTTTCATAATAAATTATACTTTTTTAATATATTAATATAATACATGTAATTTAACTTATATTAAAAATTAAAGAATATATAATACATTTGTTTTCAAATAAAAAACTTAGTAAAGTATAATTAAACTAATAAACATTTTTTAGTTATTTTTTATTATTCTATAATATATAATATATAATACTGTACATTATATATATATATATATATATATATATATATATATATATATATATATATATATATATATATATATATATCTTGATATTGGCCATTTTCTTTTCACTTTAACCCTTTTATTTTACTTACATGAAATTATAAAATTTTAGTTAGTTTTGTATTTATAATTTATATATTTTTAAAATTTATATTAAAATATATTATATTTATATTTTTATGTATTTATTTATAATTTTATATATTATTTTATTATAATTCAATTATTTTTCTTGAACTACTACAGTTAAATTGATTCAACCTCTAAATTTATGAATCGATTATTAAAATGGTTCGATAAGTGATTTGATTTTCTAAACGTTGCTATTGTGTATAATAATATAATAGATATATTATGTACGTCTTAAAAGCATGAAATCATCACATATCTAATCAATTTAATTACATTAAAAGTTTGGGTAAAAATAAATTTTAGACTTTCATTAATTATTGTAGGTAATCAACAGAAACTTAGTTATTATTTTAAAAAAAAGGTCTAATATTGATTTGCAATTTTTATATTTTTTTTAATATCATAATTTCACCTCATTTATTTCCATCACTAACTACTGTCGATATCATTAGACACTGCTATAATTGCTAACTTTTTCAATGACTTGCCGTCGACTTTTTTAGCAGCTCATTATAGATTTTTTTTGCGACTATTAACATTTTTTTTTATCATTGGTCACTCTAAATTATAAACTTTAAATCCTAAATCATAACCTCTAAATCTTAAATTTTAAATCCTAAATTCAAAATCCTAAACTCTAAATTTTAAACATTAAACCCCAAACATTAAATCTTAAACCCTAAATATTAAATTCTAAACTTTAAATTCTAAACTAAAAATTCTAAATCTTAAACCCTAAAGTCTAGCCCTATTTAAATTCTAAAATTTTTAATTTGAATTTTGAATATTTTTTATTATTTTAATTTCAAATATAACCCGTTTATCAGTTTAAATAAGCGAATTTTTACCTTTAAAATTAGGTTTATTTAAATTTTAAGTTAAATGGGTTGTGCTTGCGGGCCAAATGAGGCAACTCATTTAATTTTTTTTTTAAATTAGCACTTTTAGGTAATATTTTCTATGATCTAACCCGAAAATCTAACTCATTAACTAAAACATTATTATTTATTTAAGATTTTTGATCTAAAAGTGACAATTTTTGTCAAAATATTTTTTAAAAAATAAAATAAAAGGATAAAAGGTCAACCCATTTATTATATTTGAAAGTTTATCTCACCAATGCCACTGTTACCACCAACCCACCATTTTTACTAGGGCTAATATTCAAATTCATTTCTAAAAGACAATCTATTTTCCAATATTAGTCCCGAAAAGATTTTGTTAGTTATATTAGTAGTTCTTGAAAAATATAATTGTAAATCAAATCGGTCTTTTTATCTATTAAATAATGATGTGTCACGTTAAATGTCATGTAACATGATGATATAGTTGTAATTGATTAATCAATTATTTTATGACACGTAGTATTAACCTACCATGTCATCATGGCACTTGATATTTAACATGATACATCATCATTTAACTTACAGAAGATTATTAGAATTACGATTGAATTTTTTTAGAACTAATATGATTTACAGAATATTTTAGAGACTAATATAAAGAATGGATTCAAAAATAAATTTGAATATTAACTCATTATTACTACAACAAAAACTAACACTAATGCCACCATTTTCAGGAACGATATACCATTTTTACTATTTCAGCCACTACCACCATCAACAACACTACTAACATTTAATGTTAATAAATGAAAAAGTTTAACACAATAATTATTGGAATAGAATCAAAGGACAAACTAAACAATAAAAAAATAAGAACAACCATATGCAAAAAATATCAAATAGAACCACCTACAAACCAAACTTAGTAGTTTGATTTGAAAGAACAACAACAAAATTAAAATAATTAACAAACCTACATCTAAGTAACACAAAGAGGACGATGAAATAGGTAAAATAATGCATGAGAAGGGAGTTGAATCTTACACAAATATTTTTTTTTTGACATACATGAACTATTAATACTTATCAAGTCTTAAGACTTGTATGGAGCAAAATTTGTTAACATATCAGTTGAAGTGATTCTTTGTTTATGAGTTAAAACATCTTTAGAAGTCAACAAAAATAAGTCAACAAAGTTGCTTTAACAAACTACCTGGAATTATTTTGAACCTGGTCCTAAGATTCTCATATTTATAAGATAATCTTCTAAGGTCTTAACAAACTCTGAATCAATTAAAAAATATTTTTAATATATTTACAAAATTTGAGAAAAAAAAGGATAACTCTTAACACAAAATAAACATAATGCATAAAATAAGATATATGTAATATCCTATCATATAGAACTTTATGCTTAAGTCATAAATTAGAGGTGGCGAAGTATTACAACCTCTAAAATAAAAAGATATATATAAATATAGTTGAAAAAATAATTATAACTAAGAACCTTGAAGAAGAAGCTAAGCAAAGTCAAAATAGAAAATCGCATCATACTCGTACGGATACACGTATAAGGAATAACAAGATCAAAAGCAAAGATGAAACATATATAAAGATCAAAATTGCAGAATACTTGACTTGAGAAGCTAAGGCCGGCCAGATATATATATATATATATATATATATATATATATATATATATATATATATATACCCAAAAGACATCCCAAAATACTAGATAATACACCTGTTTTTTCAAGTCAACCTCTAAGAGAGGCAAAATACAACATATACTATGGAGAATATATATACAAATATACATAGCCTAATTACAATACATAACAACCCAAAATGAAATCTTCGCTTGCACAGAGGATCTTCAGATGCTTAACGAGGTGCCTCTCAACCTGCATATGAAAAATAGCAAAATATGTATGGAATGAGAACCGAAGATTCTCAGTATAGTTAAGGTTCCTACATAGATAATATATAAGGTCCCGAAAAAGTTAGAGGTATTCCTAGAACTCCGACACCCAGAATCAAACTTAAATTTATTTCTAAACTAGGAATTCTCAGTAATCTTTCCAAAGAATTCTAGTTCTAATCTAACTATTCACCTTCTATTTCATTCATATCTCCTAAACACCGGGTTGAATAACCCTTATCACGCCTCCACCATATGAGGGGTCTCTCAGATGCAAACACATACAATACAATCAAGGAAAACACAAATATGGATAGCAAGTACAGCAGTCAGGACAAGTAGCAGTTAATTACAGTTAAACAATTAGGCAAGCCAAAACAAAGCATATTCAAACAAAACATACAAGTGTATATGATGCATGTATGTGCTATAGCCGATGATATTATCTGTCGGTTATACAGCCAAACCCGATATATCCGGTAGCTAAACTTGGACAGAGCACCACAACACGGAGCAAGTAAGACTAAACCACAACTATTGTTACTACCCGCGTAACCTAGAGCAAGTGGAACGAACCACTACTGCTGCTACTACCCAGGCGGATTTTTAGAAGCTCAACCCAGAGCAAGTGGGATGACCCACAATCTTTGCTATTGTCCAGGTGTCTCAAACATTAGCTCGGAGCAAGTGGGACAAGCTACAACCTTTACGTACTACCCAAGCATCTCAATTACTAACCTAGAGTAAGTGGGACAAACCACAACCTTTGCTATTACCCAGGTGTCTCAAATATTGATATTAAATTCCTTATCTCTCAATCAACTCCATTCGTAATCATAATTACTTTCGTCATCATATCTTAATCTCATAATCATTCGCATTATCCTCACAAATCACCATCAATCATCCTTATTATTATAATTATCTCCATTATAACTCAACATCTCAACATTTATTGCTCACACACATAATCCTCATCAGCATTACCTTATTACACTTAATCCATTTTTTCTCAATATCAATTCAACACCTTCAATACGTTTGCTTTTATTCCAAAGCCTAAAAATAGCTATCGAACCTTACACAGGGGTTATGAAAATTTACAAGCCTGCCGAGAAGGTAAAAAATTTAACAATTGAGTTTTGTGTGAAAAACAGGCCTTGTGCGTATGCATCATTGCTGTTAGTACACACGCACCAGCCGAAGTACCCAGCCTATATGTACACATGATGACAGGTCATCATATACCCATTTTTCAATGCTTTTTCATACAAGAAATTGATGAATTGTGCTTAAATATTGAATGCTTTTGTGATTAAATGGTATATTTCCTTGATCTTTTAAATTTATAAATCTTGTAGGAAATAAGAAGAAAAAGAAGCAAAGAAGCACAAAAAAAGGAGAAAAAAGAGCTTTGGGACACACTTTGGAGACTTAGGCCACGCTTTTAAAAGCGTGGCCCATGACCAAATCAAAGGAGAAAGCAACCAGCACGCACACTGCCCTGCTCTTGCCAAGGGCAGGCCAATATCGTGATGCAAAGTGAGGTTGGAAGCAAGAATTTTCGCTAAGGTAAAATCTGGGCGCTCACAACATGACCATGCCTCCTTCAAAGGGCTATAACTTGAGCTACAGACGTCCAATTGATGTGCTTCCAGTTGCGTTGGAAAGCTGACATTCAGAGCTTTCCAACGATATATAGCAATCCATATTTGGCGTAAAATTGAGGCAGGAACGAGAGGCATCTTTAAGGGCCAAAAATAAGCAAAAATAAACCAAAGTGCTTCCACCAAGGCTCGAAGCTGGAGCCTCACTCCAAAACAAAGTAGCGCTCAATTTTCTGCCCTGCCCTCTTGGAGAGCAGGGCAATGTCGTGCTCTTCATGGAAAATCAAGGAAAAATTGCTCCTCAAGTGCTTTCACCAAGGTTCGAACACAAGACCTTCAAGGAAGTAAAGGCTTAGGCGCTACTCCCTGGCACACACAAACGCATCATGGCACGGTCAAGGAACGTGGTGCGCGCACAAGACACACCAAGGCAACATTGCCTTGCCCTCCACAAGGGCAGGGCAGCATCCTCACACACCAAGCTCGCACGCAATGAGCCGCACGCACCATTTCCTGCTCTGCCCTCCACAAGGGCAGGGCAGCCTCCTGGGAGCAAATAATCATGGGCCAAAAGTTGAATTTCATATAAATTCAATTCCTCACCAAATTAAATCAAGGCCAACCAAACCCATTTCTCCTCAAATCCAAAGCAAGCAAAGCCCACATCATCACTCAAAGGCACAAGAACAAGCTAGAATTAGGATTTTCATTTATTTTTTTTCATTTCAATTTTATTTTCATTTTGTAAAAAGCCTATATAAAGGCATCACTCTCATTTCAGAAAAGAGAGGAGGCTGGCTCCATTAGGGAGTAGTAGTAGTAGATAGCTCTCTCTTTTAATTTTCCTTGTTAAATCTGAATCTTGGATTGAAAAGTGAAGGAATTCTGTTTCCTTCTTGGTCTAAGATCTCTCTTGGTTGTTCTTCTGCATAATTTCAGAGAATTGATAGTTGAATTTGTGTTTTCATTTGCTGCTTCATTTCTTCTTTCTTCTGCAAACTTGTTTTCTGTTGAATCAAGGAAGGGCTTGAGATCTAGACTTGTTCTCTAGTCTCATTGATTCCCTGAGATCTTCAACATTCTTTTAAATTGCTGCAATTTAAGCATCGCTTTCTATTTTTAATTCTTCAAGCAATTTTTCATTTCTGTATGAATCTGCTGCACTTACTTCATCTTTTATTTCTTTGCTTGATTGCACTTTACATTTTCTTGTTGAAGTTTTAATTCCCTGCACCCAATCCCCTTTACATTTGATGCAATTTACATTTCTTGTCATTTAAGATTTTGCCAATTTACTTTTCTTGCTCTTTAAGTTTCTATGCAAGTTACTTTCTGCACTTTATAATTCCTGCAAATTTACATTCTGTTGGCTACAGTTCATCCAATATCCCTTCAATGTTAGCTTGACTAAACTAATCACCCACTAAAGTTGCTTGATCCATCAATCCCTGTGGGATCGACCTCACTCTTGTGAGTTATTACTACTTGATGCGACCCGGTATACTTGCCGGGTGGATTGTGTGTTGGAAATTCGTTTTTCCACAAAAACACCATCAAGTTTTTAGCGCCGTTGCTGGGGATTGATTAGATCAACAATGATTAAGTGGGTGAGAAGTCTAGATCAAGCATTTTTTTTTGTTTTTGTTCTCTGTTTTAAATGGATATCAAGGTGTTTGAGTTATTGCCTCACTAAGAAATTCTATCTCTGTGACATGAATTTTAAATTTCATTGATGTTTACAAAATACAAATGGAGTTTAACTCATCTTATGGTCAAACAAAATTTTATGGGATATCACCCACCATCACCGATCTCTAATGATGGTTGGGAATATCACCAAGAAGATACAAATTCTGAGCACTTCAATCAATGGAGACTTGCTCCAGAGTCACAAATTGATCAAGCTGAACACATGAGATACTGTCCATAACCACAGAATGACTTATATCATTATCCTCATAGTGTCTGGACATATCAAGAAGAATGTGAACAATCAGTTAAAATGGGACACCTTCCAGAGACACAATATGATCCAGATTTTGATGAGTCTAACAACTACTCATATTGTGGCTGGGAAAGTCAAAATCAAAGAAATCTTAGTAATCCATACTGTGATGAGTTCAATAATTCTTCAAATTGTGATTCAGAGGATCTCCTTCAAAAGTCCAGAGGATTTTTTGAAAGACAAGAACAAGCCTGGAAAAGGAAAGAAATCCTCCGTCAGAGGACAAATGAGCACCTGGAGAACATAAGGAAACACCTAGAACCATTAAACAGTAAAAATTAATTTGTGAGAGAGGAAGTGGAAAAGCAAGATGAGGAATCCTCTGTGTCAAGTGAAATTTCAGTGAAAAAGGAAAAGGTGGTGGAAGTATTTGGACATGAGCCAAGGATTCTACATTCACAAGAGCCACTTGAGGTGACAATGAAACACAAAGATTCCCTCCCAGAGGCATTAATGGAAAATTATGAAGAAGAAAGGGAGAAAGACATTCAAGAAAAGTCACACTCAACTGAAGTAGAGAAGTACATGAAGGAAAAGCTCATGGAACCACCAATGCAAGAGGCTCTTGATAAAGAAATCACTCCAACAATCACACAGCAATCAAAACTTGGATTCAAGGAAGTGAAGGCAATTAACAAAAGCACCAAGAAGAGGATTGTGACCAAGATATCAAGGACAACATTCAAGAAAAGGTCAACTGCAAACAATCCTCCCCCTGATCAAGCAAGCAAGCTCAATCAAGCCATTTGCAAAAGGAAGCTTACTGAGAGAAAACCAAGAAAGGGGACAATAGCTGAAACTTCTCCTCCCTTGAAGTCATTCCTCTTAACAAACTGGAAGAAGAGGAAGAAAGTGAAGAACAGGTAGACAGTAGGTACATTTCTTCTCCATGCTTTGTTTAAATTTCAATAAATTGGCATATGATTACATTCTAAGTTTGGTGTTGCCTTGCAACAAATTATTTTCAATCTTTTTGGATGATTGCATCAAATCAAAAATGAAAGTGACACACCAAGATTCTAAGTTTGGTGTGCCACTTATTTACTATGCAATTCATTCAAGCAACACTACTTGTTTGCATAATCATATTGCCTTTGCATTGTTATTTTTCTTTTGTTTTGACATTTCGTTTGCATTCTCTTTGTTTTAGTCACCTCTTTATTTTTAAGTTTTCTTTTATCAACTGTTTTTGTTAATACAGCATCAAGAGATCCTCATTCATGACAAATTTTTGGCTTGGTGATTGTATTCAACAAATAACAGTTTCTTTTGTTTAGTTTTATTTCAAATAAAATTGACATATGGTTGCATTCTAAGTTTGGTGTTGCTATGCAACAAAATTTGGTTCTAATTCTTACTAGATACTTGCATTAATTTCAAGTGAAAGTGTCACACTAAGTTTGGTGTGCCACTTATCTTTTATGCAATGTATTGTGCTCACCTTCTTATGTTTGCAATCAAAAGGTCTTTGTCTCTGATGCCTTGATTGTTATCTTTTATTTTGCTTGCTTAAAACACATGTGCTACTAACATTTCATTGTGTAAGACATTCATGATCCATCTTAGCCCCATAGCCATTGTTCTAATTGTTGCTTGAGGATAAGCAAGCATTCTGAGTTGGTATGGGAAGGAAAGAATAAGAGGAAAATGCCAACAATAGAGAAGATGAACTACAAGGTTGTAGAGCTCCTTTTCTTCTCATTTGTTTCCAGCACTTAAATTTCATGATTGTCTTTATCTTCTCTATTTACATGTGTGTATGAATAAAGCATAGCTTGAATCTTGATTTGTAACATGTTGCTGTGGCATTATGACTACCAACTTGAGCTTTGTGAATTCAAAAGCAATAAAGCATCATGATCATAAACAAACAAGGCATTAAAGAAGAATTTAGCATGTGCATACAAGTATTGGAAAGCTAGTGTGATTGATTGTTGCTCAATTGCATTGGATTTTATTTAATTGAAGTTTTTCATCTAGTATATTTTGTGAAATCTTTTGAAATCATGAAAACCTTGAAGAAGCAAATACAATTAAAGCAAGAAAAGAAAAAGGGAAAGAATGAAAAAGCTAAAGGCTCTGAGTACCAATGGCAATTTATTTGCTAAGTGCTTGTGGTGTTTATGTATCAAGCCAAATGCTTGAAAACAAAACACTTAGAAGTCAAGGCTAGGCTCAAGTGCAAAAGCACTCCCTCAAAGCTCAAGGCTCTGAGCATCAATGATTAGAGAGTTAAGAAAAGAAACAAATGAGCTTAATGAAGTCCTCTAATTAAATGCTTGTGGTTCTTATGTATCAAGTGGTAATACTTGAAAACAAAGCATTTAGAAGTCGTAGCTTTGTTATTAACTCATGGGGCAAAGCACCCAAAAGGAGAAGCTAAAAAAAAAAATTTGTTTCAAGGAAGAATTATAAGAAAAAGATTTCATAAAATGAGCTAGATAGAAGCATCAATCATTTACATTTCTTTTGTGATTGAAGCATGCATAGAAAACTAGCTAACCATGAACATTGAGTTGCTATTCTTCTTACCTTGGATTGTCAATCTTTATTGCATGATTCTTTTCTTGCTTGGGGACAAGCAAGGTTTAAGTTTGGTGTTGTGATGACAGGTCATCATATACCCATTTTTCAATGCTTTTTCATACAAGAAATTGATGAATTGTGCTTAAATATTGAATGCTTTTGTGATTAAATGGTATATTTCCTTGATCTTTTAAATTTATAAATCTTGTAGGAAATAAGAAGAAAAAGAAGCAAAGAAGCACAAAAAAAGGAGAAAAAAGAGCTTTGGGACACACTTTGAAGTTGGAGCACACTTTGGAGACTTAGGCCACGCTTTTAAAAGCGTGGCCCATGACCAAATCAAAGGAGAAAGCAACCAGCACGCACATTGCCCTACCCTTGCCAAGGGCAGGGCAATATCGTGATGCAAAGTGAGGTGGGAAGCAAGAATTTTCGCTAAGGTAAAATCTGGGCGCTCACAACATGATCATGCCTCCTTCAAAGGGCTATAACTTGAGCTACAGACGTCCAATTGATGTGCTTTCAGTTGCGTTGGAAAGCTGACATTTAGAGCTTTCCAACGATATATAGCAATTCATATTTGGCATACAATTGAGGCAGGAACAAGAGGCATCTTTAAGGGCCAAAAATAAGCAAAAATAAACCAAAGTGCTTCCACCAAGGCTCGAAGCTGGAGCCTCACTCCAAAACAAAGTAGCGCTCAATTTTCTGCCCTGCCATCTTGGAGAGCAGGGCAATGTCGTACTCTTCATGAAAAATCAAGGAAAAATTGCTCCTCAAGTGCTTTCACCAAGGTTCAAACACAAGACCTTCAACGAAGTAAAGGCTTAGGCGCTACTCCCTGGCACACACAAACGCATCATGGCACGGTCAAGGAACGTGGTGCGCGCACAAGACACACCAAGGCAACATTGCCCTGCCCTCCACAAGGGCAGGGCAGCATCCTCACACACCAAGCTCGCACGCAATGAGCCGCACGCACCATTTCCTGCTCTGCCCTCCACAAGGGCAGGGCAGCCTCCTGGGAGCAAATAATCATGGGCCAAAAGTTGAATTTCATATAAATTCAATTCCTCACCAAATTAAATCAAGGCCAACCAAACCCATTTCTCCTCAAATCCAAAGCAAGCAAAGCCCACATCATCACTCAAAGGCACAAGAACAAGCTAGAATTAGGATTTTCATTTATTTTTTTTTCATTTCAATTTTATTTTCATTTTGTAAAAAGCCTATATAAAGGCATCACTCTCATTTCAGAAAAGAGAGGAGGCTGGCTCCATTAGGGAGTAGTAGTAGTAGATAGCTCTCTCTTTTAATTTTCCTTGTTAAATCTGAATCTTGGATTGAGAAGTGAAGGAATTCTGTTTCCTTCTTGGTCTAAGATCTCTCTTGGTTGTTCTTCTGCATAATTTCAGAGAATTGATAGTTGAATTTGAGTTTTCATTTGCTGCTTCATTTCTTCTTTTTTCTGCAAACTTGTTTTCTGTTGAATCAAGGAAGGGCTTGAGATCTAGACTTGTTCTCTAGTCTCATTGATTTCCTGAGATCTTCAACATTCTTTTAAATTGCTGCAATTTAAGCATCGCTTTCTATTTTTAATTCTTCAAGCAATTTTTCATTTCTGTATGAATCTGCTGCACTTACTTCATCTTTTACTTCTTTGCTTGATTGCACTTTACATTTTCTTGTTGAAGTTTTAATTCCCTGCACCCAATCCCCTTTACATTTGATGCAATTTACATTTCTTGTCATTTAAGATTTTGCCAATTTACTTTTCTTGCTCTTTAAGTTTTTATGCAAGTTACTTTCTGCACTTTATAATTCCTGCAAATTTACATTCTGTTGGCTACAGTTCATCCAATATCCCTTCAATGTTAGCTTGACTAAACTAATCACCCACTAAAGTTGCTTGATCCATCAATCCCTGTGGGATCGACCTCACTCTTATGAGTTATTACTACTTGATGCGACCCGGTATACTTGCCGGGTGGATTTGTGTGTTGGAAATTCGTTTTTCCACAAAAACACCATCAACACACAACTTGTAAAATCCCCAGGGTGTGCGTGTGCACACCCTTTGTGTGTACGCACGAGCCTCGATACACGCTCTAGTTTGTGCGTGCGCACAATAGTGTGTGTGGGCACATATACCAAAATTTTTGATTTTTCAGCAACTTCTACAAAATTCTGTTTTTAGACCCAAACTTCAAATGCGCATAACTTTTTCGTTATAAACCATTTTTCGTCCGTTTGTTCGAACGTTATAAACTTCATGGATCTATTTTCATTCAAAATAAGTTTCACAAAGTTTGGGATCTCGAAACTAAGTTATGGCCCACCGAAATTGGTCAAAAAATCAATTTTTACCCAAAACACAAAATCTTTAGTTTTACCAAAATTCTCAAACTAAATTCCAAATTTGCCATACCAAGTCAATACCAAACACTCCTATACATTATCACATACTATTCAATCACTTCTCAATCATCCAATACCTAATGTACCATGCCTCTTACATAAATCATTCTTATCCTTATTTCTCAACAATATTCACATTGTATACATCAAACATCACCAAAACTCAGTAATTATCATCAATCACCATCACAACTCAATAATCACCATTCTAAACACAAACCACACTAAACAAAATTCATCATACTTACCCGAACTTACCGGTCATGGCCTCTCGCCCAAATCTCATAAATACTCATCATCACATATCACATATCACATGATCAACAATCATCATCAAACTCAATCATACAACACATATCTACACATTTAACAACTTCACAATCATTCCAACATATTCCCTCTTCAATTCAAAATATTCAAGCCTATCTTATGGCAACTAGCCTAAGTTTTCATGCAAAATTATATATTAATTACGAGAAACCAAATTCATACCTCGGCCGATCTATCCCCAAACCCAAAACACTTCAAAATCTATCCTTTTCTCAGGTTTCTAAATCTCCAAATGCTCAACAATAAGTTTTTAGCTTCCAAGGCTCAAATTCAAGCACCCAAATCCACCAATTTGACTCCGATTCACATGAACTCAATCTAATGTCATTCAATTTCATCATAATTAATACTAGGGTTCACTAATTCAATAATTCACAATGAATTAGTGGTCCCTTACATTATCCACTGGTTACATGGACAAAACTCAATGCTAGCTCGTATTAGAACACCTCTAAATCATGAAAATTACAAAAGCTCTCAATATTCAAATCCAAAATTATAGAATTGAAGGGAGGTGAGAACTGGGCACGAAATTTAGAATCTCTTACCACTTTGTTTGATTAGAATCGAAGAGTCTTTCGAGACGAATGCGTAGCCACAAACAAATCATCAATCAGAATTCCGGATTGAAACTGAAAATTGAAGTTGGACGTGATTTTGGGAGTTAGGTTTTCTTCTTCAATTTCTCCCCCCCTTTTGCACCATGTTTCATGAGTTATGAAGGAAAGATGGGCTGTTTGCAATCTTATATATGCTGGGTCTTGGGCCCAAAATGGGCTCGGTCCAACTGGTTTAGCTCGTTGGCCCAATTTTGGGCCAAAACCTTTAAAATTAGTGTCGAAATTCGTATATTAAATATTTTTACCCTTCTAACTTTATCAAATTTAATTTCTTAATTTTTTTAATAATAATTAATTTATTGGTTAATTATTTATTAATTACCCGGGGTTTACAATATAAGAGTTTGGAGGATATACACGACAATATATACTTAAAAGTTCCACTAATTGTATAAGTGTACAAATAGATATTCTTTGCATCAAACTTTTTTAGGCTATATCTTTGACTCAGAATAAACCATAATAAAATCTAAGAACTTTAGATATTATATTTTCTTAAGCATTCTCAGTCTATACCTTGACTCAGCTTGCATCACAACCTAACCTTAAGAACCTTAAATATTCTCTTAACTTTCTTAGACAAGATTCAAGTTGAATGGATACTCTCACTAACCTAAGAACGTTAGATATTATATTCTCTAACATTTTCAATGCTATGAAATGGCCCAAATTGGCTGACCAACCAAAAATCTTAAATATTCTTCTACAAGTATTTTCAAGACTAAACAATGACTCGAGATTGAATTTACACTAGTCTAAGAAATTTATATATTTAACAAATCTTCTCATACAAAACTCAGATTGGATACTCTACTAATCTAAGTGTAGCGACCCAATTTCTAGTATGTCATGATCATTATCGAAAATCGAGTGTTACCGACTTGCTTCCTAAATATAACTACTATTTAATATTAAGCATGTACCCTTGTTAGCATGATCGAGATCGATTTTGTTGGAAATGTTTTTTTTTATACAAAAGGATACAGATAAGTGAAAGCAACATACATGAATATAAAAACAGAAGAATAAATAAAATACAAAAGAACTAAACTTGCTAACGTACTCTAACTATCGCTATCAGAAGAGAAGATCTCCACCATCTTTGGATCCTCTTCCGGGTCCTCATCATCATCAGAAATCACTATGACACCAGGAAAGCTCCTGGGACTACTGTCACTGCTAATGTCTATGTGTGCTGGGTCGCCCACAAACACAGGTCCGTTTGGTAGTATATGATCTAATCCCTCTACTAGAGGTCCTGACAAATCCCCCGAATGCATGCCTAATAAAGATGATATCATTGGCTTAGAAAGAAGGTTCCAATCAGGAAAAGGTGCATGAACAAACTCCTCAACTAGGTTAGGCTCAGGAACTACCTAGTCCATTGACTGTGCTGGAATAAGATGTCCAGATCCATCCGAAAAAGGATGGTGGGGTACATCTGGATAAAGCCAAAATAGCAGAAACTCGTACGGTGCATCCGGGTCGAAGTATGGGGTATCTATAGTGTGCTAAAAAGGATGGCCGCGTAACATGTATAGGCATATTCGAGGCTCCATGGCTAGTATATAAAAACTACGATGCATCAGGTTCTCGTATATATAAGGATGTGGAAGCTCATAGAATAGAATCCCTGTCTCCATTTAAAAGGGGAAAAGAAAGGGGTAAGAACTGGAAAGTCTTTAGTAAGGTTAGGGTAGTTAGTTAGGTTCATTTTATCTTATACTTAGCCAATAGCAACAACCACAAGATATGTACAAACTTTAACAACCAAAGGCACAGAGAAACAATTAATCAAGAAGCACATACACACGAATCACAGAAATATATAACAAAAAAAATATGCACAAATAAATATGATGCACATCTATTTCTAGTGTAGATAATGAGCTCATCTATTGGTTTCTACGCGCTTCTGACATAACCCAGCAACCTTTGTTTATGTATAGCTTCAAGTGGCATATCCTCTGTAAGAACCTCTGTCTTACAGGAGTTGCTTCTCCAGCTGAAGTATGCCAAACACAACCTTTGTAAGTACTTACAGTGCTGCTTCTCTAGCTGAAGTATGTAAGATTTTACTTTTGGAAGCTACTCTGGGTGGGCTTACCACCATATTTCTACTGTACCTCTGGCAACAAACAGACATTCAAAAAGTTTTTATGGTTTCTCTTTTCTCTTTTTAACTATTGTTTTCAATTTATTTTTCCCAACATCTCATATTATCTTCACATTGTTCCCTCGCCTTTCTCTGAATGTTTGATAAAGGAGACAGTCATATAATTTTGAGCTTGGATTGTCTTTCTAAAATTTTTAGAAAAATTTGTCTGTTTACCACTTTTAGTTATATTATATCTTTTATTGTTAAGATAATTATTTAAATAATAATAATACTATATTAGAATATTTTAGAGTTAAAATTTAGTTAATAATAGTTAGTTCCTCAAAACTTTTAAATATTTATTTTGACCCCCAAACTTTGTAAAAATTCTACTTTAACCACTTAACTTTTAAAAACTTTGTTTTAATCCCCAAATTTTCTTTGAATTAACTTTTAGCTCCAAAACTCTTTCTTAATTATAATTTGGCCATGAAATAATTAAAGCATGAGGGTTTCATATTCTTCAAGGAACCAAAGCAAACTCAAAAAATTTATCAGATTTTACTTGATTTTTAACTAATTTTTCAATCTTTTCGGTAATCAATTTTTCTCAACGTTCAAATCCAATTCCCAGCCACTAAATCACATCATTTTCATCATGATTCCAGCTTACATTCATCATTAAACATTGCTGTTTAGTTTGGTTTTTCTAGTAGTTTCTGGAATTGAATTATTTCATCAACTTTCAACATAATTCAACATAATAATACTCAAAATTTAAACAAAAATTCACATCCCAGCAATCACACAACATCAATAAATTTTTTATCACAAAAATTTCCAAACCCTACCCTTGTATAACAGCCACTAAATTGAAACACCAAGGAAGCTTTCTGAATGAGAAATCGAAGAAGAAAACATCAAAAATTGGCTACTCCACCTCTGAGCTCACTCGGCCGAACCATGCATGGAGGGAGGGAGACTTCAACTCGTGATTCCTTCCATGAAAAGTGGCACCATTGTGAAAAGGAAGAAGAGATGAACACTTTAATTACACTCAAGAAAATAAGCTCCGAAGGCTTTCGATCATAGTGGTTCTCGTTCTCTCTCACTTACGGCTCTTTCTCTTTCATCTTTGGCTTTGGTGATCAAGAGAGAAGGAAATGAGATTAGATGATTAATAATGGTGATGATGTATTTAATTAAAAAGGGCAAGTGTCATTAAAAGGCTAGGTAGTGAAGGTTTTAAGCTGCTGAGTCAACGGTTCAAGTTATAAATATCTTAAATGGATAATTATTAAAGCTAGATGTATTAAAACATAAGTAATAATGCATACAAGGATATATATATATATATATATATATATATATATATATATATATATATATATATATATATATATATATATATGAGTTACTAATATAAATAACATTAGTAACTTGGTGATCACAAGGATATAAAATCTATAGTGAAGCATTAGTGAAGCTAAGTCCACCAAAGAGTACCGAAATTTACTTATAGCGGCAAATATTAAACTTAATAATAATGTTATCATTGAAACTCTATTTTAATTATAACAGAAAAAATAAAATATTAACATAATAATAATATTATATTATATTATTATTTATTTTATTTTTGAGATTCAAAACTGGTTTGCCAAAATAAAATTAATTACTGAAAAACAAGATTTTCAAAAAACATCGTGTCAGCATAAAAGCTTAGGGTGTTCTACCCTCCTTAAAGAAAATCTTACCCTCAAAATTTATATTACCTATAAATAGGTGTGGATAGTTGATTTAAGAAAATTGTCGTGTTGGTATAGAATTTCACAAATGAAATCTTCGTTGCAAGTATAGTTCTAAACCAACAAACAGTCCTTCCAATCAAAAATTTGGTTTTGAAACAAGTACAAACCCCAAATAAAAATTAACCGAAGTATTTCAACTCTGGGTCGTCTCACAAGGAATTGCAATGAAATGCTCAATTATTAGCTATGAGGATGCAAGGGGGTTTGATTTTATATTTTTTTTGCAAGAAAAGTAAATGAACAATGAACTAACAAAAGAAATAGAAAAGTACTCTTGGCTTGACATAGGTAATTGAGATCACCATCCTTGTCCACAAACCAAATATTGATAGTTATAAGAGGCCAACCAATTAAGTTTACTTCCAAAAGCCTTAAGTACGTAATATCTACTCCTACGGTTGAAGTACGTCAAATATGCTTGATCACATCAACCCATAAGGTCTAACCTCACTACTAATTAACCTAGTAGTAGGCTAGTGTCAATGGCTATCAAATTGATCACCAAGAGTTCTCAAATCACCAATTCATTGAGACCCAATGACTCAAGGTCACTCAATTCCCTTAGCCTAGGCCAAGAGTAAAGGAAACTACTCAAAAACTAGAGAAAACATTTTATCAAACACCTAGAGTGAAACAAAAATAAACATCACAAAATGCAAGAATTACCAAAATCCATAACCATCATGAGCAAGAAATCAACAATAGCAATGAAGATAAACATAAAAGAAACATGGAAACATAAAATTGCATTAGAAGAAGTTAAGATCCAACATGAGTTCATCATCACAAAAGAGAGCAAAAAAAAAAAAAAGAAATTAACACTAAAAACCATGAAAATAAAAGTGTATAAACAAGAAATTGTAGAAGAAACAAGATGAGAACAATAATCAAAATCTAGATCTAAGATGGAATTAAGCTAACCTAACCTAATTATAGAGAGAAGAGAGAGCTTCTCTCTCTAGAAACTAACCCATATGATGCCAGAACTACCAAACAATTGCTCCCCCTTGTCCAAGCTTGAGTTCTACATGAAATAGCATTATAAATGAGTTGGGTTGGGCCCAAAGTGCTTCAGAAATAGCTGGGAGCGATTTCACTTTAGTGGGCTACGAGCAGCATCAGCGTGCAGGCGTACATGGCACGTGCGTGCTCCTAAACGCGAAGTAACATATAAAAATTTTTATATCATTTCGGAGCCCCAGATGTTAGCTTTCCAACGCAACTGGAACCGCCTCATTTGGACCTCTGTAGCTCAAGTTATGGTCGATTGAGTGCCAGGAGGTCAGGCTTGACAGCTTTACGGTTCTTTCATTTCTTCATGAGTTCTCCCACTTTGCATGCTTTTCTCCTCACTTCTTCCATCTAATACTTGCCTTATGAGCCTGAAATCACTCAACAAACATATCAAGGCATCGCATGAAATTAAAGTGAATTAAATTTAGCTATTTTAGCGCCTAAAAAGCATGTTTTCACATTTAAGCACAAATCAAGGGAGAATTGCAAAACCATGCTATTTCATTGAATAAATGTGAGAAAAGGTGATAAAATCCCCCAAAATAAGCACAAGATAAACCACAAAATTGGGGTTTATCAATAGTTTGACTTTATCTTGCTTTTCAGTTCCCAGGTGTGTTCTATTTTGCCATTTCGTCCCTAAGTCACCTTAACCAGAGAAACCGTTTTGCCTCGTAGTTGCTTGTCGCTCTTGTCTATAATTCTGTCAGATGCTGCTAGATATGTCAAGTCATTTCATAATTGCATTGTCTCTGATTGTAAAATATGGCTCTCGTCGGGATTATATTTTTTAAGTTGCAAAATATGGAAGACATCATGGAGATTTGATAAAGAAGGAGGAAAGGCTACTTGATAAGCTACTGGACGGACTCTTTTAAGTATCTAGAAGGATCCTACACATCAAGGATTAAGTTTCTTAGTTCAAAGGGCCTGACCTATTCCGGTAGTAGGGGTTACTTTCAGAAAAATATGATCACTCTTACTAAACCCTAAAGGTTTACTCCAATTATCGGCATAGCTCTTTTGTCGGCTCTGCGCTACTTTAATCTTCTCACGGATCATATGGCACTATCCCAATGCTCTATTGGTAACTGTTATTATATATAAATTCGATCAACGACAATACCTATCCCAATTTCGTTGATGTTCCATCACACAAGATCTCAAAATATCTTCTAATATTTGGATCGTTCGTTCTGATTGCCCATTTGTTTGAGGGTGATATGCCACACTCAGGTGCAATTCTATTCCAAACGCCCTCTCAAAAGCTCTCCAGAATCTATATGTGAATCTTAGATCCTGATAAAAAATAATTGATGAAGGTACTCCATACAGTCGTGCTATAACCTGAATATACAACCGGGCGAGTCTCTTCAAAGCATAATCAACTTTGATCGGAAGGAAATGCATTGACTTTATCAACCTGTTTACTATTACTCGAAAAGCATCATGTTCTGCCGACGTCTTCGGTAACCCAGTAACAAAGTCGATGGTAATCTTCTCCCATTTCCATTGAGGTATCTTCAAAGGTTGTAGCATTCCTGAGAGTTTCTGTGGTTCCACTTTTATCCTGACAAGTAAGGCACTTTGAGACATACTCGGCTACATCTTTCTTCAATCCTGGCCACCAAAACATACGCTTCAGGTCTTGGTACATTTTAGTTATGCTTGGATGTATAGAGAATCTACTTTGATGAGACTCTGTTAAGATCTCCTTTCGTAAACTTCCTTGAGAAGGTACACAAATTCTGCTTTTGTATCTCACAAACCATCTCTATCTTGGTGTATTTCCTCTGGCTGATATGCCTTTATCTGCGTTAGTAGTGCTAACATCTCTATATCTTGAGCTTGCACTTGCTAAATAGCTATCCCAAAATCATATGTCAAGTACAAATGGGCCATAATAACTCCTTCTAACGTCTCCTTTATTCCCAATTTTAGATTCTCAAAATCCAAAATCAATTCCTCTTCCATTATCATTATCCAAGAAATACTTAGGCTCTTCTAACTCAAAGTGTCCACAATTATGTTCGCCTTTCCAGGATGATAACTCAACTTAAACTCATAGTCTTTTAAGAACTCCATCCATCGCCTATGTCTCATGTTGAGGTCCTTCTGATCAAAGATGTACTTCAAACTTTTATGATTAGAGAAAACTTCAAACTGGGCTCCATATAGATAATGCCTTTATATCTTGACTGCAAAACCTACCGCTGCTAACTTGAGATCATGGGTTAGATAATTCTTCTCATGAGGTCTCAATTGATGTGAAGCATATGCTACCACGTTCCTGTGTTACATCAGAGCACATTCTAAACCCTTAAATGAAACATCGCAATACACATTCAAAGGTTTTTATCGATTTGACGATGCCAAAACTGATGCTGTCGTCAACTTTTCATTAAGAGTCTCAAAACTCCTCTCACATTATGGATCTTTTTTTTCAGGTAAGACGTGTCAAAGGCAAAACTATCTATGAAAATCCTTTGATAAAACGTCGGTAATATCCAGCCAATCCTAGAAAACTCTGAACTTTAGTAACTATCGTAGGTTGCTTCCACTGCACCACTGCTTCAATCTTTAAAGGATCCACTGCTATCCTTCTTTGTGAAATCATGTGTCCTAAAAATGCCACTTTGGTTGCCCAAAATTCACACTTCAATAACTTTTCATACAGCTTTTGCATCCACAGTATCTGCATCACAATCCTCAAATGCTCTTCATATTTCTCTTTCTCCTTAGAATAAATGAGAATGTTGTCTATAAAAACCACCATGAACTGATCTAGACATAGATAAAAAATATAGTTCATGTAATCCACGAATACCGCAGGAGCATTAGTCAGTCCAAAAGACATAACTGTGTACTCATAATATCCATATTTAGTCCTAAACACAATCATCGGTATATCAACCTCTTTTACCTGAATCTGACGATAACCTGATCACAAATCAATCTTCAAAAATACCACCGAGCCCTTCAATTGATCCATCAAATTGTCTATTCGAGGAAGTGGATACTTATTCTTGATGGTGACCTTATTCAAATGCCGATAGTCTATACACAACCTCATTCCTCCATCCTTCTTCTTTACTAATAATACTAGAGCTCCACATGGTGATGCATTTAGACGAATAGAGTTCTTCTTGAGTAACTCATCTAACTACTTTTTCAGTTCCATCAGTTCTAATGGTGACATACAATAGGGTGCTATAAAGATTGGTCCAACTCCAGGTATCAAATTAATGCTGAACTCCATCTCTCCTCTTTCAAAAAAACTTCAAAAAACTCTCTCACCACTTGAATCCGTTCCAAACTTGGTCCACTACTTCTTGAGCTAGCCTTTAATAGAACATACCCCTCACACTTACTCCCGTTATAGGTGACTCTTATAGAATTTATTTAAAAAGCATGGGATAACAATGGTCTAGTTTGCACATCATCGTACAAAATGATAACAGTTTTCTCAAACCAATCAAGAAGAACATGATACTTAGATAACTAGTCTAATCCACCACAAAGGAACCAGAAAATAGCGGTGATTTTTTTGGAATTATGGCAGTTTTAAACCACCACAAAACGACATACCAACGGTTTTATAACGATTGCACTTTAGGGTGTGGCCATTTGATTTTGCGGCCATCTTTATGAACCTCGAGCATAACCGCAGAAAAATCAATATAGCGTCGATTGATTTAGCGGGGTTTAAAACCACCGCTATTTTCTTTAGTAGTTTTTTTTTTTAATTGAGGTAGTTATAAATCGCCACAATTCTGATAGGTGTTTTTTTTAAAAAATGCAACGGTTTTCAACCCGCCACAATCTTCTGCATGATACTAAAAAAAATTGCTGGACTACAATATATTGTACCATTTTTTACTATAACTTATTTTCTTTACATCATAATTGATTAAAATTAAAATACGTGTATAAAAGAAGACTAAATACATAAACCATAATTTTGTATAATTGAAAAAAAAAAAGCTAATTGATAACACCAATAGAAGAAAATAATTTGCTGTAATAAACAAGAAGCAGAGAACACAATAGGAGAAGCACCTTTTCGTTGTGAACATGCCTAAAATCTGAAAGCATGTTTAGAAATGTTCAGCCAAATCCGATTTGTTTGCCACCAATGCCATTACCAATTTATGGCTTCCTACAGACAGTGTTAAAGTTTTATTATAGTGAGATTGAGACAAGCATAAGTATTTAAATATGAACTTGCTTTTGTTAATACAAATAGAACAACGAAAAAGAACAAAGTGGGAAGTTTTCAAAGGGAACAACAGATCAAGTTGAGTAAATATTATAAATTTGAATAGTGAATGATTTGTAAGTGGCTGGTTATGAATTGGAGTTTAAGTTTCTCATGACACAAGCATGAGTTTCAACAATGAGTTCTTAGGATTAAAAAAGAATATTGAGATTATTGTAGTAATTATCATTTCCCAACATTTAGACTCACTTTTCTAGTTGCTTTTCCCTTACCATGATTTTTATCGAAAAGGATAACTCTAACTTTTTCTACTGTGTTTTATTTTTTCAAAAATAATAAAGTCTATATCACATTCAAATAAGATTAACTCACTTGTGAAATGTGCTCTGCATGAAAGAATAATATATGATATATTACCAATATTCACAGAACCTAGAATATAGTTTTATCTAAAACATAAAATTAAATAATTATAATCAATTTCTATAGAAACAATATTGCAATAAAGTAAAACATATTACAAAAAAATCACAAAAGTGGATCACCACACAATAAGTTGTAGAAATGGAATTTTTATTTAGAGAAACAAACCTGTACCATTCAAAAAGTGAATAACACATAAGAAGAACACTAAATGGAGGAAAAAAACCTGCTTTCAAGAGGGAGTTCAAATACTCCTTACAATTTGCTAATCGTCCATCCCTATTATTGAATAGTAGAAAATGATGGCCACTACTTCATTAGTTCCCCTTATAGACAATAGTAGATTTTACTCTAATAATTCAATGATTATAAATAAAACTGGAGACATAAAAATCAAACCAAAAGAACGAGAATATACCTAAATATTTAAATTGCAAAACAATTTAGTGACAGTGATTAATTACTACTATAATATTGTGTTATGTGAAAACCATGTCAGCTATCTCTTTGCAAAATTCATGTGAAAAACTTTCATGGAAGATATTCCTACATTGTCTTTTCTGACTCTTCCTCGAATTGTATATCACCCAAAATATGGTCCAAGTCTAATCTAAAAATATTTGCACAAAATTCTAATGTGAAATTTTTGTAAAATATTAACACTCTAAGAATTCAATCATGGAAAATAGTCTAAATGTATAATCATGTGATAGGCCATGTAAAATAAATGAATCTTAAGAAATATTGATCTAGATTGTGCCATTGTGGATCTTTAAATATATTTCCAAATCTAGGTACTTTCATGAGAAACCACCAAGCTCATCCCTATAAATTGCCCCAAAACCAGAGATAAATAACATAAAAAGAATTTTCAAAACACCGAAACACAACACTGCTCTTTAAATGCACTAAACCTTTTATTAGCCTTAGCGAGATTGATTTGCTCTTTAAATGCACTAAGCCTTTTCTAAATTCTTTATCCAATTTCCTGTATACTACTACATGATCTAGAAGAATTGCATCAAGTTTCAAAAAGGGGGAGTAATCAAAATTCAAGTTCGATTCTTACAATCTTCTACACTTACACTTATGCTTCCTTCAATTGCAACAAAAATCACATGTTAACAAATTCATTATTAATCAATAACTTGACTTGCTTAATAGAAAATTCAACAATTACTAATTCAATCAACCATTTCTTCCTTGAAACAACATGGTTATTAAGCTCTCAGTTACTAAGCAAAATAAAATTAAATCCAAAGCTCATAAAAATCCATAAAAATAAGCTAATACCAAAATCCAAAATGACAAAATCAATGTGTTTGAGGAATATCATCCTCACCCATATTTTCGAAGTTCCAATCAAAGGAGAGGACACCTGGAGGGTCTAAGTAGGGCATGATAACAGCCAGAAAAATCATTGTAATAGGTGTTGTTTTCCATATCGGAATGTCAATGAACGCATAAATTAGATAAAACAAAGAAACAAATCATTTAATGCAAAGAAATAGATAGGAAGCACAAAGAAATTGGCAGTAACAGAAAGTAACAATGATAAAAATTACTCACAACAAAGTTGTCCAATTCTCTTATTGTTGCAGCCTAGATCAAAGAATTTTATTTACAGCACTCGGTACAATCCATGCCAATGCCACACATGCACAAAAAAATAGAATTACAGATCAGTCACCGTAGCCACAACAACACCAATACATACCACCGTTAATGCTATAGCATGTAAAGTGACAAATAATATACTAGGCATTTCAATCTAAATTGAGATATGTACAGTGACTTGAAAAGTTCAACACAATTAGAAAGAACCATAGTACTCTTAAAATCTGAATATTTCATTTATTTGATTACTGGTTTCAAAAGAGTTGATTTAGCTTTGGCATATAATTACCCCTGAAAAAAATATTATAAGTGGTAAATCACAAATGTAATTAACTATGGTCCCGATGGATAGTCTACTTTCCGAATACAATTTTAAGTAACATTCATGGAACCAGAAGGGCATGCAATTTCATGCCACGTGATCGACTTTAAATATACTCATGCATCTTCAAAATTATGGATTCGCTTATTGATAAACTCTAATTTTGTGGTTTATCTTGTGTTGAATTTAGGAGATTTTATCAACTTATCCCACATTTATTCAATGAAATAGTATGGTTTCATGAATTTCTCCTAATTGTTCTTAATGGTTAAAAATATGCTTTTTAGGTAATTAGTCAATTTTAATTCACTTTTGATTCCACTTGATGCCTTGATATGTTTGTTAGTGATTTCAGGATTAAAAAGGCAAGGAATGGATCAAGTGAAGAGAAAAGCATGCAAGACGGAGAATTCATAGAAAATAGGATTTGGAAGATTCAAGGCGACACATATGCGTGACCGACGTGTATGTGTGAAGAAGAAATTTGTCAAGGCAACGCGTACGGGTGACTGACGTGTACATATGATAAGGACAGTTGCCAACTGAAGCATACGTGTGACAAGCTGTACGTAACCGTATTAAAGGCAATATGTTGGGGGTGATTTCTAAGCTCACTGAGGCCTAAATCCAACTCAATTCTGAAGTATTTGAGGTAGAAATCAAGAAGGAGAAAGAGGAGAGAAATTAGATTAGCTTAGGATCATGCCTTAGGTAGTTTTCTAGAGAGAGAAGCTCCCTCTTCTCTCTAGAATTAGGTTAATTTCTCATAGATCTAGGGTTTATTTCTTGTTTTCAATTAGTTTTTCTTACAATTTTTTGTTCTATTGTCTTGATTTTCCTATTTCTTCTTGTTAATTTCTCATTTTAGTTACTTTTATGTTCATGCACTCTTGTTAATTTTCATTCTCTTTAATGCAATTTTGAGGTATTTCATGTTTAATGTGCTTTTCTTAGTTGTTATTGTTGAGTTCTTGCATGGATAGTTGTAGATTTTATTATTCCTTGCAATTTGTCACGCTTTCCTTTTGTGCCTTCTAAGTGTTTGACAAAATACTAGGTTGGATTTTAGAGTAGCTTTTTAAGAATTCTTGGCTTGGAAAGAGAAATTGGGAAATCTTGAGTCATTAATACCCAATTTAGATTGGTGATCTGGAGTGATTAGTTAGTCTTGTATCCATTAATATTACTTATAGATTGGGATTAACTAGTCCTATTTGACTTTCTCTCAATATGAATATAACATTATACCTTTTTCCTATGTTGAAGATGATGAAATAGGATTAGCTCTTGTTAACTATTGTATGACAATTAATGGATAGAAAGTCTTGATTCTCAATCCTTGCTAAGAATGTCTCTTTTTAGTAATTGTTATCTTTAGTTGTTGATTTACTTTCTTATCATCAATTTTTCTTGTTTATTAGATTGTAGTCCCCTTAATTGCAAACCATCCCTTAGAACCTCATAACCAATGGTACGCATACCTCACTGTAATTCCTTTGAGAGATAACCCGAGATCTAATACTCTCGGTATTTTTATTGGTTTGCACTTGTGACAAACAAAATTAAACTTTGATTGAGCATTATTTGTTGGTTTGGAACTATACTTGCAACGAAATTATTTCCTCTTACCGACAAGAAATTCTAAGCCGACGGTAACCCTCTTTCACTTATGCACTACCCATTATAATGAAAGATAATATTAGCACTTTGATCCATATTTTTTTCAGTTAAAAAATTAGATGCAACATGTTTATTAAGCTCTTAGTTACAAAGCAAAATAAGATAAAATCTAATGCTCATAAAAATCCATAAAACTAATTAAATAATCTTTTACTAAATCATTGTCATCATTCTCACCCATATTTTAGTCCTCTCTCACAAATCAATAATCTTTTACTAAATTAACATCAATTACTGCATTTATAAAGAAGAAAACAAATAAATATTTCATCAAACATATGGAGTGCTTGAGAATTTAAAACAATTCAATTAAGAGAAATTAAAACTAATTAAATATTGCTATATCAAATTGCAAAGCATTCAGAATATCAGAATAAAAAATAAATAAATAAATAGAAAGGGAAGAAGAAAGAACACTAGAAAATGAAAATGAGTGAAAAGAAGAAGAGAGTGCAAAAATTAATAGCCTGCAAATGGAAGAGCAACGATGTCGTTGGGGAGGAGATGTTTGATGGAAGACGCATTTTCTCTTGATCTCATAAGCTTAGGTCGCGACCAGAACGATCAAAGGGTAGTGCGTGGATGGCGGATTGAATCGAGATTTGTTCGCGGGATTCACAGGTAGAGGTAGACTAAAATGGTAGTAAGAGAGGGATACACATACATAGTGAAGTAAGGAGATAGAGCAATGCCAAAACTCGGTAAGATGAGAAAGGTGTGATTTTGAATGCAGGGGAAAGGTAGAAAACCCTTGGAAGTTATTCACCATGTTTCAATAAGGGAGGGAGAGAATGGGGTGGGATTAACCTCCCAAATTAAAAATTGTCTAGCTGCGCACTCAAAAAACCTCAGGCTGAACCGCCCCAACTCTTCCATTTTACTGCGATTTGGTAAACTGCTGCTTGATGAGCGGATAATTTATACGCTTTTTGGCATTGTTTTTAGATAGTTTTTAGTATGTTTTAGTTACTTTTTATTATATTTTTATTAGTTTTTATGCAAAAATCACATTTCTAGACTTTATATGAGTTTTGTGTGTTTTTCTGTAATTTCAGATATTTTCTAGCTGAAATTGAGGGATCTGAGCAAAAGTCTGATTTAGAGGCTGAGAAAGAACTGCAGATGCTGTTGGATTCTGACCCTCCTACACTCGAAGTAGATTTTCTAGAACTACAGAAGCCTAATTTGCGCGCTCTCAACTGTGATGGAAAGTAGACGTCTTGGGCTTTCCAGCAATGTATAATAGTCCATACTTTGTCTGAGATTTGATGGCCCAAACTGACATTCAAACACCCACCAGAGACCTTTTCTGGCGTAAAACGCCGGAACTGGCACCAGAGCTGGAGTTAAACGCCCAAACTGGCATCCAAACTGGTGTTTAACTCTTGAAAAGGCCTACGCACGTGTAAAGCTCAATGCTCAGCTCAAGCACACATCAAGTGGGCTCCGGAAGTGGATTTCTGTACTATCTGCACTTAGTTACTTATTTTCTGTAAACCTAAGTTACTAGTTTAGTATAAATACCAATTTTTCCTATTGTATCTTTATCTTTAGAGTGGGATATCTTTGGATCATCTTTTGATCTTTTGATGTTTAACATAGTCATTGGACGACAGTCGGAGTATAGTCTCTTGGGTCTCTGATCTACGGACCAAGTCCGTGAGGTTAGAACCTTCGTGGTATAGGCTAGAACCAATTGGCAGCATTCCTGAGATCCGGAAAGTCTAAACTTTGTCTGTGGTATTCTGAGTAGGATCTAGGAAGGGATGACTATGACGAGCTTCAAACTCACGAATGTTGGGCGCAGTGACAGTGTGCAAATGGATAGAGAGATCCTATTCTGACACAAGTGAGAACCGACAGATGATTAGCCGTGCGGTAGTTGTGCCTGGTATTTTTCATCCGAGACGAGAAATCCAATAGTTGATTAGTCATACAGAAACCATAGCCTGGACCATTTTCACTAAGAGGATCATACAGCTTGCCATGGAAGGGAGCACGCCTGATTGGATGAAGACAATAGGAAAGCAGAGGCTCAGAAGTAACAAAGCATCTCCAAACGCTTATCTGAAATTTCCACCTATGAATTACATAAGTATCTTTATTTTAATTTATGTTTTATTTATCTTTCAATTATCAAAACTCATAATCAATTGAATCCGCCCAACTAAGATTTATAGGATGACCATAGCTTACTTCAAGTCGGCAATCTCCGTGGGATCGACCCTTACTCGCGTAAGGTTTTATTACTTGGACGACCCAGTGCACTTGCTGGTTAGTTGTACCGGAGTTGTGAAAAGTGTGATCACAATTCCATGCACCAAGTTTTTGGCACCGTTGCCGGGGATTATTTGAGTTTGGACAACTGACGGTTTATCTTGTTGCTTAGATTAGGTAATTTTATTTTATGTTTAAGCTTTTCATTTTTATTTTCGAAAAATACAAAAAAAATTTAATAAAATCATAAAAACCAAAAAATTGTGTTTCTTGTTTGAGTCTAGTGTCAAATTTTAAGTTTTGTGTCTTGCATGTCTTTCTTTCTTAGATTTTCGAAAATTCATCATGTGTTCTTTCTTGATCTTCAAGTTGTTCTTGATGATTTTCTTTGTTTAATCTTATGATTTTCTTGTTTTGTGTTTTATGTTATTTTTCATATGCATTTTTGAATCCATAGTGTCTAAACATTCAAAATTTCTAAGTTTGGTGTCTTGCATGCCTTTCCTTTCTTAAAAATTTTCAAAAATAAGTTCTTGATGTTCGTCATGATCTTCAAAATGTTCTTGGTGTTCATCTTGACATTCAAAGTGTTCTTGAATGCATTATTTGTTTTGATCTTAAAATTTTATGTTTTGTTTCATTTTGTTATTTTTCTCCCTCCTAATTCAAAATTCAAAATTCAAAAAAATATCTTTTCCTTTTTCTTCTCATGATTTTCGAAATTTTGAGTTGACTTTGTCAAAAATTTTTTAAATTTAGTTGTTTCTTGTTACTCAAGTCAAAATTTCAAACTTAAAAAAAAAGGAAGAGCTCAAAACATAAAGCAGAGAAATCACAGAGAAAAAGAGCTCACTGGCATTAAAACGCCAATAAAGAGTCATTTTGGGCGTTAAATGCTAGAATGGCTATTATTCTGGGCGTTTAACGCCAGTAAAGGTATCATTCTGGGTGTTAAACGCCAGAATGAGCATCATTCTGGGCATTTAACGCCAGAAATGGCAGCATTCTGGGTGTTTAGAAAAATGCCCAGTAAAAAAGGATTCCTGGCATTTAACGCCAGCCAGGGTATCTGGCTGGGCGTTAATCTGGCTGGGCGTTAAATGCCCAAAGAGACAGTCAAGTGGGTGTTAAACGTCAGAAGGGATAGCATTCTGGGCGTTTAACGCCAGGATGACACAAGGGAGGTAATTTTGTTTCCAATTCAAGTTTTTTCAATTTTTCATGTTTTAATTCATAACTTTTTGCATCAAACATATTTTAAACGTTCATTTTTCAATTTTTTTATGTTTTGATTAAAAAATTTCAAGTTTGTTACTTTCTTGTTAAGAAAAGGTTCAATCTTTAAATTCTAGAATCATATCTTTTAGTTTCTTGTTAGTCAAGTCATCAACTTTAATTTTAAAAATCAAATCTTTTTAATTTCTCTTTCAACTCTTTTTCAAAATAAATTTCAATCATATCTTTTTACAATTTTAATTTCAAAATTTTTTTCTAACTTTTTATCTTTTCAAAATTATTTTCAAATCTTTTTCAACTAACCACATGACTTGTTTGTTTTAATTTTAAAGGAGCTTACTATTTTTTATCTTTTTCAAAACCACTTAACTATTTCTTTCACTTCTAATTTTCGAAAATCACCCATCGCTTTTCAAAATTCTTTTTAATTAACTAATTTTTTAAATTCTAATTTAATTTTATTTCTTTTAATATTTTCGAAACTAACTTAATTAATTAAATAAAAATAAAAATATTTTTCTTTTCCCTCTTTTAAAATTCGAATACTCTCTCTCTCTCTCTCTCTCTCTCTCACATCTCTTTCTATTTATTTGCTAACACTTCTCTTATACCCATAATTCGAACCCCTCTCTTTTCTCTCTGTTCGAATTACTCATCTCCTCTTTCTTCTATTCTTTTATTCTCATACTCACATAAAGGAATCTCTATACTCTGACATAGAGGATTCCACTACTCCCTTTGTTCTCTTCTTTTTCATATGAGCAGGAACAATGATAAGAACATTCTTGTTGAAGCTGATCCTGAACCTGAAAGGACTCTGAAGAGGAAGCTAAGAGAAGCTAAAGCACAACACTCCGGAGAGGACTTTACAGAAAATCTCGAAAAAGAAGCAGACATGGTAGTCGAACCCAACAACAATGTTAGAGATGCAAGGCAGATGCTTGGTGACTATACTGCACCAACTTCCAACTTCTATGGAAGAAGCATCTCAATTCCTGCCATCGGAGGAAACAACTTTGAGCTTAAGCCTCAATTAGTTTCTTTAATGCAGCAGAATTGCAAGTTTCATGGACATCCATCGGAAGATCCTCATCAATTCTTAGCTGAATTCTTGTAGATCTATGATACTGTTAAGACCAATGGGGTTGATCCCGAGGTCTACTGACTTATGCTTTTCCCCTTTGCTGTAAGAGACAGAGCTAGGACATGGTTGGACTCACAACCTAGAGAAAGCCTGAATTCTTGGGATAAGTTGGTCACTACTTTCTTAGCCAAATTCTTTCCACCTTAAAAGCTGAGCAAGCTTAGAGTGGATGTCAAAATCTTTAGACAGAAAGAAGGTGAATCCCTCTATGAAACTTGGGAAAGATACAAGCAATTGACCAGAAGGTGTCCTTCTGACATGCTTTCAGAATGGAGCATCTTGGATATATTTTTTGATGGTTTATCCAAATTGTCCAAGATGTCATTGGACCACTCTTCTGGTGGATCTCTTCATCTGAAAAGAACTTCTGCAGAAGCTCAGGAACTCATTGAGGTGGTTGCAAATAACCAGTTCATGTACACTTCTGAAAGAAATCCTGTGAGTGATGGGATGACTCAAAATAAAGGATTTCTTGAGATTGATGCTCTGAATGCCATATTGGCTCAAAACAAAATATTGACTCAGCAAGTCAATATGATTTCTCAGAATCTAACTGGATTACAAGCTGCATCCGGCAGTACTAAAGAAGCCTCCTCTGAAGGAGAAGCTTATGACCCTGAGAATCCTGTAATGGAAGAGGTGAATTACATGGGAGAACCCTATGGAAACACCTATAATCCTTCATGGAAAAATCATCCAAATTTCTCATGGAAGGATCAACAGAAGCCTCAACAAGGCTTCAATAATAATAATGGTGGGAGAAATCGGTTTGGCAATAGCAAGCCTTTTCCATCTTCTTCTCAGCAACAAACAGAGAACTCAGAGCAGAGCCCTTCTGGCTTAGCAAACATAGTCTCTGATCTATCTAGGGCCACTCTCAGTTTTATGACTGAAACAAGGTCCTCCATCAGAAATTTGGAGGCACAAGTGGGTCAGCTGAGTAAAAGAGTTACTGAAACTCCTCATAGTACTCTTCCAAGCAATACAAAAGAGAATCCAAAGAGAGAATGCAAGGTCATTGTTCCGAGGGTTACCTGAAACTGTAGGTCGATCTCGGACGAGATCTTCTGTGTTGGTCAGAGCCGAAGTGTCCGGCAGGTGAATGGCGTCCGGAGCTGGTGTGTCCGACTTGTGGAACTGAGAGTGCTGCTGATCCTTTATCACCGAAGGGTGGGGGGTACCTGCAAGGGACTCCGATGCTTAAGTTAGCAAGGGTATTAAGCAGGTATTGAGTAGAATCAGAGTATGAATTATACCTGGGTGTTCCAGTGTATTTATAATGGTGAGAAGTGACCTTTCTAGATAAGATAAGTTAGTTATCTTATCTTATCTTATCTTTGGGTGAGGTCAGCTTATCTTCAACGGAACCGCCTTTATCTCTGTAGGTTGGGATTGCCTCTGGATTTAGGTCGTGTTCCTTTATTTGGGCCCTTTATTGGGCTTTCCTGTCGATTTGGTCGAGCTCTTCGAGAAGAGGTCGAATAGTCTGACCTAAAGAGGTCGGTTGCTTTGTCGCTAAACATCCCGGGTCGGTCAGCTCGACCCAGGGTATGAACAGTGCCCCTGCTTGAGCTCGGTTTTCTTGTTTGAGGTTGAGTCTTTTGACGTTGGTCCTTTTTAGTGAAACTGAGTTTAAGCATTTTGTCGATTTCTTCCTTTGTAGATTTTTGAATGTAGAACGTTTTTCTCTAAAAGTGCGGACTTTTATACCAGCGCTTTGTTCTTGGGAACGTGGGGGTTTAATACCTTCATTAATTGGTATTAATTGCCCTATTTTTTCTTTTGGCTTTTATTTTGATTTTCTCAAAAACGGTTTCTCTTCTTTGCTCTTTTTCGTAACTTCTCCCTTTACTCTCTCACTTTCTGTTTCTTGCCCAGAGTTTGTAGTTTCTTCTTTGCGATGCCTGTTCTGCTACTACGTTTTTGGAAGAGGGCTGATTCCAGATTTTCTCCTTCTGTCTTTGCATTCTTCCACTTGGAGGTTTTTCTTCTATTTCTCCAGGTTCGATTTTTCTTCCTCTGTTCCCTTTATATGTCGGTAGAAAGTTTGAATTTTGCTCAGAGAAAGTTGGGATCTTTCTGTTTTTACCATGTCTAATTGTTTGTGTGTTCTGGAATATCTTCGTTTTTTGGTGCGCCTTTGACGATGATTTTTTGCTTGATCTTTGAAAAAGTTTGTGTCTTTGGTGATTTTCTGCTTGGAATTTTTGATGTTTGATAATGCTTTTTGCCGGTAGACTGTAGGAAGGTGGTGACTTTGTGTCTTTGTTTTTACTTCCTTTGTTTCTTTTAGGACTTTGTTTTCTTTTTGATGAGTGCCGGGGCGTAAGCTGTAGAAATTTCTTGAATCCTTGCTTTGCTATTGCCTCCAAAGGATGTCCCAGGATTTTGGTTTGAATCTTGGGGTTTTTCCTTTTTTGTTCGTCCGTCGAGTTGTTTTTGCCCCTTGTCCGAGATGCTTTTTTAGTAATCCACTCTTCTTTTCTTATTGTAGGATTTAGTTGGCCTCATGTCTTCTCGCAATAACGTTGTAGAGATGCCTTCCCGGGTTTCTGAGGGCATGGCTGATTGGGTGGACTCAATGGTCCTTATGTGTGTCTCCTTGGTTGATTCCGAGTTTTGCGCGCAGCTTAGGCAGTTTCATAGGGTCTGTAGTAATCCAGGTGATGAGAAGAACTATGAACTTGTCCCTCCCTCCTCCGAAGAGAGAGTCTGCTTCTCTACTCGGGTTGGTGACGATCGCCCTTTCTTCTATGTTTATGACTTTTTCTTTGGTCCGCTGGGCATTACCCTTCTTTTTACTCAATTTGAAACCGACCTGTTATGGTCTTGTAATGCTGACCCCTCTCAACTTCACCCTAATTCCTGGGGTTTCATAAAGATTTTTCAATTGTTGTGTAATGGTTTTGGTATCCCTGCTTCCAAATCTCTCTTTTTCTATTTGTTTGTCTTGACTAAACCCGGAGTGGTAAAAAAGAAGGCGGCTTGGGTCTCCTTTCGCTCTACCCAGGGAAAGAAGGTTTTTTCCATGTTTGACGAATCTTTTCGTGATTTTAAAAACTACTTTTTCAAGGTCCGAGCTATTGAAGGAGCTCGCCCCTTTTTTCTGGATGAAAACAACGAGCCTTCTTTTCCCTTGGAATGGCAGAAAGAGGTGAGGATGTCCCGATATACGTGGGAGATGTTGGATGAGGCTGAGCAAGCCTTTGTGACTGTCTTGGAAGAACACTGGGGGCAACCTCCCCATCTCGACACAAAGAAATTTCTAACCAATCCCTATCTCGCCTTCTGGCTAGGGACGAAGTTCTTCTCATCAATGAACTCCGCCCAGCTCGATTGTGTGGAACTCTTCTCCTTTGCCTATGAGGTTTAGGCTTTCGTTATAACAGCGATGTGCTGTCTTTTGGTCTGCTTTTATCGTGGCAATCCCTTTTGGGGTTGGGAACTTCATACATAGGTGTGGGGTCAAGACTATTGCGCCGAGTTGGTTGAGTGTTGTCCGTCCTATGAGAGCGTTGTAAGCTGAACTTGCATTGACTACAATGTAGTCTATTTTGAGGGTCCTGGATTGGTCCCCTTTTCCAAAGGTTGTATGTAGTGGTATGTATCCGAGTGGTCGAACCGGGGTATCTCCTAGCCCAAATAGGCTGTTTGGATATGCTTTAAGTTCTTTGTCTTCCAAGCCGAGATTATCAAAGGCTGTTTTGAATAAGATGTTGGTAGAGCTCCCTTGGTCTATTAAGGTGCGGTGTAGGTTGGCGTTTGCCAATATGATGGTGATAACCATGGGATCATCGTGTCCTGTGATGACGCCGGATGCGTCTTCTTTAGTGAATGTAATTGCCGGAGTGTTGAGTGCTTTCTCCTCTCCTTCGACATGATATACTTCTTTGAGATATCTTTTGCGAGAGGATTTGGAGATTCCACCTGCTGTGAATCCGCCGTGTATCATGTGGACATGTCTTTCTGGTGTCCGAGGTGATCGCTCTGTTCATTCGGTATCTTCATCCCTTCGTCTCTTTCTTTGATCATCATCTCGGCTGGCCAGGAATCGATCTAATTTTCCTTCTCTCACCAATTTTTCTATGATGTTTTTTAAGTCGAAGCATTCGTTTGTGGAGTGTCCTCAGACTCGATGGTATTCACAATATTGCTTTCGGTTTCCTCCTCCCCTTTTGCCTTTGAGTGGCCGTGCTGGGGGGATTTTTTCTGTATGGCAGACTTCTTTGTATATCTCGTCCAGGGATGTCCTGAGAGGGGGTGTAGTTATGGTATTTTTTGATTTTTTCCCCTTGTCAATCTTCTTTTCTTTTAGATTCCTTGTCTTTATCTCAGTAGGAGGCCCCCGATTTTGAGGTTTCTCCTAACCAAGCGTTCTCCTCCATGTTGATATACTTTTCTGCCCGTTCCTGCACTTCGTCTAAGGAGTTCGGGTATTTTTTGATATAGATTGGCTGAAAGGTGCCTCTCGTAGGCCATTGATGAGTCCCATGATGGCGGCCTCCATTGGTAAACTTTGTATGTCCATGCATGTTTTGTTGAATCTCTCCATGTAGCTGCGGAGGCTCTCCCGATCTCCTTGTTTGATCCCTAGTAAACTGGGGGCGTGCTTGGCTTTATCTTTCTGAATGGAGAATCTGTCTAGGAATTTTTTAGCTACGTCATCAAAGCTTGAGATGGACTTCGGGGGTAGGTTGTCGAACCATCGGATCGATATCTTTATGAGAGTTGTTGGAAAAGCCTTGTAGCGAACAGCATCTGGGGCGTTAGTGAGGTACATTCTACTTCTAAAGTTGCTGAGGTGGTGGTTGGGGTCCGTGGTGCCATCATACAGGGTCATATCCAGGAGTTTGAAGTCTTTTGGAATTTTGGTTTTCATGATTTCCCTAGTGAACGGGTCTTGCTCTTTGCGTGAATTTTCCTCGAGATTAGCCCGGGGGCCTTTTGATTTGAGATCGGCTTCCAATTGCTGTAGTTTTTCTTCCAACTCCCGACGCCGCCGCACCTCTCTTTGGAGATCTCTTCCAATTTCCCGTTGTTGTTGGGTTTCTTTTTCCAGTTGTTTTAGGCGATCCAGGAGCGCTTCTATTGCTCCTGAATTTGGTGAGTCTTCGTCTTTGTTGGTTTCCGGAGTGTTTTGTAGCGTGACACCCGCGTTTTTGTGCGGTGTCCGATCCTCCAGACCTGAATCGTGGTCGTTGTCATGGTCGTTCGCCATGGTGATGGGATGACTTCCAGGTCCCCGGCAACGGCGCCAATGTTCCGAGGGTTACCTAAAACTGTACGTCGATCTTGGACGAGATCTTCTGTGTTGGTCGGAGCCGACGTGTCCGGTAGGTGAATGGCGGCCGGAGCTGGTGTGTCCGACTTGTGGAACTGAGAGTGCTGCTGATTCTTTATAACTGAAGGGTGGGGGGTACCTGCAAGGGACTCCGATGCTTAAGTTAGCAAGGGTATTAAGCAGGTATTGAGTAGAATCAGAGTATGAGTTATACCTGGGTGTTCCAGTGTATTTATAATGGTGAGAAGTGACCTTTCTAGATAAGATAAGTTAGTTATCTTATCTTATCTTATCTTTGGGTGAGGTCAGCTTATCTTCAACGGAACTGCCTTTATCTCTGTAGGCTGGGATTGCCTCTGGATTTGGGTCGTGTTCCTCTATTTGGGCTCTTTATTGGCCTTTCCTGTCGATTTGGTCGAGCTCTTCGAGAAGAGGTCGAATAGTCTGACCTAAAGAGGTCGGTCGCTTTGTCGCTAAACATCCCGGGTCGGTCAGCTCGACCCAGGGTATGAACAGTCATCAATATAACCAAAATGGCTGAACCTATAGAGGAGGAAGAGGCAGTGATTTCCAATGAGAAAGACCTTGCTGGACATCCACTGACCCGTAAGGAGTTCCATAATGAGGAATCAAAGGAATCTGAGGCTCATACAGAGACCATGGAAGTTCCACTGAACTTACTATTGCCATTCATGAACTCTGATGCGTATTCTTCCTCTGAAGAGGATGAAGACATTGTTGAAGAGCAAGTTGCTCGGTATCTAGGAGCAATTATGAAGCTGAATGCCAAGTTATTTGGTAATGAGACTTAGGAGGATGAACCTTCATTGCTCATCAATGAACTGAATGCCTTGGTTCAGCTGAAAATACCTCAGAAGAAACCAGATCCCAAAAGGTACTTAATACCTTGTACTATAGGCACCATGACCTTTGAGAAGGCTCTGTGTGACCTAGGGTCAAGTATAAACCTCATGTCAATCTCTGTAATGGAGAAACTAAGAATCTTTGAGGTATAAGCTACAAGAATCTCACTAGAGATGGAAGACAAATCAATGAAAAAGGCTTATGGACTTGTAGAGGATGTCTTAGTGAAGGTTGAAGGCCTCTACATCCCTGCTGACTTCATAATCTTAGACACTAAAAAGGAGGAGGATGAATCCATCATCCTTGGAAGACCCTTCCTAGCCACAGCAAGGGTTGTAATTGATGTGGACAGAGGAGAGTTAGTCCTTCAATTGAATGAGGACTACCTTGTGTTTAAGGCTCAAGGATCTTCTTCTCTAAACATGAAGAAGAAGCATGAAAAGCTTCATCCAATTCTCTCCATATAGAGTCAAGCAGAGCCCCACATTCAAACTCTAAGTTTGGTGTTGGGAGGCCACAATCATGCTCTGAGCATCTGTAAAGCTCTGTAAGAGCTTCCTGTCAAGCTATTGATATTAAAGAAGCGCTTATTGGGAGGCAACCCAATTTTATTTACCTATGTTAGTTACTTTTTTATTTTCCATTGTTAATTTATGTTTTCTTTAGGTTGATGATCATGTGGAGTCACAAAAACAACTACAGAATTAAAGTGGAATAAAAAACAGCATCAAAAACAGCACACCTTGGAGGACGAGCTTAAACGCTAGTAAGGATAGTAAAATGGGCGTTTAACGCCCAAAATGGCAGCATTCAGGGCGTTAAACGCCAGAATGGGCAGACAGACTGGTGTTTAACACCAGAAAAGGGTGTCTGGCTGGCAATAAACGCCAGTAAGGATAGCAGAATGGGCATTTAACGCCCAGTCTGGCAGCATTCTGGTGTTAAACACCAAAAATGGCAGCCAGACTAGCGTTTAACACCAAGAAAGGTAGCAGAGCTAGCGTTAAACACTAGAAATGGCACACAGAGGGCGTTTAAACGCCAGAAAGGTGCAGGGATGAGAAATCCTTAACACCTCAGGATCTATGGACCCCACAGGATCCCCACTTACCCCAACTCACTCTCTTTCCTCTTCACACCTTTCCATAACACTCTTTCCCATACACCATTCACCCATCAAATCCTACCCTCTTCCCCATAATTTCTCCACCACTCACATCCATCCACTCTTCCCCAAAAACCCCTCATAAAACCCCACCTACCTCACCATTCAAATTCAATACATTTCCCTCCCAAACCCACCCATTCTCACACGGATTCCCTCTCTCCCTTACCCTATAAATACCCCTCCTTACCACCCTCAATTTCACACATCACAAACACTTCTTCACCCCCCTTGGCCAAACCACTCATACACTTCCATCTCCTCTATTTCTTCTTCTTCTACTCCCTTTTTTCTTCTTTTTCTTGAGGACGAGGAAACCTTTTAAGTTTGGTGTGGGAAAAAGCTTTACTTTTTTTGTTTTTCCATAACCATTAATGGCACCTAAGGCCGGAGAAACCTCTAGAAAGAGGAAAAGGAAGGCAGTTGCTTCCACCTCTGAGTCATGGAAGATGGAAAGATTCATTTCAAAGGTCCATCAAGACCACTTCTATGAAGTTGTGGCAAAATACATCCAACAGTACTAAAGAGGCAGCTTCTGAAGAAGCTTATGATCCTGAGAACCCTGCCATGGCAGAGGTTAATTACATGGGTGAACCTTATGGAAACACCTATAACTCATCATGGAGAAATCATCCAAATTTCTCATGGAAGGATCAACAAAAGCCTCAACAAGGCTTTAACAATGGTGGACGCAACAGGCTGAGCAATAGCAAGCCTTTTCCATCATCTTCTCAGCAACAGACAGAGAATTCTGAACAAAACACTTCTAATTTAGCCAATCTAGTCTCTGATCTGTCAAATGCCACTTTCAGTTTCATGAGTGAAACAAGATCCTCCATCAGAAATCTGGAGGCACAAGTGGGCCAGCTGAGTAAGAAAGTCAGTGAAACTCCTCCCAGTATTCTCCCAAGCAATACAGAAGAGAATCCAAAAGGAGAGTGCAAGGCCATTGATGTAATCAATATGGCCGAATGCACAAAGGAGGAGGAGGACGAAAATCCTAGTGAGGAAGACCTCCTGGGACGTCCTTCAAGCAAGAAGGAGTTTCCTATTAAGGATCCAAAGGAATCTGAGGGTCATATAGAGACCATAGAGATTCCATTAAATCTCCTTCTACCATTCATGAGTTCTAAAAACTATTCTTCCTCTGAAGAGGATGAAGATGTGACTGGAGAGCAAGTTGCTCAATACTTAGGAGCTATCATGAAGCTGAATGCCAAGTTGTTTGGTAATGAGACTTGGGAAAGTGAACCTCCTTTGCTCATTAATGAACTAGATACCTGGATTCAGCAAATTTTACCTCAAAAAAGACAAGATCCTGGAAAGTTCTTAATACCTTGTACCATAGGCACCATGACCTTTGAAAAGGCTCTATGTGATCTAGGGTCAGGGATAAATCTTATGCCACTCTCTGTAATGGAGAAGCTGGGGATCATTGAGGTACAACCTGCCTTGTTCTCATTACAATTGGCAGACAAGTCATTGAGACAAGCTTATGAAATAGTGGAGGACGTGTTAGTAAAGGTTGAAGGCCTTTACATCCTTGCTGATTTCATAATCTTAGACACTGGGAAGGAAGATGATGAATGCATTATCCTTGGAAGACCTTTCCTAGCCACAACAGGAGCTGTGATAGATGTCAACAGAGGTGAACTAGTCCTTCAATTAAATGGGGACTACCTTGTGTTTAAGGCATATGGCCATCCCTCTGTGACAAAAGAGAGTAAGCATGAAGAGCTTCTCTCAGTTCAGAGTCAAGAAGAACCCCCACAGTCAAACTCTAAGTTTGGTATTGGGAGGCCACAACCAAACTCTAAGTTTGGTGTTAAGACCCCATATCCAAACTCTAAGTTTGGTGTTGGGACTATACAACATTGACCTGATCACCTTTGTGGCTCCATGAGAGCCACTGTCAAGCTATTGACATTAAAGAAGCGCTTGTTGGGAGGCAACCCAATTTTATTTATCTAATTTTTATTTTGTTTTATTCTATTGTTATTTTGTGTTTTATTAGGTACATGATCATGTGGAGTCACGAAAAAAATATAAAAGTTAAAAACAGAATCAAAAATAGCAGAAGAAAAATCACACCCTGAAGGACGCACAGACTGGCGTTCAACGCCAGTAAGGAGCATCTGGCTGGCGTTCAACGCTAGAACAGAGCATGAAACTGGCGCTGAACACCAGAAACAAGCAACATTCTGGCACTGAACGCCAGGAATGTGCCTAGAGGAAAAGCTGGCGCTGAACGCCAGTAACAAGAATGAAACTGGCGTTCGACGCCAGAAACATGTTATTTGTGGGCGTTGAACGCCCAGAATGTGCATCACTCGGCGTTTAAACGCCAGAATGGTGTGCAAAGGCATTTTACATGCCTATTTGGTGCAGGGATGGAATTCCTTGACACCTCAGGATCTGTGAACCTCATAGGATCCCCACCTACCTCGCCCTCTCTCTCTCTCTCCATTCATGGTCATCCCTTCTGTTTTCCATTCACCACTCACATCCATCCACTCTTCCCCAAACACCCCACCTACCTTCAACATTCAAAATCTCTTTCCCACCCAATCCCACCCATAGAGCCGAATACACATATCCCTCTATCTTTTCCATATCTTCTTCTTATTCTTCATCTTTTCTTTCTTCTCTTGCTCGAGGGCGAGCAATTTTCTAAGTTTGGTGTGGTAAAAGTATAGCTTTTTGTTTTTCCATAACCATTGATGGCACCTAAGGCCAGAGAAACCTCAAAAAAAAAGAAGAAGAGAAAAAAGGGAAGACAAAAGCTTCCACCTCTGAGTCATGGGAGATGGAAAGATTCATGTAAAGGATCTATAGCTCAGTGGTAGAACATTTGACAGCAAATCAAGAGATCCCTGAGATACCTCAGGGGATAAATTGTCCTCCACACAATTATTGGGAGCAACTAAGGATAGGAACACCAAAATAACTAGGAATCATGCAACAGAAGCAAGGAAGAGACATAAAGGAGCTCAAAAAGCACCATTGGACCTTCAAGAGGGCGCCACCCTCACTAAGGTGGACTCATTCCTTGTTCTTATTTCTCTGTTTTTTGATTTTTATGCTTCATGTTTATTTATGTTTTGTGTCTCTACTTCATGATCATTAGTGTTTAGTAACTATGTCTTAAAGTTATGAATAATACCATTAATTCTTCACCTCTCTTAAATGAAAAATGTTTTCATTCAAAAGAACAAGAAGTACATGAATTTCGAATTTATCCTTGAATTTAGTTTAATTATATTGATGTGGTGACAATACTTTTTATTTTCTGAATGAATGCTTAAACAGTGCATATTTTTTATCTTGTTGTTTATGAATGTTAAAACTGTTGGCTCTTGAAAGAATGATGAACAAAGAGAAATGTTATTGATGATCTGAAAAATCATAAAATTGATTCTTGAAGCAAGAAAAAGTAGTGAAAAAGCAAAAGCTTGTGAAAAAAAGTGGCAAAAAAAATAGAAAGAAAACGAAAAAGCAAGCAAAAAAAGCCAATGGCCCTTAAAATCAAAAGGCAAGGGTAAAAAGGATCCAAGGCTTTGAGCATCAATGGATAGGAGGGCCAAAGGAAATTAAATCCAGGCCTAAGCGGCTAAATCAAGCTGTCCCTAACCATGTGCTTGTGTCATGAAGGTCCAAGTGAAAAGCTTGAGACTGAGTGATTAAAGTCGTGATCCAAAGCAAAAAAAGTGTGCTTAAGAGCTCTGGACACCTCTAACTGGGGACTCTAGCAAAGCTGAGTCACAATCTGAAAAGGTTCACCCAGTCATGTGTCTGTGGCATTTATGTATCTGGTGGTAATATTGGAAAACAAAGTGCTTAGGGCCACGGCCAAGACTCATAAGTAGCTGTGTTCAAGAATCAACATACTTAACTAGGAGAATCAATAACACTATCCAAAATTCTAAGTTCCTAGAGAAGCCAATCATTCTAAACTTCAAAGGAAAACGTGAGATGACAAAATTGTTCCGAAGCAAAAAGCTACAAGTCCCGCTCATCTAATTATAATTAATATTCATTGATATTCTGGAATTTATAGTATATTCTCTTCTTTTTATCCTATTTGATTTTTAGTTGCCTGGGGACAAGCAACATTTTAAGTTTGGTGTTGTGATGAGCGGATAATTTATACGCTTTTTGGCATTATTTTTAGGTTGTTTTTAGTAAGTTCAAGCTACTTTTAGGGATGTTTTCATTAGTTTTTAAGTTAAATTCTTATTTCTGGACTTTACTATGAGTTTGTGTGTTTTTCTGTGATTTCAGGTAATTTCTGGCTGAAATTGAGGGACTTGAGCAAAACTCTGAAAAAGGCTGACAAAAGGACTGCTGATGCTGTTGGAATCTGACCTCCCTGCACTCGAAATAGATTTTCTAGAACTACAGAACTCTAATTGGCGCGATCTCAACGGCGTTCGAGAGTAGACATCTAGAGCTTTCCAGAAATATATAATAGTCCATACTTTATTTGGGAATTGGCGATGTAACTTGGCGTTGAACGCCAAGTACATGCTGCTGTCTGGAGTTAAACGCCAGAAACACGTCATGATCCGGAGTTGAACGCCCAAAACATGCTATAACTTGGAGTTCAACTCCATGTTAAGCCTCAGCTCGTGGATAGATCAAGCTCAGCCCAAACATACACCAAGTGGGCCTCGGAAGTGGATTTATGCATCAATTACTTACTCATGTAAACCCTAGTAGCTAGTTTAGTATAAATAAGACTTTTTACTAGTGTATTAGTCGTCTTTTGACCACGTTACATCTTTGGTCTCAGTTTTGTTTTATTCTTCATCTTAAGAGGCTATTGATCACGTTTTAGGGGGCTGGCCATTCGGCCATGCCTGAACCTTTCACTTATGTATTTTCAACGGTGGAGTTTCTACACACCATAGATTAAGGGTGTGGAGCTCTGCTGTACCTCAAGTTTCAATACAATTACTGTTACTTTCTATTCAATTCTCTTTTATTCTTATTCCAAGATATACGTTGCACAACACTTTGATGAATGTGATGATCCGTGACACTCATCATCATTATCACCTATGAACGTGCGTGACTGACAACCACTTCCGTTCTACTCTAGGCCGGGCGCATATCTCTTAGATTTCCCAACAGAATCTTCGTGGTATAAGCTAGATAGATGGCAGCATTCATGGGGATCCGGAAAGTCTAACCTTGTCTGTGGTATTCCGAGTAGGATCCCGGGAATCCGGAAAGTCTAACCTTGTCCGTGGTATTCCGAGTAGGATTCCGGTATTGAATGACTGTGACGAGCTTCAAACTCCTGAAGGCTGGGCGTGATGACAAACGCAAAAGAATCAATGGATTCTATTCCAACCTGATTGAGAACCGACAGATGATTAGCCGTGCTGTGACAGAGCATTTGGACCATTTTCACTGAGAGGATGGGATGTAGCTATCAACAAGGGTAATGCCTCCAGACGATTAGCCGTGCAGTGACAGCGCATAGGACCATTTTCCCGAGAGGATTAAAAGTAGCCATTGATGATGGTGATGCCCTACATACAGCTTGCCATGGAAAGGAGTAAGAAGGATTGGATGAATGTAATAAGAAAATAGAGATTCAAGAGGAGCACAGCACCTCCACATGCCTATCTGAAATTCCCACTATTGATCTACATAAGTATTTCTATCCCTTTTTATTTTCTATTTATTATTAATTTTTGAAACCCATAACCATTTAATCTGCTTAACTGACATTTACAAGGTGACCATAGCTTGCTTCATACCAACAATCTCTGTGGGATCGACCCTTACTCACGTAAGGTTTATTACTTGGACGACCCAGTACACTTGCTGGTTAGTTGAACGAGATTGTGGAAAGAAAGTGCTGAGTTAATGTTTTTATGCACATGCTAAAGAGCCATTATTGTTGATCACAATTTCGTCCACCAGCAAGCCGATTCAACTGAGAAGGCATGACCTCAAACCTGTGGCTAGAGGATGGTTGGAGTTCATCCAACGCTCTATCATTCCTACTAGCAACTGGTCCGAAGTAACTATGGATCGGGCTATCATGATCCATAGTATCATGATTGGAGAGGAATGCAATTTAGTTGGAATTGTCATAGAGGAAGACATCCTTATTGAAGCAAACAAGCCCATAACTAAAAAGAGGATGGAGCAAACAAGAGAGCCCACTCATGGACCTCAACAAGAGCATGAGAAAATCCCTCATCAAGAAATCCCTGAGATGCCTCAAGAGATGCATTTCCCTCCACACAACTATTGGGAGTAACTCAACACCTCTTTAGGAGATTTGAGTTCCAACATGGAGCAACTAAGGATAGAACACCAAGAGCACTCCATTATCCTCCATGAAATCAGAGAGGACCAAAGAGCCATGAGGGAAGAGCAACAAAGGCAAGGAATAGATATTTAGGAGCTTAAGCACTCCGTAGGATCTTCAAGAGGAAAAACTAGCCGCCGTCACTAAGATGGACCCGTTCTTTAATTCTCTTATTATTTGTTTTTCTATTTTTTGTTTCCTTTGCTTTATGCTTTGTCTATGTTTGTGTCTTTATTACATGATCATTAGTGTCTATGTCTTAAAGCTATGAATGTTCCATGAATCTTTCACCTTTCTTAAATGAAATATGCTTTCTGAAAAAGAACAAGAAGTACATGAATTTTGAAATTTATCTTGAAATTAGTTTAATTATTTTGATGTGGTGACAATACTTTTTGCTTTCTGAATGAATGCTTGAACAGTGTATATTTTTTATAGTGAAGTTTATGAATGTTAAAATTGTTGGCTCTTGAAAGAATAATGAAAAAAGAGAAATGTTATTTATAATCTAAAAAAAATCATAAAATTGATTCTTGAAGCAAGAAAAAGCAGTAAAAAACACAAAGCTTGCGAAAAAAATGGTGAAAAAAAAGAAAAAGCAAGCAGAAAAAGCCAACAGCTCTTTAAACCAAAAGGCAAGAGCAAAAAGCCAATAACCCTTTAAACTAAAAGGCAAGGGTAAAAAGGATCCAAGGCTTTGAGCATTAATGGATAGGAGGGCCCAAAGGTATAAAATCCTGGCCTAAGCGGCTAATTCAAGCTGTCCCTAACCATGTGCTTGTGTCATGAAGGTCCAAGTGAAAAGCTTGAGACTGAGTGGTTAAAGTCGTGATCCAAAGCAAAAAGAGTGTGCTTAAGAAATCTGGGCACCTCTAACTGGGGACTCTAGCAAAGCTGAGTCACAATCTGAAAAGGTTCACCCAGTTATGTGTCTGTGGCATTTATGCATCCGGTGGTAATACTGAAAATCCGGTGGTAATACCGGAAAACAAGATACTTAGCATCACGGCCAAGACTCATAAGTAGCTGTGTTCAAGAATCAACATACTAAACTAGGAGAATCAATAACACTGTTTGAATTCTGAGTTCCTATGAATGCCAATCACTCTGAACTTCAAAGGATAAAGTGAGATGCCAAAACTGTTCTGAAGCAAAAAGCTACTAGTCCCGCTCATCTAATTGGAACTAAGCTTCATTGATATTTTGAAATTTATTGTATTTTCCCTTCTTTTTATCCTATTTTGTTTTTAGTTGCTTGGGGGCAAGCAACAATTTAAGTTTGGTATTGTGATGAGCAGATAATTTATACACTTTTTGGCATTGTTTTTAGGTAGTGAGATATCATTTAGACCATGCAAAAGCAAACAAACCAAATCATGTGTAAAGGTTCTACCTTTAATATTAAATGCTACTAGTCGACATACAAGGCTGGTTAAAATATTTTGAGATATAGGTGTATGAACTGTCAAATCAAAATTCAACTTAAAGAAATCAAATCCAAATCACGCGCAACAGTTAAAGAAATAAAAGAGTGCGATGCGCCCTAATCTTACAGTACAGTTAGAGAACGAGTCTTGACATAACACTGACCTTGGATTAGGAGTCCTGTAAGTCTCCAAATTTTGGAAATTAAATAATAAGTTATTTATGATTTATTACATTTATTCAACGTTATATTTTCAAAGATCTTTATATTAAATCGATATTTTCTTATTATTGATTTAAAGCTTTAGTGATTGAAAAATAATGAGGATTTTATATGCTTTAATTTGAATAATTATATTTCCTTACACACACACACACACACACACACACACACACACACACACACACACACACACACACACACACACACACACACACACACACACACACGACAAAACAAAGAAAAACAGAGAAAGAAAGTTGCGATCAGAGAAAATAGAGGATAGGGAAAGAAAGGAGGGGACCGTGCTAGCTGGGAACTTGCCGCCGTCGCCGTCATCGTCAATAGCATCAGAGAAGAGAGAGAGATAGTTCATGGAAGAGAGACAGAGGAGCAAAAACGAGTCAGAGAGGAGACACGTCGTTGCTATGCAAAGCCTACGATTACCGTCGAGCTCGCCGTTCCATTATGGAGCTGTGATGTCGTCGCCGAGCTTTTGACAATACGGCCATACCGCCACTGTAAAGTTCACCAAAAAGAAGGACGACAAAGCCAGCAAGGAGGCCGGCGTGAATATGCAAAAGAAGAGGGGGAGGACTGGTGCACCGAATTTTGATTCACACTTTTCACAACTCCGGTGCCACTAACCAGCAAGTGCACTGGGTCGTCCAAGTAATATCTTATGTGAGTAAGGGTCGATCCCACGGAGATTTTCGGCTTGAAGCAATCTATGATTATCTTGTAAACCTTAGTCAAGAGATTAATAATGAGGAGAGTTTTGTTTGTAAAACATAAAAGAACATGAAATAAATACTTGTTATGCAGTAATGGAGAGTGGGTTGGAGTTTTGGTAATTAAAAGATAAATAAACATAAAATAAAGATAGAGATACTTGTGTAATTTATTGGTGGGAATTTCAGATAAGTGTGTGGAGATGCGTTATCTCTGCTTTCCTACAGTCTTCATTCAATCATTCATACTCCTTTCCATGGCAAGCTGTATGTTGGGATCACCGTTGTCAATGGCTACCTCCCGTCCTCTCAGTGAAAATGGTCCTCTACAATTTTTGTATGGCGCATCAAATGTCGGATTTCTCGTCTCGGATGAAAAATACCAGGCATAACTACCGCATGGCTAATCAGCTGTTGGTTCTCGATCGTGTCGGAATAAGATCCAATGATCCTTTTGCGTCTGTCACTATGCCTCACAGTCGCGAGTTTGAAGCTCGTCACAGCCAACCCTTCCCAGATCCTACTCGAAATACAACAGACAAGGTTTAGACTTTCCAGATCTCAGGAAAGCTACCAATGAATTCTAGCCTATACCACGAAGATTCTAATTTCGGATTCAGATACCCCATTGTTAGAGGGGAGTCGATGTGAATCGTTGATTAGAAACCCAAGAGATACACACTCTAGCTTTCGCAGGTAGAACGGAAGTGTTTATCAGGCACCCATTCATAAGTGAGAATGGTGATGAGTGTCACGAATCATCACATTCATCAGGTTGAACTGCGAGTGAATATCTTAGAATAAGAATAAGCTTGAATTGAATAGAAGAACAATAGTACTTTGCATTAATACTCGAGGGACAGCAGAGCTCCACACCTTAATCTATGGTGTGTAGAAACTCCACCGTTTGAAAATACATAAGTGATGAAGGTCCAGGCATGGCCAAATGGCCAGCCCCCATAAAAGTCTAAGATTGCATAAAACTGATCAATGATCGGTCTAAGGACTAAACGTCCAAAGATGTGAGTACAATAGTAAAAACTCCTATTTATACTAAACTAGTTACTATGGTTACAAAAATAAGTAAATGATGCAGAAATCCACTTCCGGGCCCACTTGGTGTGTGCTTGGGCTGAGCATTGAAACTTTCATGTGTAAAAACTTTTCTTGGAGTTAAACGCCAATTTTTATGCCAGTTTGGGTGTTTAATTACAGCTTCTATCCTGTTTCTGGCGTTTAACGCCATAATAGGGCAAGAAGTTGGCGTTTGAACGCCAGTTTGCGTCGTCAAAACTCGAGCAAAGTATGAACTATTATATATTTATGGAAAGCCCAGGATGTGTACTTTCTAATGCAATTGAGAGTGCGCTATTTGGAATTCTGTAGCTCCAAAAAATCTATTTCGAGTGCAGGGAGGTCAGAATCCATCAGCATCTGCAGTCCTTTTTCAGCCTCTGAATCAGATTTTTGCTCAGGTCCCTCAATTTCAACCAGAAAATACCTGAAATCATAGAAAAACACACAAACTCATAGTAAAATCTAGAAATGTGAATTTTGCTTAAAAACGAATAAAAATATATTAAAAACTAACTAAATCCTACTAAAAACTATCTAAAAATAATGCCAAAAAGCGTATAAATTATCCGCTCATCACAACACCAAATTTAAATTGTTGCTTGTCCCCAAGCAACTGAAAATAAAATAGAATAAAAAGAAGAGAATATACAATGAATCTCACAATATCAATGAAACTTAGTCCCAATTAGATGAGCAGGGCTAGTAGCTTTTTGCTTCTGAACAGTTTTGGCATCTCACTTTATCCTTTGAAATTCAGAATGATTGCTATAGGAACTCAGAATTTTTGATAGTGTTATTGATTCTCCTAGTTCAATATGTTGATTCTTGAACACAGCTATTTTATGAGTGTTGGCCGTGTCCCTAAGCACTTTGTTTTCCAGTATTACCACCGGATACATAAATGCCACAGACACAAAACTGGGTGAACCTTTTCAGATTGTGACTTAGCTTTGCTAAAGTCCCCAATTAGAGGTGTCCAAAGTTCTTAAGCACACTCTTTTTGCTTTGGATCACGACTTTAACCACTCAGTCTCAAGCTTTTCACTTGGACCTTCATGACACAAGCACATGGTTAGGGACAACTTGATTTAGCCGCTTAGGCTTGGATTTTATTTCCTTGGGCACTCCTATCCATTAATGCTCAAAGCCTTGGTTTCTCTTTACCCTTGCCTTTTGGTTTAAAGGGCTATTGGCTTTTTTTGCTTGCTTTTTCTTTTCTTTCTTTTTCTCTTTTTTCGCCATTTTTTTCTCTTTTTTTTTTCTTTTTCACTGCTTTTTCTTGCTTCAAGAATCAATTTCATGATTTTTCAGATTATCAATAACATTTTTCTTTGTTCATCATTCTTTCAAGAGCCAACAATTTTAACATTCATAAACTTTACTATAAAAAATATGCAATGTTCAAGCATTCATTCAAAAAACAAAAAGTATTGCCACCACATCAAAATAATTAAACTAATTTCAAGATAAAATTTGAAATCCAACTACTTCTTGTTCTTTTGTAATTAGGCACATTTTTCATTTAAGAGAGGTGAAGGATTCATGGAATTATTCATAGCTTTAAGACATAGGCACTAGACACTAATGATTATGTAGTGAAGACACAAACATAGACAAACATAAAGTATCAAATTCGAAAAATAGAAAAATAAGAACAAGGAAATCAAAGAACGGGTCTACCTTAGTGATGGTGGCTAGTTCTTCCTCTTGAAGATCCAATGGAACGCCTGAGCTCCTCTATGTCTCTTCCTTGCCTTTATTGCTCCTCCCTCATAACTCTTTGATCTTCTCTAATCTCATGGAGAATGATGGAGTGCTCTTGGTGCTCCACCCTTAGTTGGTCCATGTTGTAACTCAAGCCTTCCAAAGAGGTGTTGAGTTGCTCCCAATAGTTATGTGGAAGAAAATGCATCTCATGAGGCATCTCAAGAATTTCTTGATGAGGAATTTCCTCATGCTTTTGTTGTGGTCCATGAGTGGGCTCTCTTATTTGCTCCATCCTCTTTTTAGTGATGGGCTTGTCCTCTTCAATAAGGATGTCTCCTTCTATGTCAATCCCAGCCAAATTGCATAGGTGACAAATGAGATGAGGAAAGGCTAATGGTGCACGAAATTGTGATCATTACAACTCAAATAATCCATAAACCTGGTGTTCAACACCATGGCATAAACACAACTTCGCACAACTAACCAGCAAGTGTACTGGGTCGTCCAAGTAATAAACCTTACGCGAGTAAGGGTCGATCCCACAGAGATTGTTGGTATGAAGCAAGCTATGGTCACCTTGTAAATCTTAGTCAGGCAGACTCAAATGGGTATAGTGATAAACGCATAAAACATAAAGATAAAGATAGAGATACTTATGTAATTCATTGGTAGGAATTTCAGATAAGCGTATGAAGATGCCTTCCCTTCCGTCTCTCTGCTTTCCTACTGTCTTCATCCAATCCTTCTTACTCCTTTACATGGCAAGCTTAAGCAAGGGTTTCACCATTGTCAGTGGCTACCTCCCATCCTCTCAGTGGAAATGTTCAACGCACCCTGTCACGGCACGGCTATCCATCTGTCGGTTCTCGATCAGGCCGGAATAGAATCCAGTGATTCTTTTGCGTCTGTCACTAACGCCCCGCCCTCAGGAGTTTGAAGCACGTCACAGTCATTCAATCATTGAATCCTACTCAGAATACCACAGACAAGGTTCGACCTTCCGGATTCTCTTGAATGCCGCCATCAGTTCTAGCCTATACCACGAAGACTCTGATCTCACGGAATGGCTGGCTCGTTTGTCAGGCGAGCACTCGGTTGTCAGGCAATCATCCATGCATCGTGTATCAGGAATCCAAGAGATATTCACCCAATCGAAGGTAGAACGGAGGTGGTTGTCAGTCACACGTTCATAGGTGAGAATGATGATGAGTGTCACGGATCATCACATTCATCAAGTTGAAGAACAAGTGATATCTTAGAACAAGAACAAGCGGAATTGAATAGAAGAACAATAGTAATTGCATTAATACTCGAGGTACAGCAGAGCTCCACACCTTAATCTATGGTGTGTAGAAACTCCACCGTTGAAAATACATAAGAACAAGGGCTAGGCATGGCCGAATGGCCAGCCTCCCAATGTGATCTAAGATAGCATCAAAACAAAGATAACTACCCAGATATCTCAATACAATAGTAAAAGGTCCTACTTATAGAAAACTAGTAGCCTAGGGTGTACAGAGATGAGTAAATGACATAAAAATCCACTTTCGGGCCCACTTGGTGTGTGCTTGGGCTGAGCAATGAAGCATTTTCGTGTAGAGACTCTTCCTGGAGTTAAACGCCAGCTTTTATGCCAGTTTGGGCGTTTAACTCCCATTTTGATGCCAGTTCCGGCGTTTAACGCTGGGATTTCTGAGGGTGACTTTGAACGCCGGTTTGGGCCATCAAATCTTGGGCAAAGTATGAACTATCATATATTTCTGGAAAGCCCAGGATGTCTACTTTCCAAAGCCGTTGAGAGCGCGCCAATTGGGTATCTGTAGCTCCAGAAAATCCACTTCGAGTGCAGGGAGGTCAGAATCCAACAGCATCTGCAGTCCTTTTTGGTCTCTGAATCAGATTTTTGCTCAGGTCCCTCAATTTCTGCCAGAAAATACCTGAAATCACAGAAAAACACACAAACTCATAGTAAAGCCCAGAAAAGTGAATTTTAACTAAAAACTAATAAAAATATACTAAAAACTAACTAGATCATACCAAAAACATACTAAAAACAATGCCAAAAAGCGTACAAATTATCTGCTCATCACAACACCAAACTTAAATTGTTGCTTGTCCTCAAGCAACTGAAAATCAAATAAGATAAAAAGAAGAGAATATGCAATGAATTCCAAAAACATCTATGAAGATCAGTATTAATTAGATGAGCGGGGCTTTTAGCTTTTTGCCTCTGAACAGTTTTGGCATCTCACTCTATCCTTTGAAATTCAGAATGATTGGCTTCTTTAGGAACTCAGAATCCAGATAGTGTTATTGATTCTCCTAGGAAAGTATGATGATTCTTGAACATAGCTACTTTATGAGTCTTGGCCGTGGCCCAAAGCACTCTGTCTTCCAGTATTACCACTGGATACATACATGCCACAGACACATAATTGGGTGAACCTTTTCAGATTGTGACTCAGCTTTGTTAGAGTCCCCAATTAGAGGCGTCCAGGGTTCTTAAGCACACTCTTTTTGCCTTGGATCACAACTTTATTTCTTTCTTTTTCTCCCTTTTTTTCGTTTTCTTTTTCTTTCTCCCTTTTTTTTTTCGAAATTTTTCTCTTTTTTTTTCATTGCTTTTTCTTGCTTCAAGAATCATTTTAATGATTTTTCAGATCCTTAGTAACATGTCTCCTTTTTCATCATTCTTTCAAGAGCCAACATTCATGAACCACAAATTCAAAAGACATATGCACTGTTTAAGCATACATTCAGAAAACAGAAATATTGCCACCACATCAAAATAATTAAACTGTTATAAAATTCAAAATTCATGCAATTCTTTTCTTTTTCAATTGAGAACATTTTTCATTTAAGAAAGGTGATGGATTCATAGGACATTCATAACTTTAAGGCATAGACACTAAGACACTAATGATCACAAGACACAAACATGGACAAACATAGGCATTAATTTTCGAAAAACAGAAAAATAAAGAATAAGGAAATTAAGGAACGGGTCCACCTTAGTGATGGCGGCTCTTTCTTCCTCTTGAAGATCCTATGCAGTGCTTGAGCTCCTCAATGTCTCTTCCTTGTCTTTGTTGCTCCTTTCTCATGATTCTTTGATCTTTTCTAATTTCATGGAGGATGATGGAGTGTTCTTGATGCTCCACCCTTAGTTGTCCCATGTTGGAACTCAATTCTCCTAGGGAGGTGTTTAGTTGCTCCCAATAGTTTTGTGGAGGAAAGTGCATCCCTTGAGGAATCTCAGGGATCTCATGATGAGTGGGGTCTCTTGTGTGCTCCATCCTCTTCTTAGGGATGGGCTTGTCCTCATCAATGGGGATGTCTCCCTCTATGTCAACTCCAACTGAATAACAGAGGTGACAAATGAGATGAGGAAAGGCTAACATTGCCAAGGTAGAGAACTTGTCCGCCACCTTATAAAGCTCTTGAGCTATAACCTCATGAACTTCTATTTCTTCTCCAATCATGATGCTATAAATCATGATAGCCCGGTCTATGGTAACTTCGGACCGGTTGCTAGTGGGAATGATTGAGCGTTGGATAAACTCCAACCATCCTCTAGCCACGGGCTTGAGGTCATGCCTTCTCAATTGAACCGGCTTCCCTCTTGAATCTCTCTTCCATTGGGCGCCCTCTTCACATATGACTGTGAGGACTTGGTCCAACCTTTGATCAAAGTTGACCCTTCTAGTGTAAGGGTGTTCATCTCCTTGCATCATGGGCAAATTGAATGCCAACCTTACACTTTCCGGACTGAAATCCAAGTATTTCCCCCGAACCATAGTAAGATAATTCTTTGGATCCGGGTTCACACTTTGATCATGGTTCTTGGTGATCCATGCATTGGCATAGAACTCTTGAACCATCAAGATTCCGACTTGTTGAATGGGGTTGGTAAGAACTTCCCAACCTCTTCTTTGGATCTCATGTCGGATCTCCGGATATTCACTCTATTTGAGTGAAAAAAGGGACCTCGGGGATCACCTTCTTCAAGGCCACAACTTCATAGAAGTGGTCTTGATGCACCCTTGAGATGAATCTCTCCATCTCCCATGACTCGGAGGTGGAAGCTTTCGCCTTCCCTTTCCTCTTTCTAGAGGTTTCTCCGGCCTTGGATGCCATAGATGGTTATGGAAAAACAAAAAGCAATGCTTTTACCACACCAAACTTAAAAGGTTTGCTCGTCCTCGAGCAAAAGAAGAAAGAAGAGAGTAGAAGAAGAAGAAATGAGGGGAAAGGGAATGGCGTTTGTTTTCGGCCAAGAAGGGGAGAAGTGGTGTGTATGTTGTGTGAAAATGAAGGAGTGAAGGAGGGTATATATAGGAGAGGGGGAAGGGAGGGTTCGGTCAAGTGAGGGTGGGTTTGGGTGGGAAAGTGGTTTGAATTTGAATGGTGAGGTAGGTGGGGTTTTATGAAGGATGGATGTGAGTGGTGAAGAGAAAGAAGGGATTTGATAGGTGAAGGGTTTTTGGGGAAGAGGTGTTGAGGTGATTGGTGAATGGGTGAAGAAAAGAGAGAGAGTGGTGGGGTAGGTGGGGATCCTGTGGGGTCCACAGATCTTGAGGTGTCAAGGAAAAGTCATCCCTGCACCAAATGGCAAGCAAAATCTCGTTTTGTGCCAATTCTGGCGTTAAATGCCGGGCTGGTGCCCATTTCTGGCGTTTAACGCCAGCTTCTTGCCCTTTTCTGGCGTTTAACGCCAGTCTGGTGCCCCTTTCTGGCGTTAAACGCCCAGAATGGTGCCAGACTGGGCGTTAAACGCCCAACAGCTAGCCTCACTGGCGTTTAAACGCCAGTGGGTTCTTCCTCCAGGGTGTGCTATTTTTCCTTCTATTTTTCATTCTGTTTTTGCGTTTTTTATTGATTTTGTGACTTCTTATGATCATCAACCTACAAAAAATATAAAATAACAAAAAATATAAAATAACAAAAGAAAATAGTTAATTATAAAACATTGGGTTGCCTCCCAACAAGCGCTTCTTTAATGTCATTAGCTTGACAGAGGACTCTCATGGAGCCTCAGAAATGCTCAGAGCTATGTTGGGACCTCCCAACACCAAACTTAGAGTTTGAATGTGGGGGTTCAACACCAAACTTAGAGTTTGGTTGTGGCCTCCCAACACCAAACTTAGAGTTTGACTGTGGGGGCTCTGTTTGGCTCTGTTTTGAGAGAAGCTCTTCATGCTTCCTCTCCATGATGACAGAGGGATATCCTTGAGTCTTAAACATCAAGGATTCTTCATTCACTTGAATGATCAACTCTCCTCTATCAACATCAATCACAGCCCTTGCTGTGGCTAGGAAGGGTCTGCCAAGGATGATGGATTCATCCATGCACTTCCCAGTCTCTAGGACTATAAAATCAGTAGGGATGTAATGATCTTCAACTTTAACCAGAACATCCTCTACAAGTCCATGGGCTTGTTTTCTTGAATTGTCTGCCATCTCTAGTGAGATTTTTGCAGCTTGCACCTCAGAGATCCCTAACTTCTCCATTACAGAGAGAGGCATGAGGTTTACACTTGACCCTAAGTCACACAAGGCCTTCTTGAAGGTCATGGTGCCTATGGTACAAGGTATTGAAAACTTCCCAGGATCCTGTCTCTTTTGAGGCAGTTTCTGCCTAGACAAGTCATCTAGTTTCTTAGTGAGCAAAGGGGGTTCATCCTCCTAAGTCTCATTTCCAAATAACTTGTCATTTAGCTTCATGATTGCTCCAAGGTATTTAGCAACTTGCTCTTCAGTGACATACTCATCCTCTTCAGAGGAAGAATACTCATCAGAGCTCATGAATGGCAGAAGTAAGTCTAATGGAATCTCTATGGTCTCATTTTGAGCCTCAGATTCCCATGGTTCCTCATTGGGGAACTCATTGGAGGCCAGTGGACGTCCATTGAGGTCTTCCTCAGTGGCGTTCACTGCCTCTCCTTCCTCTCCAAATTCGGCGATGTTGATGGCCTTGCACTCTCCTTTTGGATTTTCTTCTGTATTGCTTGGAAGAGTACTAGGAGGGAGTTCAGTAATTTTCTTGCTCAGCTGACTCACTTGTGCCTCCAAATTTCTAATGGAGGATCTTGTTTCAGTCATGAAACTTTGAGTGGTTTTGATCAGATCAGAGACCATGGCTGCTAAGTCAGAGTTATTCTGCTTAGAACTCTCTGTCTGTTGCTGAGAAGATGATGGAAAAGGATTGCTATTGCTAAACCTGTTTCTTCCACCATAATTATTGTTGAAACCTTGTTGGGGTCTCTGTTGATCCTTCCATGAAAAATTTGGATGATTTCTCCATGAAGGATTATAGGTGTTTCCATAGGGTTCTCCCATGTAATTCACCTCTTCCATTGAAGGGTTCTCAGGATCATAGGCTTCTTCCTCAGATGAAGCCTCCTTAGTACTGCTTGGTGCATTTTGCATTCCAGACAGACTTTGAGAAATTATATTGACTTGTTGAGTCAATATTTTGTTCTGAGCCAATATGGCATTCAGAGTGTCAATCTCAAGAACTCCTTTCTTCTGACTAGTCCCATTGTTCACAGGATTTCTTTCAGAAGTGTACATGAATTGGTTATTTGCAACCATTTCAATCAGTTCTTGAGCTTCAGTAGGCGTCTTCTTTCAGATAAAGAGATCCTCCTGCAGAGCTATCCAAAGACATCTTGGATAGTTCAGAGAGACCATCATAGAAAATACCTATGATGCTCCATTCAGAAAGCATATCAGAAGGACACTTTCTGGTTAATTGTTTGTATCTTTCCCAAGCTTCGTAGAGGGATTCTCCTTCCTTCTGTCTGAAGGTTTGGACTTCCACTCTAAGCTTACTTAATTTTTGAGGTGGAAAGAACTTTGCCAAGAAGGCATTGACTAGCTTTTCCCAAGAGTCCAGGCTTTCTTTAGGTTGAGAGTCCAACCATGTCCTAGCTCTGTCTCTTATAGCAAAAGGGAATAGCATAAGTCTGTAGACCTCAGGGTCAACCCCATTAGTCTTGACAGTGTCACAGATTTGCAAGAATTCAGCTAAAAGCTGATGAGGATCTTCCAGTGGAAGTCCATGGAACTTGCAATTCTGTTGCATTAGAGAAACTAATTGAGGCTTAAGCTCAAAGTTGTTTGCTCCAATGGCAGGGATAGAGATGCTTCTCCCATAGAAATCGGGAGTAGGTGCAGTGAAGTCACCCAGCACCTTCCTTGCATTGTTGGCATTGTTGTTGTTTTCGGCTGCCATAGGTTCTTCTTCTTTGAAGAATTCGGTTAGGTCCTCTACAGAGAGTTGTGCTTTGGCTTCTCTTAGCTTTCTCTTCAAGGTCCTTTCAGGTTCAGGATCAGCCTCAACAAGAATGCCTTTGTCTTTGCTCCTGCTCATATGAGAGAGAAGAGAACAAGAAAATATGGAATCCTCTATGTCACAGTATAGAGATTCCTTGAGGTGTTAGAGGAAAAGAAAAATGGAAGGCAGAAGTGGAAAATTCGAACTTATCAAAGAAGATGGAGTTCGAATTTTGCATTAAGGAATAGTGTTAGTCCATAAATAGAAGGATGTGAGAAGAAGGGAAGTGGTTTTCGAAAATTAAGTAAGAAATTTTGAAAACATTTTGAAAAACACTAATTAATTTTCGAAAACCAAGAGTGGGAAAGAGATCAAGTGATTTTTGAAAAAGATTTTGAAATTAGAAATCAGAAAGATTTGATTGGAAATTATTTTGAAAAAGATGTGGTTAAGAAAATATGATTGGTTTTAAAAAGATGTGATTGAGAAGATATGATTTGAAAAACATTTTAAAAAAGATTTGATTTTGAAAATTAAAAACTTGGCTAACAAGAAAAGATATGATTCAAACATTAAACCTTTCTCAACAGAAAAGGCAACATACTTGAAATGTTGAATCAAATCATTAATTGATAGCAAGTATCTTTGAAAAAGGAAAGAAATTGATTTTGAAAACACATGATTGAAAAGATATGATTTGAAAAAGATTTGATTTTGAAGAACTTTGAAAATCTGAAAAAAAATTGCATTGAAAAACAGAATCTTCCCTCTTGTGCCATCCTGGCGTTAAACGCCCAGAATGGTGCACATTCTGGCGTTTAACGCCCAAAACTATACCTTTTTGGGCGTTAAACGCCCAACCAGGTACCCTGGCTGGCGTTTAAACGCCAGTCTGTCCTTCTTCACTGGGCGTTTTGAACGCCCAGCTTTTTCTGTATAATTCCTCTGCAGCATGTTCTGAATCTTCAATTCTCTGTATCATTGACTTGAGAAGACACAAATTAAAAATATTTTTGGATTTTTAATAATAAGGAAAAATCAAAATACAACTAAAATCAAATAACAATGCATGCAAGACACCAAACTTAGCAGTTTGTATACTACTGACACTAATGAGAATGCATATGAGACACATAAACACTCAAGTCAAGAGAATTCAAAGATTAGAGTAAGAAATCATCAAGAATTATTTGAAGATCCTTAAGACACATGAATGAATGCATGCAATTGACACCAAACTTAAAATGAAACACTAGACTCAAACAAGAAACATACAATATTTTTGGATTTTATGATTTTGTAATTTTTTTTTTGTGATTTTCGAAAATTAAGTGAAAAAAATATCAAAATTCTTAATGAGAATTCCAGGAATCAGTGCAATGCTAGTCAAAGACTCCGGTCCAGGAATTAGACATGGCTTCACAGCCAGCCAAGCTTTCAAAGAAAGCTTCGGTCCAAAACACTAGACATGGCCAATGGCCAGCCAAGCCTTAGCAGATCACTGCTCCAAAAGCAAGATTGATAGAAATCAACAAGCTCTTGTGATGACAAGTTGAAACCTCGGTCCAATGAAATTAGACATGGCTTCACAGCCAGCTAGATTTCAACAAATCATCATGAAACTCTAGAATTCACCTTCAAGAATTTTGAAAAAAAAAATACCTAATCTAAGCAACAAGATGAACCGTCAGTTGTCCAAACTCAACAATCCCCGGCAACGGCGCCAAAAACTTGGTGCACAAAATTGTGATCATTACAACATAAATAATCCATAAACTTGGTGTTCAACACCATGGCATAAACACAACTTCGCACAACTAACCAGCAAGTGTACTGGGTCGTCCAAGTAATAAACCTTACGCGAGTAAGGGTCGATCCCACAGAGATTGTTGGTATAAAGCAAGCTATGGTCACCTTGTAAATCTTAGTCAGGCAGACTCAAATGGGTATAGTGATAAACGCATAAAACATAAAGATAAAGATAGAGATACTTATGTAATTCATTGGTAGGAATTTCAGATAAGCGTATGAAGATGCCTTCCCTTCCGTCTCTCTGCTTTCCTACTGTCTTCATCCAATCCTTCTTACTCCTTTCCATGGCAAGCTTAAGCAAGGGTTTCACCGTTGTCAGTGGCTACCTCCCATCCTCTCAGTGGAAATGTTCAACGCACCCTGTCACGGCACGGCTATCCATCTGTCGGTTCTCGATTAGGCCGGAATAGAATCCAGTGATTCTTTTGCGTCTGTCACTAACGCCCCGCCCTCAGGAGTTTGAAGCACGTCACAGTCATTCAATCATTGAATCCTACTCAGAATACCACAGGCAAGGTTAGACCTTCCGGATTCTCTTGAATGCCGCCATCAGTTCTAGCCTATACCACGAAGACTCTGATCTCACGGAATGGCTGGCTCGTTTGTCAGGCGAGCACTCGGTTGTCAGGCGATTAACCATGCATCGTGTATCAGGAATCCAAGAGATATTCACCCAATCGAAGGTAGAACGGAGGTGGTTGTCAGTCACACGTTCATAGGTGAGAATGATGATGAGTGTCACGGATCATCACATTCATCAAGTTGAAGAACAAGTGATATCTTAGAACAAGAACAAGCGGAATTGAATAGAAGAACAATAGTAATTGCATTAATACTCGAGGTACAGCAGAGCTCCACACCTTAATCTATGGTGTGTAGAAACTCCACCGTTGAAAATACATAAGAACAAGGGCTAGGCATGGCCGAATGGCCAGCCTCCCAATGTGATCTAAGATAGCATCAAAACAAAGATAACTACCCAGATATCTCAATACAATAGTAAAAGGTCCTACTTATAGAAAACTAGTAGCCTAGGGTGTACAGAGATGAGTAAATGACATAAAAATCCACTTTCGGGCCCACTTGGTGTGTGCTTGGGCTGAGCAATGAAGCATTTTCGTGCAGAGACTCTTCCTGGAGTTAAACGCCAGCTTTTATGCCAGTTTGGGCCATCAAATCTTGGGCAAAGTATGGACTATCATATATTGCTGGAAAGCCCAGGATGTCTACTTTCCAACGCCGTTAAGAGCGCGCCAATTGGGTATCTGTAGCTCCAGAAAATCCACTTCGAGTGCAGGGAGGTCAGAATCCAATAGCATCTGCAGTCCTTTTTGGTCTCTGAATCAGATTTTTGCTCAAGTCCCTCAATTTCAGCCAGAAAATACCTGAAATCACAGAAAAACACACAAACTCATAGTAAAGCCCAGAAAAGTGAATTTTAACTAAAAACTAATAAAAATATACTAAAAACTAACTAGATCATACCAAAAACATACTAAAAACAATGCCAAAAAGCGTACAAATTATCCGCTCATCAGCTAACCATGCCAAAGTGGAGAACTTGTTAGCCACCTTATAGAGTTCTAGAGGTATGATCTCATGAACTTCCACTTCCTCCCCAATCATGATACTATGGATCATGATGGCCCGATCCACAGTCACTTCAGATCGGTTGCTAGTAGGAATGATGGAGCGTTGGATGAATTCCAACCATCCTCTAGCCACAGGCTTAAGGTCCGGTCTTCTCAATTGAACCGGCTTGCCTCTTGAGTATCTTTTCCATTGAGCTCCTTCCACACATATGTCCATGAGGACTTGGTCCAACATTTGATCAAAGTTGACCCTTCTAGTATAGGGGCGTGCGTTTTCTTGCATCATTGGCAAGTTGAATGCCAACCTTATATTTTCCGGACTGAAATCTAAGTATTTGTCCCGACCATTGTAAGCCAATTCTTTGGATTCGGGTTCATACTTTGATCATGGTTCCTAGTGATCCATGCATTGGCATAGAACTCTTAAACCATTAAGATTCTGACTTGTTGAATGAGGTTGGTGAGAACTTCCCAACCTCTTCTTTGAATCTCATGTAAGATCTCTAGATACTCATTCCTTTTGAGCATGAAAGGGACCTCAGGGATCACCTTCTTCTTGGCCACAACTTCATAGAAGTGGTCTTAATAGACCTTTGAGATGAATCTCTCCGTCTCCCATGACTCGAAGGTGGAAGCTTTTGCCTTTCCTTTCCTCTTTCTAGAGGTTTCTCCAGCCTTAGATGCCATAAATGGTTATGAAAAAAAATAATGCTTTTACCACACCAAACTTAAAAGGTTTGCTCGTGCTCGAGCAAAAGAAGAAAGAAAGAAGGAGAAGAAGAAGAATTGGAGGAGAGAGAGATGAGAGATAGGTTCGGCCAAGGAGGTATAAGGTGATTGTGAAGTGTGAAAATGAAGGAGTGAAGAGGGGTATTTATAGGGAAAGAGAGGGAGAGTGGCCGAATGAAATTGGGTAGGTTTGGGAGGAAAAAGTGTTTGAATTTGAAAAGTGAGGTAGGTGGGGTTTTTGGGGAAGAGGGATGGAGATGATTGGTGAAGTGAATATAGGGAAGAGAATAGGATTTGATAGGTGGGTAGTGTTTTGGGTAGAGTGTTATAGATATGTGTGAGGGGGAGAGAGAGAGGTGGGATAGGTGGAGATCCTGTGGGGTCCACAGATCCTGAGGGGTCAAGGACTTCTCATCCCTACTCCATTTAGGCGTGTAAAATGTCCTTAGAGTGCAATTCTGGCATTTAACACCAGACTGCTGCCTGTTTCTGGTGTTAAACACCAGCTTTTATACCTTTCCTGGTGTTTAACGCCAAGCTATTGCTTGTTTCTGGCGTTTAACGCCAACTTAATGCTCTGTTCTGGCGTTAAACGCCAATCTGGTGCCCATTTCTGGCGTTAAACGCCCAGAATGGTGCCAGACTGGGCGTTTAACGCTGCTACTTTTAGTGGCATTTAAACGCGAGTAAGCTTATCCTCCAGGGTGTGCTGTTTTTAATGCTATTTTTGAATTTGCTTTGATTTTTGTAGTTGTTTTTGTGACTCTACATTATCATCAACCTAAAGAAAATATGAAATAACATAGATAAATAAAAATTGGGTTGCCTCCCAATAAGCGCTTCTTTAATGTCAATAGCTTGACAGTGGGCTCTCATGGAGCCTCACAGATATTCAGAGCATGGTTGGGGCCTCCCAACACCAAACTTAGAGTTTGGTTGTGGCCTCTCAACACCAAACTTAGAGTTTGGTTGTGGCCTCCCAACATCAAGCTTAGAGTTTGAATATGGGGGCTTTGTTTGACTCTGTATTGAGAGAAGCTTTTCATGCTTCTTCTCTATGTGTACAGAAGGAGAACCTTGAGTCTTGAATACAAGGTAGTTCTCGTTCAATTGAAGGACCAGCTCTCCTCTGTCAACATTAATCACAAATTTTGTTGTGGCTAGGAAATGTTTGCCAAGGATAATGGATTCATCCTCATCTTTCCCAATGTCTAGGATTATGAAATCAACAGGGATGTAAGGCCTTCAACCTTCACTAGCACATCTTCTACTAGTCCATAAGCCTGTTTCATTAATTTGTCTGCCATCTCTAGTGAGACTCTTGCAGCTTTTACCTCAAAGATTCCTAGTTTCTCTATTACAAAGAGTGGCATAAGGTTAATACTTGACCCTAGGTCACAAAGAGCCTTCTCAAAGGTCATGCTGCCTATGGTACAGGGTATTAAGAATTTACCAGGATCCTGCTTCTTTTGAGGTAAAGTGTGCTGAACCCAGGTATTCAGTTCATTAATGAACAATGGAGGTTCATCCTCCCAAGTCTCATTACCAAATAGCTTGGCATTCAACTCATGATTGCTCCTAAATACTGGGCAACTTATCCTTCAACAATGTCTTCATCTTCTTCAGAAGATGAATAGTCATCAGAGCTCATGAATGGTAAAAGGAAGCTCAAAGGAATCTCTATGGTCGTTGTATGAGCCTCAGATTCTTGAGGTTCCTCAAATGGGAACTCTTTTTTATCCAGAGGACGTCCCATGAGGTCTTCCTCATTGGGATTCACGTCCTCCTTCTCCTCTGTGCATTCGGCCACTTTGGTTATATTGATGGTCTTGCACTCTCTTTTTGGATTCTCTTCTGTATTGCTTGGGAGATTACTAGGAGGAGTCTCAGTGACTCTTTTACTCAGCTGGCCCACTTGTGCCTCCAAATTTCTAATGGAGGACCTTGTTTCATTCATAAAACTGAGAGTGGCCTTAGATAGATCAGAGACTATATTTGCTAAGCTAGATGGATTCTGCTCAGAATCCTCTATCTGTTACTGATAGGATGATGGAAAAGGCTTGCCATTGCTAAACATGTTTCTTCCACCATTATTATTGTTAAAGCCTTGTTGAGGCTTTTATTGATCCTTCCATGAGAAATTTGGATGATTCCTCCATGAAGGATTATAAGTGATTCCATAGGCTTCACCCATGTAATTCACCTCTGCCATTGCAGGGTTCTCAGGATCATAAGCTTCTTCTTCAGAAGATGCTTCTTTAGTACTGTTGGATGCATTTTGCAATCCATTCAGACTCTGAGAAATCTTATTGACTTGCTGAGTCAACATTTTGTTCTGAGCCAATATGGCATTCAGAGCATCAATTTCAAGAACTCCCTTCCTCTGAGGTGTCCCATTATTTACAGGATTCCTCTCAGAGGTGTACATGAACTGGTTATTTGTAACCATTTCAATGAGTTCCTGAGCTTCTGCAGGCGTTTTCTTCAGGTGAATAGATCTACCTACAGAATGGTCTAATGACATCTTAGACAATTCAGACAGACCATCATAGAATATATCCATGATGGTCCATTCTGAAAGCATGTCAGAAGAACACTTTCTGGTCAGTTGCTTGTATCTTTTCTAAGCTTTATAGAGGGATTCACCTTCTTTCTGTCTGAAGATTTGAACATCCACTCTAAGCTTGCTCAGCTTTTGAGAAGAAATGAATTTGGCTTAGAAAGCCATGACCAGTTTATCCCAAGAGTTCAGGCTATCTCTAGTTGAGAGTCCAACCATATTCTAGCCCTGTCTCTTACAGCAAAAGGGAAAAGCATAAGCTTGTAGACCTCGGGATCAACTCCATTGGTCTTAACAGTGTCACAGATCTACAAAAATTCAATTAAGAACTAAAAAAGATCTTCTAATGGAAGTCCATAAAACTTGCAATTCTGTTCCATCAAAGAAACTAATTGAGGCTTTAGCTCAAAATTGTTTGCTCCAATGGCAGGGATTGAGATGCTTCTTCCATGGAAGTTGGAATTTGGTGTAGTGAAGTTACCAAGCATCTTCCTTGCATTGTTGTTGGGTTCGGCCATTACTTCTTTTTCGAGATTCTCTGTAAGGTTTTCTCTGGATTGTTGTGCTTTAGCTTCTCTTAGCTTCTTCAGGAGGGTCTTTTCAGGTTCAGGATCTGCTTCAACAAGAATATCCTTGTCCTTGCTCCTGCTAATATGAAAAAGAAGAGGACAGAAAAGAAGAGGAATCCTCTATGTCACAGTATAGAGATTCCTTTATGTGAGTAGAATAAGAAAAGAATAGAAGAATAATGTAAAGAGAAGAGATGAAGAATTCAAACACAGAGAGGGAGAGAGGGTTCGAATTATAAGAAGAAGAGAAGAGTGTTAGTGATTAAATAAATAAATAGAAGAAGATGAGAGAGAGAGTTTTCGAAAATAATTAAAAGGAAAAGGAAAATATTTTTGTTTTTATTTTAAAAAAATTAGTTAGAATTCGAAAATTAAGAGAAGAAATAAAATTAAAATTAAAATTTGAAACAATTAGTTAATTAAAAAGATTTTTGAAAAAAAGGAAGGTGATTTTCGAAAATTAGAGAGAGAAAAGTAGTTAGGTGGTTTTGAAAAAGATAAGAAATATTAAAACAAACAAAAAGTCAATTAATTAATTGAAAAAGATTTGAAAATCAATTTTGAAAAGATAAGAAGTTAGAAAAGATTTTTGAAATCAAATTTTTTAAAAAGATTTGATTGAAAAAGATATGATTTGAAAAAGATATAATTAAAAAGATATGATTGAAATTTATTTTGAAAAATATTTGGAAAGATAATTAAAAAGATTTTATTTTTAAAATTAAAGTTGATGACTTGACTAACAAGAAACTAAAAGATATGATTTTAGAATTTTAAAGATTGAGCCTTTCTTAATAGGCAAGTCACAAACTTGAAATTTTTGAATCAAAACATTAATGTTAGTAAAGATTTTCAAAAATTTGAAGTAAAAATAAGAAAAATATTTTGAAAATCAATTTAAAAAAATTAAAAAATATAAAAGAAAAATGAAAAAGATTTGATTTTTGAAAAAGTTTTGAAAAGATAAGATTTTTAAAATTGAAATCTTGACTTGACTAACAAGAAACAACTTATTTTAAAAATTTTTGACTAAGTCAACCCAAAGATTTTGAAATTTATGAGTGAAATAAGGAAAATATATTTTTTATTTTTTTGAATTTAATGAGGAAAGAGAAAAACCACAAAATGACTCAACACATAAAAATTTTGGATTAAAACAAATGATGCATGCAAGAACACTATGAATGTCAAGATGAACACCAAGAACACTTTGAAGATCATGATGAACATCAAGAACTTATTTTGAAAAATTTTCAAGAAAAGAAAAACTTGCAAGACACCAAACTTAGAGATTTTTCATGTTTAGACACTATGAATTCAAAAATGCATATGAAAAACAACAAAAGACACAAAACAAGAAAATATGAAGATCAAACAAGAAGACTCATTAAGAACAACTTGAAGATCATGAAGAATGCAATGCATGTTTCCAAAAATTTTTAGAAAAATTAAAACATGCAATTGACACCAAACTTAAAAATTGACACTAGGCTCAAACAAGAAACACAAAATAATTTTTTTGGTTTTTTTATGATTTTATTAATTTTTTTATTATTTTTTTCAAAAATTATTTTGGAAAGATGAAAAAGAAGAAAAAATTTTTGAAAGATTTTTGAAAACTTTTTGAAAATAAAATAAAGGTTGAAAGAAGAAGAAAATTACCTAATCTGAGCAACAAGATGAACCGTTAGTTGTCCAAACTCGAACAATCCCCGGCAACGGCGCCAAAAACTTGGTGCACGGAATTGTGATTCACACTTTTCACAACTCTGGTGCCACTAACCAGCAAGTGCACTGGGTCGTCCAAGTAATACCTTACGTGAGTAAGGGTCGATCCCACGGAGATTGTCGGCTTGAAGCAAACTATGGTTATCTTGTAAACCTTAGTCAGGAGATTAATATTGAGGAGAGTTTTGTTTGTAAAAAGTAAAAGAACATGAAATAAATACTTGTTATGCAGTGATGGAGAGTTGTTGGAGTTTTGGTAATTAAAAGATGACTAAACATAAAATAAAGATAGAGATACTTGTGTAATTCATTGGTGGGAATTTCAAATAAGTGTGTGGAGATGCGTTATTCCTTCTGAATCTCTGCTTTCCTACTGTCTTCATTCAATCATTCATACTCCTTTCTATGGCAAGCTGTATGTTGGGGATCACTGTTGTCAATGGCTACCTCCCATCCTCTTAGTGAAAATGGTCCTCTATGGTTTTTGTACGGCTAATCAACTGTCGGATTTCTCGTCTCGGATGAAAAATACCAGGCACAGCTAATGCATGGGTAATCAGCTGTTGGTTCTCGATCGTGTCGGAATAAGATCCAATGATCCTTTTGCGTCTGTCACTACACCCCACAGTCACGAGTTTGAAGCTCGTCACAGTCATCCCTTCCCAGATCCTACTCGGAAAACCACAGACAAGGTTTAGACTTTTTGGATATCAGGAATGCTGCCAATGGCTTCTAGCCTATACCACAAAGATGCTAATCTCGGATTCAGATGCCCCTTTGTCAGAGGAGAGTCGATGTGAATCGTTGATTAGAAACCCAAGAGATACACACCCTAGCTTTCGCAGGTAGAACAGAAGTGTTTGTCAGGCATGCGTTCATAGGTGAGAATGGTGATGAGTGTCATGGATCATCACATTCATCAGGTTGAAGTACGAGTGAACATCTTAGAATAAGAATAAGCTTGAATTGAATAGAAGAACAATAATACTTTGCATTAATACTCGAGGGACAGCAGGGCTCCACACCTTAATCTATGGTGTGTAGAAACTCCACCGTTGAAAATACATAAGTGATGAAGGTCTAGGCATGGCCGAATGGCCAGCCCCCATAAAAGTCTAAGATAGCATAAAACTGATCAAAGATCGGTCTAAGAACTAAATGTCTAAGGATGTTAGTACAATAGTAAAAAGTCCTATTTATACTAAACTAGTTACTAGGGTAACAGAAATAAGTAAATGATGCAGAAATCCACTTCCGGGCCCACTTGGTGTGTGCTTGGGCTGAGCATTGAAGCTTTCATGTGTAGAGACTTTTCTTGGAGTTAAACACCAGTTTTTATGCCAGTTTGGGCGTTTAACTACAACTTCTATCCTGTTTCTGGCGTTTAACGCCAGAATAGGGCAGGAAGTTGGAGTTTGAACGCCCGTTTGCGTCATCTAAACTCGAGCAAAGTATGAACTATTATATATTGCTGGAAAGCCCAGGATGTCTACTTTCCAACGCAATTGAGATCATGCCATTTGGGCTTTTGTAGCTCCAGAAATTTTATTTCGAGTGCAGGGAGGTCAGAATCCAACAGTATCTGCAGTCCTTTTTCAGCCTCTGAATCAGATTTTTGCTCAGGTCCTTCAATTTCAGCCAGAAAATACCTGAAATCATAGAAAAATACACAAACTCATAGTAAAATCCAGAAATGTGAATTTTGTTTAAAAACTAATAAAAATATACTAAAAACTAACTAAATCCTACTAAAAACTATCTAAAAACAATGCCAAAAAGTGTATAAATTATCCGTTCATCAAGGATGCTGTCCCACTGTGTGTCATCATTGCTGGAGCTGACCTCGCCACCGCACCTGCAAGCTCCTCCCCTAGCCTTGGTGGTTTTGGTTCTGTTCGAACTGTGCTTGCCGAGAAATACTAGTGTTGTTATTGAGGTTTTTTTGTCATCACCAAAACCTATACGGATGTTATAGCCACTCTGTTTCCATGTTTTTCTATTGTTATAGTAAGCATCTCTGTTCTGAAACCCTCACAGCTAGTGTATACATTTTCTGTTATGAGTTTGGTAAAAAATATGAGGTTTTGGTAACATAGGGTCAAGTTTTGGTTGTTGCATGTCGTGATTAGAGTTGTGGTTGTTATAGTGGATGTGATAAGAAGCTGTGGTTGTGGCTGGTGCTGTTGTGGGCTAGGAGAAAATGGATTTTTGCGTGTTTAATTTTATGGGTTTTGACTATTTGAGGTAGGGGCACTTTCCTTAAACTCAATTTATTTTCAAGAATTGTTGTAAATTGATATTGATGCAAAAATATATTTTTGGTGATTATCTGAGTCTTATGGATTGACTGAGTTATTTTGAAAGAATGTGATTGTTTACTTGATTGAATTCTTGATTGATTGAGTTGGCATTGTGATAGTTAATGAAAACTTGATTTGGAAATCCGATTGGTATATTTATATTAAGAAATGAGTTGCGTTGGAAATCTGGTTTATATATATTTATATTGAGGAATGGTTTAATTTTTGAAACTATTTGAGAAGATTGAGAATTCCGATTTATTGATTGATTTTGTTGAAGTTAGTTTAAATTGCGATTTACTGAATTGGTTGGTTGAAGTATGAATTTTGTTGATTTCCTTGAGTTGAGTTGGTATTGTTATGATATTGGTTAATTGGAAATGATTTGAATGGTTGAGAGATATTTGATTTGGGTTGGTTGGGACCCTTGAAGGGTAGCAAAGTTCAAATTTTATAGGAGATGCTGCCGATATTTTTATAAAAATCAGAGACTTTGTTTGAAATGATTATTTAGAAAGACTTGAATTTAAGAATTATATTATTTGATTTTGAATTATTAAGAAAATAATTATGTTTTGAGTTTTATTGAGAAAAGTATTATGTTTCTAGTTCGGTTTATTAAGGAAAGGATTTAGTTTTGAGTTTTATTTATTAAGAAAAGTATTATGTTTTGAGTTCGATCTATTAAGGAAAGGATTATGTTTTGAGCTTTATTTATTAAGGAAAGTATTATGTTTTGAGTTTGATTTATTAAGAAAGGAATTACATTTTGAGTTTGATTTATTAAGAAAAGGTTTATGTTTTGAGTTCGATTTAATATGAAAAGGATTATGTTTTTAATTTGATTAAAGAGTCACATTTTGAGGAGTTTTAGCAAATTTACATTATTTGAGTTTGATTTGGCAAAGACAGGTGATTTTGAGTCTTTTTAGGAAGTTATTACACTTGAAAATTAAGTTGGAAGTGAGTTTTATGCACTTAATTTGAATATATGAGTTATGCTTTTGTAAATTTTAAATGGAATTGAAGGATGGATTGTTGAAGTTAATTTGACACTTTTGATTTGGTGAAAATGAGTTTTATGAAAGGAAAAGGGATTTGACTTTTTTTTTTAAAGAGATCTTTGAATATTTGGGCTTTTGGGGTAATATGCAAGGATTATGGTTTTGTCCCACTTGCTGGTTTTGTCCCACTTGCTCCCAATCAGTATTTGAGTTTCTGGGGTAGATGCAAGGATTGTGGTTTTGTCCTGCTTGCTCCTAATCAGTATTTGAGCTTTTGGAATAGATGCAAGGTGTAAGAACCGCGACTAATTAACTGCTTAATTTAAACAAAATTAACTGCTCAAAATAGGATCCAAAAATTTAGAACATTAATTAGAAAATTTAAATATGATATTAGGACTCAGTAGATTTTTCTGAGTTAGAAAATATAATTTTCTGTAAAAAACTGCATAAAAATGCGAACCAGTGAATTAGACAGCAATACCGGCTTAAATCGGTCTGGTACTGTGCGAGAATAAAAAAAATAGTAGAAAAATTTAGGAAAATATTTAGAATTGAAAATTGGGCATTAATTTTAAAAGTTTGGCTAGAAATTGGGTCAAACGGGCCAAAAATGCTAACGGGTTGGACCGGGTCCAAGTTGGGCCCAAGCCCAACATATATAACCCAATTAATGAACCACACTCAGCCACAAAACACAACACATGCAGCTGAAATGGGAAGAAGGAGAGAAACCCTCTATTGACACTATTCACCTCAAACTTCCCAAGCTCATAACTTGAGCTACAGAGCTCCGATTGTCGCATCGTTTGTGGCTACGCGATCACCACGAAGAGCTCTACAAAATCCATACAAGAAGTTGGTAAGAAAATCTCGTTTTCCCTCTCATCCTTTTCTTCCAAAAATTTGAAAATCTAGGCTTTGATTTTGAGTAGATTTTATTTTTTTAATTGTTTAAGTGGTGTCTAAGGTTGGGCTATTGGTGGTTTGTACTCCAAACACCATCGGGAAAAGGTAAGCTTGCTCTTACCCCTTGTGAAATTGTGTACTTACAAACCCTAGGTATTGATTTTATGAATTAATTGTGTATAGCTTGATAAATTGTGATAATTGGGAGCATTTGGATTTAAATTGGTGGCTTGGTTTGAGCTTGGTGTGACCAATTGGTGATTTTGTGCATATTGGGAATCAGCCAAGGTATGATTTCGGTTTTCTCTATGTAATATATAATATTTCTGGACACTAAGGCTAGTGACCCATAGGATAGGTTGGTTTAAATTGATTTGTTGGATTTGATAATGCATGATGATGTTGTTAAATTGATAGTGTGTGATGATGTTAATGCTTGTGATGGTTTTGATGTGTTGAGATGAGGATTATGATGAGGTATGATAAATGAAGCGTATGAGTAGTGAGATTTGGTGCAAGTTGTTAACATTGAACATTGATGTGCAAATTTTGGAATTCTTGGGTTATAGAGGTGCAATTGATTGATGTAGGTGTTGAAATGGTTGAAATGTGATGGAAAGGTAAAGTATAATATTTGGTAGTGTTTTTTGGTGAGATGGAATAGGCTTTTAATTGATTTGGTTGTGAACTTTAAGGTGTTGAGAACTTAGTGAACTTTGGTGAAAACCAGCTTTTGGGTGAACTTTGACGGATGATATCTGTTGCTATGATTTTTGAAATTGAATGAATTTTATATGAAATTTAAGATAATTCAAGGAGCTTTAAAACAGTATAGATTTTGTAGAAATCCAAATTCGGTAGAGGAATATATGATCATTGGAAATTGGTGTCAAAAATCTTATTTCTGTGATGGTTGTAAAAAATGAGTTTTGATTTGTGTGCGCACGCACACTGCTGTACGCGTGCTTGGAGCAGAGGCAATGTCATGACTTGTGTGTACGCACACCTTTGTGCGCACGCATAACTTGTGCATTTTTGAAAACGTGCGTACGCACACACTGGTGCGCAAGCACACACAGGGACATGCATTCTGTTGAGGACGATCACACATTTTGGTGCGCACACACACCTTGCAAAATTTGCAAGCAGTGTGTACATACAACCTTGTGCGCACACACACGCTAGAAGGTGCATTCTGTTAAGGGCGTTCGCACGTTTCTGTTTGTGTACGAAGAATGGAAACCTTTACTTACTGTGCGTACGCACACCTCTATGCGTACGCACACCTCTATGCGTATGCATAATTTTAGGAAACTCTTTGGGGAGTGCGTATGCACAACCCTATGCGTATGCACACTACCCTATTTTTCAATAAAAATCTTGTTTTCAACTGTTTTACCTTCCTGGTAAGCTTGTAAACTTCTGTGACACTTATCTAAGACTCTTTAGATTCTTTTTAGGTGTCAAAACATAGAGAAGGCCCTAGGTGGATTCAATTAGGTAATTTCTTGCAAAAGTTTAGAAAGTGGAGACTTAGGTTTCTGGAGTACTGAGGACGGATTTAGTTGAGTGAGAGGGCGAAGTATTGTATTGATGATTACTAATACGAATTGTGGAAGTCGTGAACAACTGAGTACTGAATAAAATGATTTCTAAAAACCACTGAATTACTCTTTATACTGAGATTGATGAGACGATATGCACTTGGCAAAGATGGTTGGTTAATCCCGCTTATCGAGGTCGCAGCAGCGACATAAGGATGGTTGGTTTATCCCGCTTACGTTGAGATGTGAGGTCTGAGGTAGAGTATCCCGCTCACATCCTTTTGGATCACAAGAGTGTTCTGGTACTATATCCGTGGGTAGTATACCCGACACTATATCTGTGGGGGGATCCCACTTTTTATTCATGACCGAAAGGCGACATCTCCATAGAGATGTGTCGGGTTGGTAGTTGAACCAACAATGTCATATCACAGCCAAATAGGACAAGCATTCATCATGTGTATATTCTATCTATTTGTTTCCTTTGCCGACTTGTATTGCTTGCCTAAGTGTTTAACATGGCTAAATGCTTATTGAATTACTTGATATACATGCTTATACTTGTGCTTTACTTGCATTGTTATTAGCTGTGTATTCTACTGGGGTTAAGGAGGTTCAGAAGAAGGTGGCGATGGGATCGCATGGTGGTTAGGCTGACGAAGGCTGTGGGACAACGAGAAATTATTAGATTAAAAATCCACTAAGTTAGATTACCCTTTTTCATTGTGGTTTTAAAGTTAATGTTTTAAATTTATTTATGGTTTAAGCTTGAATCTTGTGATGGATATAAAGTTCTAGGATTGCCTCTGGCGTCCCGAAGTCTTATATCTTACATCATTAGGGACTTCTTCATAAAATATTTAGGAAAAAGCTCGAGAAGAGGTTTATAATTGATTATAGTACAAAAGAAAGATTAAGAATATCAAGAAAAGACATTAATACAAAAAAAAAGAGAAATAAGATTACCAAAAGCAGGACCTAAGTGAGACAAGTGAAAGAGACTAAGATTATAAAAGAAAATAGAGAAAAAATAATGACATATGAGAACAAAGGACAGAAAACAGATATCTAAAATGAAGATGAGAGAAAGGAATTAAAGAAAAAAAGCAATTAAGAAGAGTTATAGCGATTGAAAATTGATAATTGAAAGGAACGGTTAAGGAAAGACATCATCATGTGCATTTGTGTAAATTACTTGAGTCTGCATGTGTTGCTGTGTTATTTGTGAATTCCTTGCTAACTGATTTATTTCTGAATTGTTTGTATATGTTTGTATTATGTGTTTGCTAGTGTTTGTTGGTTCCAGAATATGTCAAGGATTAAGGTAACTGAGAACTGATATGTGTAACTATCTGATTTGTGTAACTGAAAAATGGAAGTCAGACTGAATGGCTATACCGTAAGACTTCGCAACCAGGAACTGATAAGGATAAAGGAAATGGTAAAATGAAAATTGAATGTTTTATTGGGCCTTTGTACCAAATGTATAGTGGGGACGTCCCCAGAGTGAGAACTGATTTCCAAGGGTACCCATATCTGTAGAAAATAGTTAAAAGTCAACTGATATGGCTTTGGCCATACGACTTGTATATACAATTGATGCAAGTAGAAAGCCATATCTGGGACTTGTGCCTAGGTGATGTCGGGTTGCGGGTAGTCAACCGACGCATGAGCTCATGGCTACATAGGACAGACATGCATGATACTTGTTTGTCGCATATATTCCCTGATGTGTATTATGTACGTGTTTATGCCTTTCTTGTTATATTCTATATTCTCTGTTTGTTTACTATTTTTATGTTTCTGGTTATTTGCTATTTCCTGAAGTTGATGTTCAAGTATGCTTATTTGGTAATAATAAAGAATTAATGGACTTAACTAACAACCTCGACCTCACTAAGAATCCCCAAGTTCATACCCCTTTCCTTCCCCCCTTCAGATGAAGCTCCAATGGCCCAGTAATGACAGATGATCGTGTGGAGGAGTGATAGATGATATTTGGCATTTTCACGATGTTAAGCTTGGCCAGAATTTTGAAGACCTAGAGTATTATTCCCTCACCTTTATAGTTTAAAGGGACTAGGGGATGTTAGATATGTATGTACATAAAAGTTTTTATTCTACTTTATCTGTGATTTTATCTTTGAATGTTTCTACTTATCAAACCAAATGTTTTCAAGAAAAAAAATTTTCCAGCAAAATAACTACACTTTAACGATGAAACAAGCTCATATAATAAATATTAGCTAATAAATAGGAAAGCAAGTTAGTAATGCCTAGCTTCTACTGTGATCATGACATGCTAAAAATTGGGTCGTTACAATTTAGTACCAGAATAGTTCGTTTTTAGTAGAGCCTGGGGAAAGGACTGAATCATGCTTCACTGCATACTCTGCTTGTGTGTCTCATGCTATTGGGGTATCTTTGAAAAACATTTGGCATGAATGTGTAAGAGCGCTCATTTTGGGAAAGTTCTTGCTTAACTTGAGATATTATGATTGATAACCTTAATGTTCATTGTTTGGTGCGGATAAGATCTTAATGGCTGTGAATAGGCATAGTTTAATCGAGTTCTAAATGACAAATTGGTATGAGGCACATCTATTTTCACAGCTGTTACGATCTCCATGGCTATTGCTATGTGAGATATGGTTGTTGTATGAAATGGATTCTTCTCTTCGTTAAGATGGCTTAAAGGAAACAGATCACTTGAAGATGGATCTTCCATAACTTCTTGAACATAACTGAAATTTTGAGGACAAAATTCTTTCAATGAGGGTAGATTATAACAACCCAAATTTTCAGCAATGGATTTCTTAAGCTCTATACATTAGGATATGCAAAATCCGAGTAACGTGGTTAGATTTAGTTTAACGAGTTGATTTTGAATACGCAGAAAAATAAATAATAATATCTTATGGTAATTGTAACACCCTAATATTCAAATCCTTATACTCAAGTCATAAGTCAATAATACTAAGGTGGTACGACTCTCAGGTGGATTATAATATATACATACATATATAAAAATGAAAGAAAATATTAAACTAGAAGCCTAAAGAGGAATAAAATAAAATCGCGAATTCATAACGCTCACGCATCGATAAACAAAAGATAAAGCATGAAAAGAAAGCGGTATAAATTTGAAACTGCAAGGAAGAATAAGATAAAGTCAGAATATAGATATATAACATAAGTAATTAGCCACTAGTCATGACCCGCGAAGTTTAGGCTGGCTAGGGTATAGAATAAAAACAGTTTGACAACAATACCTCCTATCTCTCCTAGGAGATTCATAAAGGCCTCTATAGGCATGTTTTCAAAAGGATTAATTACATAACAGAAGTTTTTCTAAATAAAAATGGAGAGATTCTAAGAAAAATAAAGCAGAAATATAATAATCTTTGCCATCTCTTAGATGAAGCATAGCTCACTGCTGAGCACATGGACCTGCATCTGAAAAATAAGAGATAAATAAGGAATGAAAACCCTCAACCTATGGGTTCCCAGTACCGTAAAAGTACCAAATAAATACTGCATAAGGCAACATAAACTTACTAAGCAATCTTAATTCTCCACACGTCATATTATCCATCTTAATTTATTTCTGATCTATACCCTTGGCAACTAACATAAGGGGAATTCTAAATCTAAGTCAACAATTCTCAACCTTCTCAATTCTCCAACAAACAGAGCCATAATTAGAGACAATATCAGCCCTCAGCGTCAACCAACACTAGCATGAGGGACCTCTCAGTTGTACAAACACAAGAAAAGCAAACAAGTAATACACAAGTAGGTACAAGTAAAGCAAGTATCATATAATCAGGTAACATAACATATACGATTAGACAGTCCAAAACAAGTAAGCAAACCCATACAATTTAAACATATGCAAATGATGTATAACTGGCCTATGCCTGATGATATCATCTGTTGATTATCTAGCCAACTCGACATGTCATGTTAGCTAACCATTGGACAGTCCTTGCGAGCGCACATCCCCAAGCTAAAAATCTCAATTATTCATTATACATATGTCCATGGGAGAGATCTCATCCAGAAAGGTATATGTGTCCGACCACACTTACAATGCAGGGTCAACAGAATCTCAGATCTCAACCTGGAGCAAGTGGAGCTGACCCACTGCATCTACCCAGGGAAATCCGAAACTTGGATAATTTCACAAATTTCAAATCATTCTCAACTGGGAGCAAGTGAGGGATGACCACTGCATCTACCCCAGGAGGCTCAAATCAAACTCAGAGCAAGTGGATCAATGTCACTGCATCTACCCAGGCAGGTGTATTAAATTCAAAATCAAGCTCAAATAACAATCTCATAATCATTATAATTCTCATCGTCAATCTCATAATCATCATCATTGTCATTATCAATATCATGATCATCATCATTCTCATTATCAATCTCATATCCATCATCATTCTCACTTAACATCTTGTTCATTTCTTTCAATTTTTATTAACTCAACCCATTGGGTTTTATCCCTAACTCTTCCGTCCTCAATTCTACTGGCTCTAGACCCATATCGAAGTTTATAATGGCTTAGGAGGCTAAAAGAATGATTAAAAGGCATAAAAACACTTTTTTCAAGTTCTGGAAAGTATGCGTACACATACATGTGGTGTGCGTACGCACAGGCTAAAAATTTGGGAACCCGCGTACGCATGCAAAAATCCACATACGCATGATTAAAAATTTAGTAAGTCACGTATGCATGCATAATGTCGCATACGCATGATCCCAATTTTGGACAATGACGCGTACGCATGTGATATCCACGTACGCAGAGGCACTTGGCAGAGGCCAATGCCCGCATACGCATGTCAAAAGCCGCGTACGGATGCATATCAGAAAACAAAAAATCTGATATGCTGCAGAAATCAATTTTTCAGTTTAATTTTCAAAACCTCATAACTTTTTCCACAAAATTCCGTTTTCAACCACTCTTAAACCTTTGGAAAGATCGATAAATGAATTTTCATAAAAAACTAATTTTGAAACTTTTCCAACTTTGAGGACCGAATTACAGCTCACCAAAGTTGGCCAAAAATCTATTTTTTCTAAAAACACACATTTACTAATTTTCTAATGATTTACTAGCCTCCATCATTTTCCAACCAACAAAATGAACCTAGACCAACTCAAATTACCTATTCACACACAACTAACTCCAAACCTACTCCTTTTACACATTCCAACTCAAATACATCCATTTCACGTTTCAAAAACCTCATTTTCCACTATTCCATCAATCAATCAAATTCTCATATATTACATACCAATTCATTCAATCTCATACATTATCACACCATTCAATCATCACTTACCGTCCTTACCTTTTTCCGGCCTCAGGCCCAAAATTCATAGTCTCCGGCCAACAACTCTAACACAATCAATACCATACATACATCAATCTAGGGTTTATAAAATCTAGTAAATCACAAGGGTTAGTGATTTTTTACCTCAACCCACTGAATTTTGTGATGAATATCACCAATGACTCATACTAGAGCATTCCTAAACAACCAAAATCACAAGATTTTCTCAAAACTCAATCCAAAAACACAAAATGGAGAGAGAAACGAAAACTGGTCGTGAGTTTCGAAATTTCTTACCACAATACTTTAATAAACTTGAAGAGCTTGTCGAGAGCGATGCGTAGCCGCAAACGGCTCATCAATCGGAGCTCCGGAGAGAAAGTTATGGTGATTTGAAATTTAGAAAGTTAGGTTTTTCTTTCTCTCTTCTCTCTATCCACCCTCCCTCTCATTTTTAGGGTTAAATGAGCTTCAATGCTTATAAATGATGTTTATATACCTTGGGCTTGGGTCCCACTTGGGCCTGATTCACGTATATGACCCGTTGGCCCAATTTTAGGCTAAAATCTTTAAGATTAGCGTTTTAAGTCGCACTTTAGATATTTTTACTTTCTAAATCATAAATTCTAACTTTTAATCTTTCTTACTAAAAATTAGTTTTTTCAGCTGCAGTACCAGACAGATCTCAGTCGGTACGCCGGTCAAATTTTCGGTTCATATTTTTACTCAAAAAACTATGTTTTCCGACTCAGAAAAATCTACTGAGTCCAAATATCATATCAAAATTGCCAAATTATCATTATTATATTTTCTAACTATTTGCACCCATTGTTAATTTATTTCTTAATTAACTTACATTTTGACCGGGTTTTACAACAATAATAATATTTTATTTAATAATAATATTTTTAGATAATAATATTTTAGTATATTAATATTTTATTATAATGATATTTTATTAATTTATTTTGGTGATTCACCCTTATAACACCTACGGTTCTTCATTTTCAGCCACCTCCTGCATTCTTTTTCTTCTTCGTACATAATTTCGAGAACGATCTCTTCCTTTCTTTTCTTTGTATGTGATGGTAAGAAAAAGAACGAGAGATAAAAGTTAAAGTTCGATAACTGATGCATTCGCATCTTTAGTTATTTTTTCTTTAAGATTTCATTCAATAAACTAGGAATTCTTATTTTTTTTTTAAGCAATCAAGTCATGATTTAGTGCATATTACTTTGAAACTATAAATTTCTTTTATTTCAGGAGATATTTAGATAAATCAAGCGAAGAACAAGAAGAAGAAGCCAAGCAGAGAGATTTTTGAGCTAAACAGAAGAGTTTCTATCCACTACAAGGAACCCACCAAAGCACCCAAGCACACTCCCGATGGTTCACATACTGTTAGGTGTCTCACATGGCAAGCTTGCATCTCACATGATGTGTCTTGCATCTCACATGGCTCACCTTACGTCTCACATGCTCAAACAGATGCTTCCAATTCTTCTTGATGAACCTTGCATCTCACATGCTCAAACAGAGGCTTTTAGTTCTTCTTGATGAGCCTTGCATCTCACATGATACACCCTGCATCTCACATGGCTCACCTTGCATCTCACATACTCAAACAGAGGCCTCCAATTCTTGTTGATATCTTGTGCGCTTCACATGGGCTACCTTGCGTCTCACATGATGCCTTGAACCACCCCCAGGATTTGTAATCTCTTGCCTAAATGTCTCACTAATCCCCAGTCCTTCCAAGCTAAGCACTTGAATTAATGATTAAAGCTTATGTGCAAGGCTCATAATTTGGATCATTGATTGTCCATCCTGAAGAATGGCAAATTGCTAAATGATTAGTTAGATTTGATTTTTTTTTAATTTGATTTGATTTTTAATTCAAAACTTAGGTTTTAGGGGAGAAGTCACAATCGTGCGAGTCTCTTCTCTCCTTCAGTAGCTTTTACACTTCAAGATTTCTAGGTTTTCTTTTGAGTATGAGTCACTAGTCTCCTTGGTTAATGTTAGGAGCTCTGTTGATTCCTATGTACTAATATTCACTACAACAAATATGGCCTTTAGCAATGCCTTAAAACCGTTCTCTTAGATAGATTTAGACAACGGTTTTTTTAGTGTTGCTGTTGAATTCAATTTTTCAATATTTTATAGCAACAAATTAAAACTGTTCTCTTTGACTATTTTAAAGAATGGTTTTATAACCGTTATCATGATCTGCATTTAAGCAACGGTTTTTTATTGTTGTTTAAAGAATTGTACAAAAGAGACGCATTAAAATCGTTGCCGAAATGCCACACTATAAAACCATTATATTAGATGGTCTTAGACAATGGTTTTTACAGTGTTGCTGTTGAAGTTCAATTTTTCATTACGCTATAGTAACAAAATAAAACCGTTCTCTTTGACTATTTTAAAGAACGGTTTTACAACTAATTACAACAATTGTTTTTTAAACAATCATTTTTTAATATTATTTAAATAATTATACAAATTAAACAATACCAATAAAAATAATTTCAAATAATTATATAAACTTAAACTATTTTTTCTATAAATACTGAATTTATAAAATACTAAAAAACTATTGTTATAAATATATAAAAAATATTATATTTAGAAAACATAAAGTTAAAATAAATTTATATTAAATATTATATATTTTTATTATAAATATATAACAAATATTATTATGAAGAAATAAAATTAAAATAGTTTTAGAATAAAATATTATATATCTATTGATTAATTTCACCCTAAGATAAGCCTACAGTAACATAAGGCAAAGCGCTCTGATCTTCTTCTCTTCGAAGCAAAAGCGCGCTCTTCCTCCCTCCACCATCAACCTTAACCCACACCAACCCACGCCATCAGAGCCTTCATCGCACCACAGCGCATCATGAAGTCCTAAATCGCACCTCACCAACGTCGCACCATCATCGTCGCTGCGTCCTTCTTCCCGAAGTCGTCGCTGCGTCCTTCTTTCTGAAGTCATCACTGCATTTTTCTTCCTGGTGTCACTGAATCTTTCCTCTCAGCGACGTTGCTGCTTCTCCCCTCTCAACGGGGTCACTACTTCTCCGTTCTCCACAATGTCCTTGCTTCTCCTCTGTTCTACTTCTGCTTCGCTGCTTCTCCCTTGTTCTGCTTCGCTGCTTCTCCCTTGTTCTGCTTCGCTGCTTCTACCTCGTTGCCTCTGCTTTACTGCCTTGGCTAATTGTGGGTTGTGCTTCACTGCTTCTATTTTGCTACTGCTGCTTCGCTGCATTGGCCGTTTGTGGGTTGCTATCTATGGTAAGTGGTCTTCTTCTCTGATTTTCTGTTGCTTAGTTAGAGCGTGTTTGGCTCTTGAATATTTTTGTTGGAGTAAAGAAGAAGAAAGGAAAGTGGTGATGTTTGTGAACATGAGCAAGATGAGTGTTGAATGTTGACTGAGTTTCTGTTTTGGTTTGAATTTAGATTGCGTACTTGTGAACTGAGAATTTCAAATACTCCAAAAATAGGACATCATTTGCATAGAGATGGTAAAAACTAGTTTTTGTAAGTACTGTACAGGAGGATGTGACACATGCCTAGGGCTTTAAATTTGTTTTTAATTAATTGAAGTATTCAATCGCTTAATCGTGTTCATGAGATTGGTTCAGTTGGTTCTAACAGGTTTTTCTACTCTTACATAAAAGAAGCAGAATTTTTAACGAACTCAATAGTGAGAAAATCTTATTAGAGTCAAATAAATCAATTCCATAAATATAGTTAAGTGGTTGATTACTCTAATTAATTATTGGAAACAAATATAAACTGTTAGTAATAGTTTCCTTCTTTCTATTGTGCTTAACTTCTTATTCATTTGTGTTTTAATGGCTTAGTAATTTGGAAATACATAAATTTTGTATATTAATCTACCATTTTTTAGTAACATGTTTTTCTTTTCTTTAAAAACCAAACATAAAACATACGTGTAAGTGCATTACTATGTCTCAAAAATTGATGGATACATCTATTAAACAAACTACTTAAATTCACATACATTTTATGAGATAAGTTTCAAAACTTTGACCACATGTGTTAATCACTTAATCCAGTCAATAACAAATTTTTAATATAAGAGGATATTTTTTCAGAATACAACTAGGTTACTGGTCCCATATTTAAAGCAGATTGGCCTTTGGTACAAGTCCAATATTGTTATGTTATAGAAGGCGAAGGGACTTGGAAAGCGAAATAACGTAAAGAGAGAATTGGGATAACTAAGGCAATTCTATTGCCAACCAGTGTGTGGTTTTGACCCTGTTCGAGTAGCAATACAAGCAAACTTATATAATGTTGGGCATTTGCAATTTTTAACACATATTGTGATCTGTATTGTTTGGGTGGGTGCACATAACTGACAGAAGGTGGAAGATAGAATAAAGTCTTATTTTCTTAAAAGACTGGATTTTGATACTTCTATTGTTTGATCTTCATAAATTAGAATTTAAACTGTGTTATTTGGTATCTCTATACAATGGCTTTTTAGCACGTTTGCCTATAAAATCTATGGATATGACACCTCTGCTGTGCCACCATCTGCTATATGCATGCAATGCGGTTACACTATTTTCTTTTTCTTTTTTGATTCATTGTGCTATTAAATTATAGAGATATGCTTAGCAGTTTCGCTATGGTTTTTGTTTTATTTTTTTTAACCCAATTTTGGCTAGTTGGGTACTTTTTTATTTTTCAGTTATATATCACTTATGCAGTGTTGAAAACAATTTTTTGTAATCCAAAACAATTCACATCATATGATTTCTTTCATTTAAAAAATTTCAAAGGGAGGTTTGGGAAATGTTTGTATGTGGAACTCCATGACTTCTATTCTATCTTTACAATTTTTATTATTATATATCTATCAGTGGTGGTTTGTGGCTTATTGGCACTTCTTTTATAGGTAGCATTAGCTACTCGGCAACTATTTGAATTATCATAGTCCATTGCTAATAATAATCTATGTTTTTTTATACAACCTTCACAAAATTTTTGGATGGTGAAAAATGTAGTGAGAACATTCTATGTTTGTGTTTTGCATCTTTGTTACAAACCCCATGTAGAGAGATTTTTTGGTAGTATACTTTTGATATTTTGAGAATTATTAAATGTCATTAGATTTATAAAGAACCAAATCCTAGTCGTAATGAACCTATACAGTTTAAAATGACTTTAGTATTAATTTTACTTTTAAAAAAATTATGATTTGAAAATTGGATTTCAAGAAACTGGTTTTAAAAGTGGATTTTTTGTTAAAAAATCTGGTTTGGAAATTGGATTTTTAAAAACAAGTTTTAAAATTCAATTTTTTTTTTTAAAAACTGGTTTTAAAACTAGATTTTCAAAAACTAGTATTAAAATAGGATTTTTTTGTTAAAAAATCTGATTTTAAAACTGAATTTTAAAAAATAGATTTTAGATTTGGATATTAAAAAACTGAATTTAAAACCGGTTTGTAGGTAAGACCTGATTTAAATTCTAAAACCGGTTTAAAATCGATTTTTATTTTTTCAAATCGGATTAAAACTGGTTTCTCTCTTCAATCCAGTTTCGGTTTGGTTTCATGAAAAACAAAACAGGTTCTGAAGTGGATCTTCAACCATTAATTGAAGAGTTGAAGGTTTTATGGGAAGTTGGAGTGGAAACATATGATACTTCAAAGAATAAAATTTTTCAACTACATGCATCACTTTTATGGACATAAGTGACTTTCCAGCTTATGCTATGTTATCCGGTTGGAGCACAAAGAAAAAGTTAGCATGTCCTTGCTGTAATTATAACAGCTCCTCTTGTTATTTAAAACATAGCCGGAAGATGTACTACATGGATCACCGTAAAATTTTTGCTATGGATCATCCATATATGATGGATAAAAGATCTTTTAATGGCGATGTTGAATTAATGTCTTCACCGGCTTTATTAGATGGGGAACAAATTTTTGAAGACTTGAAAGATTTTGACAATGTATTTGGAAAGAAGAAAAAAAATAAAATTGATGGTCCATGGAAGAAAAGGTCCATTTTCTTTGAGTTGCCATATTAGAAGCAAAATACATTGTGCCATTGTCTTGATGTTATGCATATCGAGAAAAATGTATGTTATAACATTATTAGAAATTTATTAGAAATTTCAGGAAAGTCCAAAGATCGTGTAAATGCTCATTACGATCTCAAAGATATGGGCATAAGAAAAAAACTTCAACCAAAGGAGATAGATGGTGGCAAGAAAACAAAAATTGCTAAGGCTTGTTTTAACCTTACTACATAAGAAAAAACTATTTTTTGTGATATTTTGAAGTCAGTAAAATTGCCATCTGGTAGTGCCTCAAATATTTCTTGGTGTGTTCATGTTGCTGAGAAAAAGATATCAGGCTATAAAAGTCATGATGCTCATTTTATGTTGCATTATTTGTTGCAAGTAGCTATAAAATGCCTAATGCAGAATCAAGTAGTTGGCCCTTTAATTTATCTAGGTTCATTCTTTTGTTCCTTGTGCCAAAAAGTTGTTGAAAATGATACAATAGATCATTTGGAAGTAGATATTAGAGAAATTTTGTGTCAACTAGAAAGAATATTTCCTCCTAGTTTCTTTGATATAATGGTACATTTGCCTATTCATTTGGTAAACAAATTGAGGTTAGGTGGCCCAGTTCAATTTAGGTGGATGTACCCCATCGAGAGATATTTGTGTAGGTTAAAGTCCTACATTCGCAATAAGAGCCACCCTAAAGGTTCAATTATTGAAGGATATTTAGTAGAGGAATGCTTGACATTTTGCTCAAGGTATTTAAGTCCTGATGTGGATACAAGACTGAGTAGGAGGACGCAAAATTATGATAATTGCAGTGAAGCTGAAGTATGTCATGTAGCTATTTTGCATGCTTGGGGTGACCAATTGGTGGAAAGAGGAAAGGGCAACCTTTTTCTCTAGATACCAACTCAAAAATGCAAGCTCATCGGTACATCTTATTCAATTCTGATAAAGTTAAAGACTAAATTAGGTATTTTTCTTATGTATTTTCCAACACGCTTTTTACTTATTTTAGATAGTATGAGGAACATGTCAACAATCAAACTAAAGGTAGAAAATAGAAGAAGGCAAAAACTCTAAGCCATGATTTTAGTGAATGGTTCAAAGAGCGTGTTTCTCAAGAAGATATTCCGAAACAACTTAACAGATTTGCCTAGAGTCCCAAAAACAGTTTCAAAATGATTTTCTAGTTATGTAATCAATGGCTACAAATTTCAAACTAGAGAACATGATGCAAGCCACACACCTCAAAACAGTGGTATGACTTTGGTGTGCAAAACACCAAGCTTTGCTAGTGCCAAGGACAATAACCCAATGACAAAAGCCATAACATATTTTGGTGCAATAAATGACATAATTGAGTTAGACTATTATGCATGTTTCAAATTTGTTCCCTTCAACTGTGATTGGTTTGAAGTTGAAGAAGAGAATTTTGGTCTAACTTCAGTTCATTTCAATAAAAGATGTTATCGGGATGATCCTTTTGTATTAGCTTCACAAGTCCACCAATGGTTTTATATTCAAGACCCTTTTAACAAAGACAAGCATTATGTCATGGACATAGTGCCAAGGGATTTATTCAATATGTAAGATGGGTATGATGTTGAAGCCGAAGAGTCTAATCAAAAGGACCCCTTTGATCAAGCGAATAATTTGTTTGTGCCAAAGGATAATTGTGAAGTTCAATGGACTAGAGAAGACATGCCAAATACAATCATTGAGAAACCTTCACTTGTCCTACAACAAGCTGAATATGATGATGATTCTGATCTTTAAAGAGATTTCTCTTCTCAACATAGAATAATTTTTTTCTTTTATTTTTGGTGTAATTGTTTATGAACAGGTGCATTTCTTATAGATTCTTGGTTCTTTTAATATGTGATTTGGTTTTTTACTATTATGTTAATAGATTTTATTATGTATACTAATCTCATTCCTTTATTTCCTTTTATCAGAAAATGTTCAAAAAATTCATTGATAGATTCAAAGTCAAGTGCTGAATTACGTGCAAAGTTCTTGAAAAATATGGAAGTTAAGCGAGAAAAGATGTCTTCTGGTCAACAGCAACATCAACCACTACCACCACTTAAGAGGATAAAAACCCTTAGTGATAGGAAAAGGGAGCAGAACTTAAGAAAAAATGGTGTCCAAGCAAATGATAAGCAGAATTTTATGGAAAAGCCAAAAGCTCTTGCAAAAGAAAAAGGGCAAAATTTGAAGAAAAATAAAGTACAGATAGAAGCAAGCATGACTCACTCACAAGGATCTCCTTGTGAACAAGAAAAAGAACTTCCTTCTAAATCTACTTCTATGGCTCACAAAAATACTAGAGAAGTGGATTCTAGAATGAGTTAATATTTGAAGAGAAAAGAGATCACAATTGTAGATGATGTTGAAGAGTGTGGCAGCTTGCAAGAAAGGCCAACTAAAAAGGAAAAAATACGTCAATTTGCTTCAATGTCGATTGATACATTTCTTAAACTTAACAATGAAGCTGATGGTGAAGAGAAATTGGATGAGAATGAAGGAGATAATATAGAGGAGCAGGACAAGGATTATATTAATGCAACTGATGTTGAGGACATAGACAATACTTTGAAAGATTTATATATGACGACTTCTTTGTATAATAGAGGCAAAAATTGTAGGACTTATTTGGGTTAGTTTGAATGTGCTATACCCCTTACAGAGTTATAGTTTCCACACACAATTTTCCCATGAATTATGGTCCTTCTCTGTTTCAATTTCTGTCTTTTTCCATTTTCTGTTGCAGTTTTTATAAAACACGTTTCATCACTTCAAGCTCTACAAATAATAAAAAATAAGCTCAACTTAGAGGTAAAAACGTACCCGGTAGCTTTTCATAAGCTATAAGTTCAAATATACTGCATCCAACTTTACTCAATAAACTCTTTTCTTTTCTTTTTTGTTTTGTAAATAAATTTTATGATTTTTCTAGTGACATACATATATTTCAATAAATCATGCTCCCTCTATTTTGTATAATGTTCATTTTCACTTTTTTATCCATTCTTTAAATTATATATCTAAATACTATGAATGGAATGAAGAGACTATATATATGTTATAATAATAATAATAATAATAATAATGCTACATAGCGTGCAGTCCAATTGATATGGCAAAGCCTTATTGAAAAGGATTTTAAGCAATTCTTACTCTGTTTCATTAATTGATTACTTGCTATATAGGCTTTGTGATGATTAAAGCCTACAAGAATATTTATTTGAGAAATGAAAAAATTGTTGAGAGAAATTGCAAATTAAGATATCTTGTGGCTTCTCATAAATCTGACTCCACTTATTCTCTAGTGGGATTATTTTGCTTGAATTTAAGTTTAAAAACTTGTATGTGTATTTATATGATGAGTAATATTATATTCACTTATTTATTATTAAATAATATATAAATTTCACACTTAAATAATATATTTGTATAGGAACAATATCTGAATAGAAAAAATAAAATTTCGTCTTGGTTTGTAATTATTTTTACACTTTGACTTTAATTTTAGAAGCGACTTCTAATTTCCTACACAGTTGGAATAAATCATTAACAATAGTGAAATTATGGAATTTTATTCATTTGACTAAATTGATAAAGCTATTTTTTTTCAATTAAATATATATAAATGAATAAGAGGGATGGTATATAATTATTCTCTTTGTATATAGACAACAGTGAAGAAAACATGATGACCTACACAATACTTGAAGATTCATGTATGACAGTTGAAAGATAGAGAAGAAATTACTCTAGATATTGAAGGAGAGGCAACTAGTTCTACTGATGAAGTTGTAAACAACTTGAGCAAATTTTTAGAAACAGTGGCAAGGAATTTAGGTTTTTGTCCATTAATTTACACAAACTGAAAAGGGATTAAAGATAAAGAAGCCATTTGAGAATATGTTCAGGTGAGAATATTAGTCTTGTTTCTTTTAGAAACTATTTGGAAATGTACACATTTTATTCTTACATGCCAATAATATTTGTGTTTTATAGGTTAAATTCATTATTCGAGCTGAAGGAAAGAGGGTAGTCCTTTCTCGTATCAATGACAACTGGAGACGGTATAAGACCACAATCAAACAAACTCATTTTCTACCATACAAATGTGTTAATGAGATGCTGAAAAATCGTCCTAAAAGCATACCTAATAGTCATTTTCGAAAGTTAATTGCTTATTGGAGAACTGAGAAAGTTAAGGTAAGACATGTGAAAGTTAGTGTAGTCTGTTTATGCAATTATATTATATACATTTATGAGTGAAATATGATGATTTTTTTTATAATACTTGTCTCTTGCTATGTAGAAAATGTCTGCGAAGAATAAGAAAAATAGGGCACAACAGAAATTTAGCCATCGAAAGGAACTAATAAATTTTGCAAGAATACGTGCAAGATTGGTACAATTTTTTATTTGTTGTACATTTGTATGTGTATGTGTGGTGTGTGTCTTTCAGTATCAAGTATGTGTTGATTTTAGAAAATAAACTTATTTTAACTCTATATAAATGCTATTTGATCTAGACTTATAGGCTGCTTCTAAGGAAAATAATGAACCACCTACTCAAGCAGAAATGTTTGTTGAAACTCGCCAAAGCACAAAGAAAAAACCATTGGATGAAGACACTTAGGATGTTATTGTAAGTATTGGGAGTTAATTTGATTAAAATAGTTTATGGATTTCTTGTGTCTTGGTAATTTGTCCATCACTTGTGGTTACTTTTATGCTTGCATTGAGTTAAACATTGTTGATATTATTCTTAATTTCTATTATTTGTTTTGATGTTATCAAATGATATATGTTTTTTAGTCCAATTGTGTAGTTACTCTTTCTTTTTATTATTATTATTATTTTTCTTCACATTAGTATAGGCACATCTGTAAGCTGAGAATAAAAAGTCTAAAGAATCAACAATTAGAGCTTTCCAATCCATATTTGGGAAAGAGAAGGCAAGGAGAGTGTGATATCACAGAAGAGTTGCCACACCAACTTTATTGAAGAAAAATGAAGAAATTGCCACCCTTAAGTAGCAACATGCAGCTGAGAAAGCAACATTAGAGAGTAAAGTTGATGTGATGCAAAAAGAAGTAGATGAACTAAAATCGCTTGTTAAAATGATGCTGCAACAAAAAAGTTCAGGAGTGGACCTTGAGATGTTAGCTGCTCAACTAGGAAGCACTTTAGGCAATCCAAAAAATGATGCGCATGAGGAGGTATTAGTTGTTGTTGAAATTTTTATATGTTATCATATCTTAAATAATGGTTGATTATGTTGATGTTGATTCAATTGTTTAGTGTATAAATAGAAGAATGTTATGATATATATGTTTGTCCTCTCTCTCAAACATTTTTAGTAGACATTATTAGTATTAAAGATGTGTAGTTTGATATTTGATTATTTTTTAAAAGCAAATGTTACAAAGTAAAAGTCATGAACTTGTGGACATGATGATAAATCTATTTGCTAACTTAGCTATTTCAACTATTTTTTGTTATATTTTTTGAAAAATTAGATGATATAGTTCGAGGTTGTCATGACTTAGGCTATAGTATTACGGTATTTTGAAAAATGATGATAATAAGTTCAAGTAGTTATGACCTAGACTAGTATTATGTTATTTTGCAATGATAATATAATGTGATTGTGGATCTTACAATAATATTTATAAGTCAAATTTGATGGAAAATGTTCAATTATTTTTCTTTAATGACTTTATTCGAATAGTTTATATTATTTATTAACACTAAATAATCTTAAAAAAATTAAATTAATTTCATTCACGAGAAAACTACTATTGTAAATAAAGAATTATATATTACAAAAATCATTGTGAAACGTTACAAAAGACAATGGTGTTAAAACCGTTGTCAAAGATGATTACAAAATGGCAATAATTTAAAAACCATTGCCAAAAACGACACCAATGGTAATGCTTTAAAACTGTTGTCTTAGACGACTATAAAATGGTAATGGTTCTAAAATCGTTGCCAAAAAGCGACACCAACGGTAACGCTTTAAAACTGTTGTGTTAGACGACTATAAAATGGCAATGGTATTAAAATCATTGCCAAAAAACGACACTAACAATAACACTTTAAAACCGTTGGCGTTGTGAATAATAAAACTACAACAATTTAAAACAGTTGCCTATCTAGTTATGGTTTTAAACCGTTGTATCATGAAAGGGAACGGTTTAAAACCGTTGCTTATCGAAGAACGGTTCGAAACCGTTGTTTAAAATTTTCTTTCAAAACTATTGCCTATAACAATAACTTTGGCAACGGTTTTTTTGTTACCGTTGCCATAGGTAAAAAACCGTTGCCTTTGAGCAATGGCAACGGCCGCATATACCACAGGTTAAAAACCGTTGCCTAAGGTTTTGGGAACGATTTTTCAATCTAAGGCAATGGTTTTTGATCGTTGTGAAAACCCTTATTTGTTGTAGTGATTCTAGATTACTACCTTTGATTAATACATTGATGTTTTCTTAAGAAAATATTTTCGTTCTTCATCCAAAGAATTTGAATGTGTTGGAAAATAATTCTTCTCTAACTTGAATTCTCGTAATATTTTGAAAAGTTAATTAATTGAATTAAGTTTGAAAACTTCTTTTCTCAATTTTTAAGTTTGAAAACTAGACTTGATAAGTGACATCAAATCAACTAGAAACAATTCTTGAAAATTGTCTAGTTCTTAAATTAGTGAACGTGCTTCACCTCTTTTCTTAAATAATTGACTAAGTGATTAGCAATTAATTAGGTTAACGAGAAATTGAATTACCAAGAGATTGAGGTTTGATTACTAATGATTTGCCATAGATACATCTTTGCGTGATCAAGGTGGAAAGTAAAAATCATTTTTCCGAAAGTCTCATTATCTCTGAAACCTTAATTCTCTTAATCATATTACTTTCTCAACCTATTTCAGTTTGCTCTTGTTTAGTTCTCTATTCTCATGCTATTTGCTATTGAAACCCTAAGTTTGTGCTTGTCTGACTAGAATAATCAATTGACCATTGATTGTTTAATTCATTAATCCTCGTGGGAACGATAACCCACTCCTGTGGTATTATCTGGTACGACTTGGTGCACTTGCCGATCGTTTGTGGTTTATAAAATCCACATCAATAATCGGCAAGCTTCTGAGTCTCAGCCATTTAATTCAAAAACTCTAACAAAGATTTTAAACTGATTAAAGTCTTTGTTTCTTCCTCTCTTTACAATCATACTAGTTTCGGTAAGGTGAGAATTTTCCTCTTGAACTTACAATTTGATTATTCTGTATATCGCAGTTTAAAATGTTGCTTTGACTAAAACTAGAAAGAACGTGAGTTAAAGATCATCCAAAAAAATTGATTTCTATGAGCTAACTTTGAGAGGTAATATTTGGTAAATTAAATATGAATAAGGGTAAATCACATATATAAATCAAATGCAAGCAGATATTACATAATTCTACTAAAAGAAAAAATGTTACAAGGTTCTACCAAAAAGACATTTTTATGTAGTTCGAATGAGGCTAATTCGAATTACAAAACCCATAGTAATTGGAATCACATAAATTCGAATTAGTCAACATCAACGTAATTCGAATTGAGCCAATTCGAATTATGCATTTGTTGTATTCATGAAGTAATTTGAATCCCGTTGATCCGAACTATAAAGAAACCCACACTATTTTGAATCAATCTAATTCGAACTAGCACACTGTTTTGACACACATAGTAATTCGAATGGGTCTGTTGCAAATTTTTATAATACCCTTAACATTTTTAAGTTATTTTTTTAAATTATTTTGCATGGAATAAAATATTTTTTTTAAATTACTATATATGGAATAAATTTTTTTTAAGAGTACTATAAAAATTTGTAATGTCCCAATGACTTAAGTAAGTAGATGATAAAAATATATATTTTTCAATTTTTAAATTATTATAGACTATGTAGAGTATTTTATTTAAAATTTGAGTACATGCATGTATTTACCTAAATCACTAGGACATTACAAGTTTTTATAGTACTTCTAACATCTTTTAAGCCATTTTTTAAAATTATTTTACATGAAATAAAATATTTTTATAGTACTATATAATTTATAATGTCCTAGTGACTTAGGTAAATACATGCAGGTACTCAAATTTTAAATAAAATACTCTACATAGTCCATAATAATTTAAAAATTAAAAATATATATTTTTATCATCTACTTACTTAAATTACTGGGACATTACAAATTTTTATAGTACTCTTAAAAAAAAGTTTATTCCATGCATAGTAATTTTAAAAAATATTTTATCCACAACAAAGTATTTTATTCCATGCAATATAATTTAAAAAAGACTTAAAAAATAGTAGGGATACTATAAAAATTTGTAACAGATCCATTCGAATTACTATATGTGTCAAAATAGTGTGCTAGTTCGAATTAGATTGATTCGAACTAGTGTGGGTCACATTTCTTTATAGTTCGAATCAATAGAATTCAAATTATTCCACGAATACAATAAATGCATAATTTAAATTGGCTTAATTTGAATTACGTTGATGTTGACTAATTCGAATTTATATAATTTAAATTACTGTGGATTTTGTAATTCGAATTAATCTCATTCGAACGAACTACATGAAAATATCTTTAACCTTGTAATATTTTTTCTTTTGATAGAATTGTGTAATATCTACTTGCATTTAGTTTATATATATGATTTATCCTATGAATAAATTGTATTTGGTTGTTTGATCGTTGATTGAACCTCTTTGAATACATAAGATCGTAGTTATTTCATATTTAATATTTTCTAAAAGCACAAGTAGAACATCAAAAAGAACACAGACATCGAATGTGGAATCACCAACGTCGGACGTGAAACATGGGTGCCAGCCGTGAAATCATCAACGCGGGAGTTGCTCCCTTTAAAATGATATATATATTATTATCATAAGAACGCCGGACGTACTAACTATTTACATTAATGATATATAATTATATTATATAATATAAAAGTATATCTAAAGTATAGTTATCAAATTCGGTTCGACTCAGTCGGTTCGACCAAAAATTCAGTTATCCGGTTATTTGGTCAGGTTGAACCACTCATCGAATCGGTTATGTATAAAACCTAGTAGAATCTAGTTTGACCCGACGAATTTTTGTTAAAATCGGTGATCCGGTCGATTAATTCAATCCGGTCCGGGTTGTGCTTTAAAAAAAAAAAACAAATGGAAACGGTGTTGTTTGGCTTTTAGACCCCCCTCCCCTTTCAACGAAACCCTAATGCTATTCTCCCCTCCCTATAGCCCCAAGTCTAAGAATTGAGAAATCAGTCTGATTCCAGGGTAAGTGTGGAACCCCCCAGCCTCGTCTCTCTATTCCTTCCTCGTCGACACTCGGCAGTCGCTCACTCTCGCCCTCACCTCGTCACTCCATTGTCTCTTCCCTCATCTCTTCATTTCGTCGCCTCTCTGCTCACCTCGTCCATATCGGTCTCTCTCGATCACGGCCTCACGCCCTCACCCCGTTGCTCTATCAGTCTCTCACCTCGTCTCCTCACCTCGTCGCCGTCGCGGTCCCATGCTCCTGCCTTGTGTTCACTTCGTCAGTGGCAGAAAGCTCAACAAAAATCAAGCAGCATCTCTGGCTCTGCATCTGCTCCCTCGGGTCAGTCAGGTGGTGGTGGTCGTCTTCTTGGTCGCGGTCTAGGAACCAATTATCCAGGTGAGCTCCCTTCAAGTTTTTTACCCTGGTCTTTCACTGTAATTGTTGAATACTGAACCTGAACCTGGTATTGTTGTTGCTTGTTGTAAATTTGTAATTGAATTTTAGAGTTGTTAAAGCTGAGCATATTTTAGTTTGTATTGTTATTGAATCTGGTGGTTATTACTATTGTATTTGATTTTTTAGAGTTGTTATTGAATTTGGTGGTTATTACTTTAGTTAGAATTATTGTTGAACTTGAATCTGGTGGCTGTTGATGTTGCATTTATTTTTTAGTGTTGTTGTTTGTTGCTGGTTACTGTATTTTAGAGTTGCTGTGTTTTTTAGAGATGCTGTTATTTGTTGTTGGGGCTTTTTATGAATTGTTGTTTGTTCACTTTGTTGAATCACAAAGTTATTGAACTTTGGTGGAATGGTGGTGGTTGCTATGTTGCTTAAAAACTGACTTAAATAAATCTTTTGTTGCTAAAAATATTTTTGGTTTCTTTTGCTAGAATTTTAAAATGTCTTCATCTCAAACTCCATCAAAAATGCCAGCATCAGTGATTGTGTTATCTTTTACTTGCTCTTGTTGATTTAAATTGAGAACATATTTTGTACTAAAGATTAGTTTATTATCTATTTTTTAGATTATTAATTAGGTTTAAGACTTGATATTAGATTATTAATGTTTGTAAAAACTTGCATTTTAAGTTTTAAGATATTATTTTAATTTTATTTATATAATTTTATATTTTTTTAATTATAACTGTGTTAACTTGGTAAATCAATAACTCACTGATTAAATCAGTGATTCGGTGACCCGATTATATGATCGAATTAATTATCGGTTTGATTCTGATAACTATAATATAAAGATATAATAATTTAGTACGTTGGTCATTTCATCCATTAAGATATATTATAAAATATTTAAATGGGTAAGATTAAAAGACACGAGAGATAGAGATAGTGTAATAATCCATGTGATAAAGTGTATAGTAGGGGTCTTACCAAATGATTGGATGTGTATGGGATGGGCCATGGGACCAAGCTATTTATTTTTTTGGAATGATTCAATTTGGGATAGGTGCTTAGAATTTTTTTTGGAGTTAAGGGAAGTGGGTTGAAAATTTATTTAGAATGCAAATTAAAAAAAGCAATAAGTACATATGAAAAAATATAATTAAAGAATATTGTTTTTGGTACTGTGGGTGAGTATTTTAAAGTAGAATTTGACATATGACAAAAACAAAAAAAAATTATTCTAAAGGACCGTTAAAAAAAATTATTATTAAAAAGAATTTTTAATATTAAAATTATTAAGAAAGACTAAATCTTTTTATAATATTTAAAAAAAAAATAAATTTTTTTTATAAAAAGATAAATATATCGTTAATTATTTTTAATTTATTTTTTATAATCTTTATATTGATAATTTTTATTTCTCTTAAAATTTTAATAATTTTTATTAATTAATTAATTATTTTTATTTATTTTTATATTTGTACGATTTTTATCCAGTAAAAAAAGACAAAAGATCACAAAAATAAAAAGTAAATAATAAATAATAAAAATTATTAAAATTTTAGAAAAAATAAAAATTATTAATATAAAATTGTGGAAAATAAATAAAAAATAATTAAAAATATGTTTGTCTCTTTATAAAAATATTTGATTTTTTTAAATATTATAAATATTATAAAAAGATTTAGTAGTTGTTATACCATATTCTTTTTTGAAAGTTTAAAATGCCATGATTTAGAGTCATTGATAGTTATATTTAATATAAAAGAAGTTATTGGTTCAGATATAAGAAAATATGCATTATGTGGATATACACAAAAAGATCTGCATGGAAAAGTTGCAATTACGGCGTGATGTTACAGGTTTTGTAGAGGTAAGTATGTCGTTGTTATCCTTAGTCCGATAAATTGGCGTAATGTACATGTATGGCTTCAATGTATGGCGTAATATGCATTTTGTTAGCCCATAAAAAGAAAATGAATTGAAAAATATTTTTTTAAATTAATTATTAATTTCAATACTAACAAAAAATTATTTATTTATTTATTTTTCCGTTGTGCATAGAAAAACGTTTTAGACCAAAAATAAAATGAGAATACCAACTAAGCTATTATTTTTATTTTTTAGACAAATAAACTCTTGATTTTGTAATATATTGTTTCGTTTATGTCATTTTATGGTAATAATACTTCTGTTACGGATCCGGCCCACGGATCCATGACCCGGGATTGAACCCAAATTCGGCTGCCCGGGTCCAACCCGCCTCGCTCTCCTAAAAGGCCCAAAAGCCGGCCCTCTAGAATTCCTAACCGACTTTTGAATTCAAATGTCTTCCTTATCTTAGGCAGACAAATTAAGATAAGATAGCTACCATCACCTATAAATAGAGGACCCAGATTTTTCCAGGTATTCATTCATTCCTCACACTTTCTACCTCTTAGATCCATTCTGACTTGAGCATCGGAGTGTCTTTGTAGGTACCTCCCCCCTCATCGCTCCAGTCAAGTAATCCGGGATCTGCCTCGATCCGCAAGTTCCCGATCCATCTCTCAACCTGTACCGGAGATATCCAGTATATTGGCGCCGTCTGTGGGGAACTTTCGCTGATTAAAGTCGGAATGGCGGACGAACATGAAGAGCATTCTATAAGCCACCAAGATAACTCCCGAACACGGAATCCTACCCCCGAACATCAAGAAGCCATACTCTAAGGGAGGATAGCAAGCACCGTCCATAACAAAGAAAATAACCCCGCCAAAATTCGGAATCCCGAGAATCCGGAAGACAAGTCAGCACAAATAATCCGAGAACTCTGCCACAGGGTGCAGGAACTTGAAGGTCGGGTTGCCAACAAAGAAAGGCACAACGCCGAACACAGAAGTCACGTAACCTCCAAATCCAGGTCCCGCTACGGCAGATCGCCAGAACAGCGACACGCCAAGAGGCATGATAGAAGCACCTCACGTAACAGATCTCCAGAACGAAGACATAGCAAAAGATACAACCGCAGCATATCTCGCGATCCCACTCACACGGACGACGACCGACGATACCGAGAAACCAAACGCACAAGAAACGACCATGTGATAATGGGAGCCATCCCCTTCACAGAAAGAATTTTAAAAGCAAAGCTCCCCAAAGGATTTGATAAACCCACAGACATGAAATACGACGGAACCAAAGACCCCCAAGAACACTTAACAGCATTCGAAGCCAGAATGAACCTAGAAGGCGCCACCGACGCCGTCCAATGTAAAGCCTTCCCGGTGACCCTATCTAGCCCAGCAATCAAATGGTTCAATGCCTTCCCCAACGAATCTATAACCAGCTTTCGCGACATATCACGGAGGTTCATGGCCCAATTCACCACCAGAATCACCAAGGCCAAACACCCCATCAGCCTATTAGGAATCACACAAAGACACGACGAATCTACAAGAAAGTATCTCGACCGATTCAACGATGAATGCCTAACAATCGACGGGCTCACAGACTCGGTCGCAAGTCTCTGCATTATGAATGGACTCATGAACGAAGACTTCCGCAAACACCTTACCACCAAACCAGTATGGTCCATGCACGAGATCCAAAACGTCGCCAAAGATTATATAAACGACGAAGAGGTCAGCCAGGTCGTCGCCGCCAACAAACGACAACACAACAACACCCAACACGACAACCCGACTCCTCGGCACAACCCACCCAGAGAAGGCATAAGGGAACACCCCAAACCAACAAACACAAATCGACCACCCAGGATCGGCAAATTCTCTAATTACAGACCCCTAACGGCCCCCATTACCGAGATATACCACCAGATAGCAGATCGAGGCATCATCCCAAAAGCCCGACAACTCAAAGAAAGAACAGGCGGCAACAAAACCCTCTACTGCGACTACCACCGAGGTTACGGGCACATGAAACAAGATTGTTTCGACCTAAAAGACGCCCTCGAACAAGCCATAAGAGACGGCAAGCTCCCAGAGTTCGCCAAAATCATCAGAGAACCAAAACGCGCAGAAAGGGACAGGTCACCTGAAAGAGAAGGACGCAACCCGAGAACATAAAAACAACCTCCCAAGGAAAGTCTAGAAGACGACCCGACCATAATAGTAAACGTTATCACAGGCAAAGACATATCAGGTAAATCAAAATCGACACTAAAAAAGGACCTCAAAGTCCTGGCCGTCAGAGATCAAGCCCCATCTACCACTCCTGACAAAACGATAAATTTCCTACCCGAGGACTGCCAGCACGGCACCTCGGCCGAAGATGCACCTTTCGTCATCTCGGCAAGAATCGGAACAGGACAAGTTCAGAGGATACTGGTGGACACCGGTGCAGACTCCAACATCCTCATCCGAGGAGCCTTCGACAAGCTCGGGCACCGCAACGAAAATCTCCAAACACACCGCAATGGCGTCACAGGACTTGGGGACAACTTCCTCAAACCGGACGGCTCCATCACCCTACCCCTCACCATAGGGACATGCAACCAAAGGAAGATAATTTCGTGCAAATTTGTGGTCCTAAAAGATTCCACCGCCTACAACGTCATCCTTGGAAGAAAAACAATCAATGACTTCTCCGCCATCATTTTTACCAAATATCTCCTTATGAAATTTATATCGGAAGACGGCTCCATCGCCACCATCAACGGAGACCGCGAGGTCACAGCAGAATGCAACAACAGCAGTCTAGCTTTGCGAAAGAAGTCTCACGATGCAGCTGGAATATTCCTAGTCGACTTGGACGCCCGACAAGACGGCTAGCCCATGCCAGAACCAGAAGGCGACATGGAAAAACTACAAATAGGGTGAACCAAAGATGAATACACTTTCATCAACAGGAACCTCCCATACGACCTCAAAGAAGATTTTTCTCAATTTTTGAAATAAACCAGAGACCTATTTGCTTTCACACCAGCCGACATGCTCGGGATAAACCCGACCTAATGTCTCACCGGCTAGTCGTAGATCCCAAAGCCAAACCCATGGCACAAAGAAGACGAAAAATGTCCCAAGACCGGGCAGCCGAGGTCAAGAGACAAGTAAAGGCCCTACTCGAGGCAAACTTCATCATAGAACTACCATACACGACGTGGTTTGCAAACATCGTACTAGTAAAGAAGTCCAACGGGAAATGACGAATGTGCATCGATTATAAGAACCTTAACAAAGCTTGTCCAAAAGATGCCTTCCCCCTACCCATTATCGATGGATTGGTAGACGCCGCATCCGGCCATCGATACCTCAACTTCATGGACGCATACTCCGGCTATAATCAAATACCAATGCACCGACCTGACGAGGAAAAAACTGCGTTTATCACACCCGACGGGACATACTGCTACATGGTCATGCCTTTCAGCCTGAAGAACGCCGGAGTAACCTACCAAAGGCTCGTCAATAAGATATTCCAAAATCTGTCCAGAACCAAATTAGAAGTCTATACAGACGACATGCTCGCTAAAACCGAATCCGGCGAACAACTCATCAGCGACCTCAAACTCATAATGAACACCCTACGAAAGCATTGAATGCGACTCAACCTGACAAAATGTGCCTTCGAAATGGAGGCAAGAAATTCCTCGGCTTCATGATCACGCAACGCGGGGTCGAAGCTAACCTAGAGAAATGTCGCGCCATCCTCGACATGACAAGCCCAAAAAATCTCAACGACATCCAAAAGCTCACTTGCCGGCTCACAATGCTATCCCGCTTCCTCGGAGCATCGGCACAAAAAGCAATCCCCTTCTTCAAACTGATGAAGAAATGAGCCAGCTTCAAATGGGAAGCAGAATGCGAAGAAGCCTTCCAACACTTCAAAAGAGTCCTAGCAGAACCACCTGTTCTTGCCAAACTCCAAACAGGGGAGACCCTCTACCTATACCTCTCCATAACGGAAGAGGCACTCGCAGCAGCACTCATCCGTGAAAACAAGCAGAAAGAACAAAAACCCATATACTTCATAAGCAAGGTCCTACAAGACGCAGAGACCCGCTACTCACGTCGAGAAAAACTCACTTTCGCACTCTTTACGGCCTTCCGACGCTTAAGACAATACTTTCAGGCCCATCCCGTGACAGTCCAGACCGACCAAGCAGTCAAATAGGTACTACAAAAGCCCGACCTAGCAAGAAGAATGCTAGCATGGTCCATCGAGCTGTCCCAATTCCAAATCAAGTTTGAACCCCGAAACGCAATCAAAGCACAAGCCATGGCCGACTTCATTGCCAAAATGACTCCGAGAAACACCACTCCCGAGTCATGGAAGCTGCACGTCGACGGCTCATCAAACGTCACCTCCGGAGGTGCCGGGGTCATACTCGAAAGCCAAAACGGGGTCGTAATCGAACAGTCAGTACGATACGAATTCTCAGTTTCTAACAATCAAGCAGAATATGAGGCCCTCCTGGCAGACCTAGCCCTAGCCAAGGACATCGGAGCAAAAGTCCTGGAAGTAAGCACTGATTCACAGGTAGTCAGCTCCCAAATCAAAGGAGACTACCAAACACGCAACCCTTTACTCCAACAATACCTCGCCAAGGTGAACGAACTGAAAGAAGAGTTCAATCACATTACCATACGACACGTTCCCAGAGAACAGAAATACTAGAGCAGATCTCCTCTCCAAGCTAGCCAGCACCAAACCGGGACACGGCAACAAATTGCTAATTCAGGAAGTCGTTAAATCACCGTCCATATCCACAACAGCTAACGCTTGCCTAACACTCTCTAGTCAAGGATCATGGACCTACCCCATCCTACAATACCTCCTCGACGGAATACTACCTGAAGACCCCAAAGAGGAGAAACGGACAAAAAGAGAAGCTGCCAACTACACGGTTGTCGCAGGACAACTATACAAACGCGAACTCTCACAACCCCTTCTCAAATGCGTCGAACCCGAGGACACGGAGTACATACTCCGTAAAATCCATGAAGGTTGTTATGGCCACCACATCGGAGGTAAAACCCTCGCCCAGAAAGTCATCCGAGCCGGCTACTTCTGGCCCACGGTTATCCGGGACTCCATGCAGTTAGTAAAAAACTGCGATAAATGCCAAAGGCACACCAACATCCATCAGGCCGCCCCGCACCAGCTCAGCACCATATCGGCAGAGCGGCCATTTGACACCTGGGGAATCGACCTTGTTGGACCCTTTCCTACGACACCCGGTCAACTCCGATATCTCATCGTCGCCATGGATTATTACACTAAGTGGATCGAAGCCGGCCCCTGGCCTCCATCACGGCAACCCAATGCCAAAAATTCCTCTGGCGACAAATCATCACCAGATACGAGATCCCCGAGATCGTTATCTCAAACAACGGAACCCAATTTGCTGACAAAAAGTTCAGAGAATTCCTAGAAGGACTACGTATATCCCACCGTTTTAGCTTGGTAGAACATCCCCAAACAAATGGACAGGTGGAATCCGCAAACAAAATAATCGTCAAAGGACTCAAGAAACGGCTCGACGAAGCCAAAGGACTATGGGCCGACAAAACTCGGATCGGTCCTATGGTCATACCGAACAACACCCCAAATGACCACAAGGGAAACACCTTTCCGATTAACATACGGAGTGGAGGCCGTCATCCTAGTGGAGATAGGGGACCCAAGTCCCAGGAAAACGGTCGGAGGGAACGATGAGGAAGTGGAACAAGACCTCATCGACGAAGAAAGAAGCATAGCCCATGTCAGAGAACTAGCCCTAAAACAAAGAATCAGCTTAAGGTACAACCACGGCATCATCAAACGAGAATTTGCACCCAACGACCTCGTCCTACGACGAAATGACATCGGAGCCCCGACCCCAGGGGAAGGAAAACTCACCCCCAATTGGAAAGGATCATACAAAATCAAAGCCACCATCGGAAGGGGAGCATACAAGCTCAAACAACTTAACGGCTACGAAATTCCGAGAACATGGAACACCGCCAACTTACGACGCTACTACACTTAGATTGACCGCCCTAGGTCCTCCCTTGTCTTTTTTTTTTCCTTTTTTAAATCAGATTTTATTTCTGTACTACATTTATTTACCCTTTTATATTTAAAGTATTAAACACAGGTACTCTTTCCCGCCATAACGGAGGGTTTTAACGAGGCCCAAATAAATTCCACTACGTTTTACCCTTCCCCTTTCTACTTCCCAAAACGGAATAGAGATACGGCCACAAACACCGAGAGCTGATCACCCTCGGGGCCTAACACACGGATATCCCTGAACACTAATAGCCTACCAAAGGTCCCAAGTCACAACAGCTTAAACACAAACGACTTAAAATAAAAAGCCCAAACGGCCGCACGAGTCATTAAAAAGAAAGCAAGTTATGAGCGGCCACGATGGCACAACTAAGAGTCCAAAAAACATCAAAATACACGGCCTACGGCCAACCAAATATCCAACACAAAACAAAGTTTAAAACAAACCAAAATAAACAAGTAACAATAAAACTATGCAAGGTCAACAATCTGGCCATCACGGACGGTCTTGAAAGCCCCCATTACTGACACATCCGCACCCGGGGCCAGCACCGAAGCTTGAGCCCTCATCGTTTCCTCGGTGGCCACAATAGCTCCCTTCGCGTCAACCAACAACTCCGCTTTCTCCTTCTTTAGAGCAGTGACTTCGGCCTTCAAAACCTCCAGCTTGCCAAGAATCACGGTAGCCTGAGAACCCGCATCGGAAGCCCATTGCCACTCTGCATTCAGCTGAGAAAGATATGAAATCTCGACCTCGGAAAGGCAGAGAATCGCCACCCCAGCTTCCTCAGAAGACTTAACCGCCTTCTCCCTCGCCACCTCGGTAGCTTCAAATTGCTCTTTCAATTTAGCCACCTCAGCCTGAGAATGACGGAGCTTCTTGTCCAATAGACCGACCTGAGCCATCACGGGCTAAGCCTTCTAAACGATAACAGCAGACCGAAGGAGGACACGATACATCAACTTAGCTTGGAACGAAACATCACACTCATCAAAAAATGGCTCCGTTCCAGGCATCAAGTGCTGATCTATGAACCCCGAAGCATCAAAACGGCGGTCCATCACAGCAGGCACAACACCCTCTTCCCCAAAGGTCTTACTACTAGGCTCCTCAGGCCTCTTTCTTTTCCGAGAAGCCTCGGCAGCCATCACCATAACAACTTCAGGCGAGCTCACAGGACCAGGTGAAGCCCGAGCACCAACCCTCACTCCCGACGAAACCACTTCCTGAGAAACTGCTCGAGAATCCGCAGCGGGGTTGGAGGCAGGGTTAGCAGGAGAGGCCGATGACCCCTCCTCCCGATCCATTGCTGCCTTCAAATGCGCCAAGGAAGTCAAACCACCAGCCATCTCAACTGAGAGAAACCAAAGAATAAACATCAAAAAACAATTAAAGGCACAAAATCGGGAAAACAAACATGAAAAAGAAGGAAACAACCACACACCAATATACGTCTGACAGGCCTCAAGATCCCCATGACATCCCAAGGATTTAATGGGCGCTCCCCAAACAAATGCCACAAAACACCGACTCAGGAAATCCTGAACAAACGGCGAAAAAGGAAGTCGCATGCCGAGCCGAGTGAACATCGACTCATAAACCCACATCCAATCCGGCACAGTGGGTGAATCAAGATTCAGATAGCAAACATGCTCATCGGCATCCAGGAGGGCAAGCTCGTATTGCCGCTCCACATCACCACCACCACAAATTGCCCCCTGATCACGGAGCCTCTGAAGATCGGCCTCCGTCATCCACGACGGAATGCCCCACACATCGTTAGTCACCCAAGCATAACGAGCGGGAACGGCCCGGGAAGGGGCTATCGGAGTACCCACACCGTCACTCCTCCGCCGATGCATACGTAAAACAGGGAGGAGCACCACTATCAGCCTACTAACCCTACGCAGAAGCATGGAAGATAAAAACCTACTACCCACTATCGAACCAACACGGCAGTGCTCTGCCCCTTCAAACAAAAATACCACCACCCTAAAAGACACAAATGCAGCACGAAAGGAAAACAGCAGAATAACGCATGACAAAATACAGAGCCACAAAAACACCAAAAAAACAAAAGCAAGAAAGAACGAAGGCATACCAACCTGATAATGCAGAAAAAGAGCCTGGAAAAAGCTGAGAAGCAGAAGTAGTAGCTCGAAGAAACACCAGAAAGCAGCACAGAGAGAAGGAGAATTTTTTTCAGAAGAGAGAACGAAAGGAAAATGAAACGAACGAGGGAAGCGAGGTGGAAAGCCAAAACGGTTTCAAAAGGGTCAGGAAAAGACGTAAATAGCCCTAAATAATAAAAAGGCGCATAGGGGCAATAAGGGAAAAGACACCTAAAACGTCCCCTCACAATAAATGCCCCTTGGAAAAAAGAAACCAATAAAGCACGCCTCGAAAAACGCAACAGGCGCATTGGACACGGAAGAGACACGTCATGACCAAAACGGCTAGACAAAATCTTCGACACGACCATCAAGACTAGGGCCGACACACCGACTCCCCCTCAAAAAATCAAACGACCATCCGAAGAGAACTAAAGACCTAGCTCGCGGTCAAAACCACATCTCCCAGCGACAGACCGAACTTGCTCGCTCTCCCGCTGCGGGGGCAACTGTTACGGATCCGGCCCACGGATCCATGACCCGGGATTGAACCCAAACCCGGCTGCCTGGGTCCAACCCGCCTCGCTCTCCTAGAAGGCCCAAAAGCCGGCCCTCTATAATTCCTAACCGACTTTCGAATTCAAACGTCTTCCTTATCTTAGCCAGACAAGATAAGAAAAGATAGCTACCATCACCTATAAATAGAGGACACAGGTCCCCCTAGGTATTCATTCATTCCTCACACCTTCTACCTCTTAGATCCATTCTGACTTAAGCGTCGGAGTGTCTTTGCAAGTACCTCCCCCCTCATCGCTCCAGTCAAGTAATCCGGCATCCGCCTCGACCCGCAAGTTCCCGATCCATCTCTCAACCCGTACCGGAGATATCCAGCACAACTTCTTAATAATATATATATATATATATATATATATATATATATATATATATATATATATTTTAAATTTTCTAAATGTATTTTTATAATATATATGTTATCGTTTTATCTAGTTTATATATATTTTTGAAAGTAACGTATATAAATATTATTACACATCTACTTAATCATTCATATTTCTACTATTTATATTTTTTGCTATTATACTTTAAATTTGTAAATTATTATTGATAATTTTACTATTTTGTTAATTATTTAAAAAATACTTTGCAAAAATACTTTAAATTTTATTATTTTTATATTATTAATTATTATATCATAGTAAAAATTATTTTACAAATATGGTATAAGAACAAAATTATTTTACCAACTGAGTCAAGATGGATAAAATATTTTATTAGTTTGGGAATATTTTTTTAAAAGAGTCGTCTAAATGATCCACTAAAGATTTTAGTACAGTTTATACTTTTTTTAGTTAAAGTAGACCAAAATTTTAAGAAAGGTCAGTTAAATTATTTCTCTGAGAAGTAGAAATATTACTATTCAAGTATAATATTGTTTGTGATGTTGTTGTAATATACAGTAATTAAGAACAAAAAAAATATGTTTTATTCTGTGTATTTTTGTAAGAAATTAGAAAAATAAATGTAATAGAACGAATATTAGTAATTATAAAATTTAGTGATTCTATTAGCATTAATCTAAAATAGAGATAGTGTTTATTGAAAAAACTAAATATTAATTCTAATTTCTAAGAGAATAAGGTAGCACAAATTTAGAGCAGTAATAATATTTTTTTTCCTAAAAATATATTGATTGTAAGAAAATTAATGTCAATCAATTTTAAATTTAGGAATTATGAAAAAATATGAAATTATTGAAAGTAGAGAATGACATAAAAAAAATGGAGTTATTGAATTAAACATAGTGAAGTAATGAATTTTATTTATGGATTTGGTTAATGTGTGTTATAAGGATATATGATAAATTTATTATTAGTGAGAAATTTTAAATATTTTTAATAAAAAAATTAATTTTATAATATTAATATGTGTTTTAAGGGTATAAAATAAATAAATCTTTTTTTTAATAACATTTTTTGGATTTTAATATTTTATTATGAGTAACGTTACACATTTAATTCTTTTTATAAATCAAGTTTAATTAAGCACTACAAAAAAAAGGCATATGGTCACGATAAAAAACCGTCATAGCTAGTAAAAAGGGTGACCATAGATCTATGGTCACGGTTTTCACCGTGGCCTATTCTCTCGTGGTCATAGGTCTATGGTCACGGTTTTTTTTATCTATGGTCACGGTTTCAATTTTCAAAATCTGACACTTTAGGCCACGAGAAACATATGTTTCTACAAATTAGAGCGTTCTCGTGTGTCGTAAGGGGACCAACCCCCCTAATCAATTAAAAAGGGGGGGCAAATCTCATTTTTTTTAATTCAAATAGATCAGAGTTATCTGGAATTCCTGGAAACAGTCCCAGAGCCCGGCTAGACCCTGGCTGGGCTCTGGCTGTAGCAAAAAAAAAAAAAACCACAAAAAATGGAACGAGAATAAAAAAAGAGATATAATAAATAAAAGAAATATTATTCTAATATAAACATTAATAGAAATCTAAACATAATTACCTATGGTCACGGTAAGCCTTATCTGCGGTCATCCCTCTTTAAAACCGTGACCATAGATAAGGCTATGGTCACGGTTTTCTCCGTGGCCATAGCCTCTATGGTTATCCCTCCTTAAAACCGTGACCATAGCCCTATCTATTTACCATCAAAACCAACCAACAATAAGAGAATCCAACTATTTGGCATCAACAACATCACCATATTTCCTAAAAACCTCCCTCAAACTTTGCTCATCAGTGGAATATGAAACACTTGCAACGGATAAATACACCATGCTCATCACTGAAGCTATATTATGTAAATCACATTATTCAAAAAATGCAACATTGAATCCATCCCACATAAACCAGAGTAACAAATTCATGAAACCATGAATCAGTACAAAAGGTTTTCCATTTAACCTAACACTCAGCTTATTCTTTACCCAAACAAGCACACATATTTCACAGAAACCATTAATTAACTTCCACCTAACAAAATATGAAAAATTAGACCATTCTAACCTAAATTTCGTCTGATTTTGGTTCAGGCGTAAAAAAGTGTTCTTATATATTAAGATCACTAATTCACCACAAAATAATCATAAATAAATAGCAAAAGGAATCAACAGAAGAGAGAAAAAGAAAAGAAGGATTAACTCACGTTCTTTTCCTTGCTGAGGTGGATTCTCTTGTGCTGTGGTGGTAACGGCGGAAGCGGCTTCCTCTGGCGGTGGCTCAGACGGTAGTAGTAGCCGCAGCAGAGCTTCAACAGCGGCGGTGAAGGTAGTGGAGGCGGTGATATACACCAGCTCAGCTTTTGACCCCTCTCTCTCTCATCTTCATGAGCTTTCTCTCTCTCTTCAAAGTTCGATGGTGGCTGGATAGTGGAGGAGCGCGACGCCTACTCTTCTTCCTCGCGGTGACAGGAAGCTCGCGGTGAGACGCGACAGAGGAGCTCGACGATGCTAGGGTTTCTGCCTTCGTCGATCTTGAGGGCTGTGACGAAGTAGGGGCTGGGAGGAAGGTGAACGACAATAGTAGGGGCTGGGAGGAAGGGAAACGACATACGATGGAGGGGTTGGGACTTGGGAGGAGCTCGAAGTGATTGGGGTGAGAATGGGGCTGTGACGCGAAGTGATTGGGGTTTTTTTGTTCCAAGTTAGGATGGAATGGGGATTTTGCTAGGAGGGAGGGGAAATTTTGGGATTCGGGGGGGGGGAACGATGGCGTTTAAGGGGATGGATAATTAAAGAAATAAAAAAATGAATTAAAAAAAAAACGTGACCATAGACAACCTTAGGCTACCCCTAATAACCGTGACCATAGAGCATCTATGGTCACCTTCTAAAACCGTGACCATAGATCCTTTTAGGTCACCCTTTCGAAATACCGTGACCATAGACCCTTTTTGGTCACTGTAAAAAACCGTGACCATAGACCCCTTTAGGTCACTCCTAAAACCGTGACCATAGACCCTTTTAGGCCACCCACCAAAACCGTGACCATAGACCACTTTAGATCACCCCCCAAAACCGTGGCCATAGACTCTTTTAGGTCACCATTTTTTGAAAAATCGTGACCATAGACCCTTTTTGGTCACCGTAAAAACCGTGGCCATAGACCCCTTTAGGTCACCCCTAAAACCGTGACATAGACCCTTTTAGGACACCCCCCAAAACCGTGACCATAGACCACTTTAGGTCACTCTCCAAAACCGTGACCATATGTACCCTATGGTCACCCTTTTTGTAAAAACCGTGACCATAGACATTTTTTGGTCACTGTAAAAAACCGTGACCATAGACCCCTTTGTGTCACCTCCCAAAACCGTGACCATAAACCCTTTTAGACCATCTTTTTTTAGAAAATCGTGACCATAGATACCCTATGGTCACCCTTTTTGTAAAAACCGTGACCATAGTTTTTTTTTGTCACGGTAAAAAACTGTGATCATAGGGGGTCTATGATCACGGTTTTTTGCCATGACCAAAAAAACCGTGGCCATAGACCCAAAATATTGTTGTGAAGTTAAATAATAAAATTTAAAATGATATTAATTATAATCAATTTTTATTATATTTGACTAATTTAATTAAATTTGATTAATAAGAAAATTTTAGATGTATAAGATTATTTTTTATTATTGAACATCAATAAGTAAGAACCTTGAGATGACACATGTTGCAATAATAATAGTGGGAAAAGCATGAAAAATAGCTACAATCTTTATGGCTCTCATTAATATTTCAGCTAGTGTATTGTAGCTGTCTCTTTTCGTCCTTCAAAAGCTTTCACAGGGATAACATTGTCAATTACCAACTCACTAACAAATAAATAATTAACCAAAAAATTATTCATACATGGCATTTCAAACTTCCAAGAGAGAATATACCTGAAACCTTACATATATGAAAATTGGATGACCTAATACAGTTAATGCGCCTAATTTCGACGAAAGTGCATACGATATTGCAAATAAAGTTGATTTCAGCGAAACTTGGCAAAAGCAAATAAAATATGCAAAATCAGTGATCGCATGAATCATATGAACAAAAGAGTCAAAGTCAAGACTTTTACAATATTATCACTTTCTAGTTTCCATTTTGAATGTAGTTTAAACTATTCAACAAACTTGGTGACCAAGTATGTATAGCCACATCAACAAATTATATAAACTTGGAGCCCCGTATGCAATAAATGATCTCAATTTAATTCTCAGACATCAATAGCCAGCAGCAATTTAATTAGAATAGCAAATAAATTCTATCCCCAGTTAGTAACAAACTCAATTATTGTGAATGAATCCTATTAGTAAGATTGAGATATATTGGGGCCATTAATAATTCATGTTTGGAGAGTCAAGATGGGCAACAAAGGGAAAAAGAAGAGCTCGTTTTCTTCCAGAGTTGGAACAATTATTGCAAAGCATATTTTTATTTGCGGAGATGTGAGAACGAGTAATAATAGAACTGCAACACCTGCTTCAGGTCCTGTGGCCACCATGGTTGCTGCGTCAAAGCATTTTTCTTCATCGCCTCATAAAGTGCGATTTAATTAGTCTCTATGTACTCTATCTAGCTATACTCTATAGTTTATCACTATCTTGATGCCTTTACTTCGTTAGAATTATGTAAAGTAAATATTTTTGTAATTATGTATTTTTCAGTTTAATCAGTGATAATCACTATTGATTAATTTGTTAAACTCATTTACAATTAAAGTTATTATTTTAAAAGTGATAAATCCATCACTTATAACACTTAGAACAAGTTGATACACCAATAGAACAAGGCTTGAAGCTATGCTTTAGTCTATTCATGTTCCTATGGACAAGGGGATCGGCGATACTAAGTACACAAGGGATAATGTGGAAAGTGTTGCTCGAGCTTCAGGGGAGAGACTCAGGAACTTGAATGAATTGGGAGAGAGCTTTTTGCCATTCTCAGTGTGAGAAAAAACATATACATAGTTTCAAAGAGTAACTAACCGAGTAATGATAAATATGCTAAGATAACTAATGCTAACAAATTAACAAACTTTTATACTATTTAACACATGTATGCAGTAAAGTAAGAAACGTATGGATGTCAAGTCACAGGAAATATTAACGATGTATGCGTGTATTGATCTTCTTAACAACATAGAGCACATTAATGTTATGATGCACATTTCAAGGCATGTGAAGGTGAAGAACGAAAGAGAGAGTACAGAGAGAGAACGAAGGAAGGAAGTTGAATAATTTGCTTGATAATTTATTGGGTGGCACTCCTCCCTCGGTTTGTATTGGGTGGCACTCCTCCCTCGGTAGTTGCAGCTGCATTCTCCAATCATGCAGGTCTATCCATCCCGCCTGAATCAACCGGAGACGAGGATGAGGTACCTCTTGCTCAGAAAGCACAGAAAATCAAGTGCCCACGGCGCTGTTTTATTGGGTGTCATCTATTTTTAACTATTCGGATAACTATTTAGTTCTTTGTTATTAAGTTGTGTATGTTATTATGTTATCATGTGTTTAGGTTACGACGCTATGTTATTATGTTATCATGCTATGTTGTTATGTTATTAGATTACAATGCTATGTTATTATGTTATTATGCTATCGCGATATGTTATTATGATATCTTGCTATTCACATATGTTCTTCATCAATATAAGTTGAAATTTCACAGAAAAAAATAGTACACGAACAATGTGCTGAAAAAGAAAATTCATTAACATTAGCAAACACAAGGCATCGAAAAAGACATGAATAAGGAACCACACATGCAAAAAAAAAAAGAAACACAACATGACACAAACAATGCTACGCAACAATAAATCCAAATACAGTGGCCAAAGAAAACACTAAACTCCACTAGGTACTCCAGACCCCCGGTACCTCCTTCCTGTGGACAGCTTCGCGTAGTATGACCAGGCTATCTGCATAGCCCACACCGCTTTAGTCGATACTAGTGCGAATTCTAGTGCTCCCTGGACGACTTTCAGATGTACGCCTCTTACTGGGATCCAGGATGACAGTAGGACCATCAGATAGGGTCAGAAGCCTTCTGGAATGGGAGGATTGAATCCCATCCGGTAGACATTAAACACCGTGCTGAGGCGATATCCCTCGTGGACATAAGTTGCCTAACTTAGGGGGGAATATGCACAGCAAGCAACTGCATGGCGACATGGGTAGTGAAGTGCCTGAAAGTATCCACAATCGCAAGTCTGATCTCTCAACGAGACTCTATAAGTACCAAGTGAGAAATTACCTGTGGAGTCGTCTCGGCCACGTTAAACTCCGAATTATCCCTATCATACAGTCGTCTCGATGCCTTCAGATTTACCTCTATTGCCTTCACAAGTAACAGACTAAACTGCTGACCTATACCTAACTGTTCCTCAGCATCTCTTCCCTTGCAAACAAAGAGATCTGCCAATCTTTCATAAGTGGACTTCACTAAGGAACAAACTGGAAGGTTCCTAACACCTTTCAGCACCGAGTTAACACACTCGAAAATATTTGTAGCCATATGGTCGAATCTACGACTCTCATCCCGGTGTTGAGTCTACTTGTCATACTCCATCTTGTTTGTCCAGTCACACATTGTCGGGTCTTCAGTCCAAAGGATATCAAACCAATAATGAAACTTGACATCTGATCATAGGAAGGATGAAAGCAGATATCACATGATAATCAAGCTTCCTATGATCACTAGAAATGGAGGTGGCCAAACATGTATGAGGTCCATTATACCGTCTGAGCTCCCAGATACCCTTCCGCCACCGAGCGTGATCCAAATCAACCATCTGCAACTATTTCTTAACTACTTACACTTGTCGTAGTACTTGTCATCGGCCGAATCCATCCCTTTGTACTCAATCCCATGCCGGATGCTATAAGTCTTCACACATAAGACGACTTCCACTTTATTCTGAAACTGCTGTCCAACTTGGAACTCCCCTAGACTTGCACTCTCCTGTGAATCTCTCATGCCAAATTTAGATTCTATATCCGGTAACCCCCTCAGTCTCATCACATCCAAGTCCAGAGTCAAAACGTGTGGTGGGTACTGTTGAGTTCCCGAGCTCCCCCAACAGGAATACTCCTCCCTTAGTTATCACCACTGTCATCAGCAATCATGGCAAGATCTACATCATCCTTATCCCTAGGACATCTTCCAATACATCCAGTTCTCTAACTCCTCCAGAAATCAGAATCATAACAGGAGTATTCATGTTAGCACCTAGTTATGTAATCTCATCTCAGTATAGCTCAGCTTTGAAAGACGAAAATACCATCCAATCTCCCTTAGATGCAATTATAGGCACAGATGATGACCCCACAATCGGGGTTGAACTAGAAACTACTGCCGTTGGTAATGATGGATGATTCTGGTTCAATCTTCCTAAACTAGAGACCACATCCACAAGTTTGGCCAATAGTTCAGGGATTTTTACCTCGAGAAACTGCTAATGACAGTGCAATAAAATTTGCAAATCCTCGTCATTGCCTATCACAAACAAGTTTTACTTCACCCCATTGCGGACAATAGAAATCAGAATTTGATAGTATAGCTTATCGATCCATTTCATCCCATGCATTCTTAATTTTCGTAGTACGGTGTTTTGAAAATAAAAAGGCTCATAGAAGGTCTGATAAAGACACTCAACAGATCTTTATCAGTGAACTTTATTTCCGATTGTATTTTTTTCTTAATCGTATTTTTGTAGTACACAAGAACTAAAAAATTCTCCTCACTAGCCATTGTCAATTTACCCTCAACTCAACACTCCACGTTACGACCCATTTATATAGAACACACATCCTAAGTAAACCAAATTTACCCAATTTGATTTAATTACATGCATTTATTCCTATTAAATTGAATCAGATAAATTCGAATTATAACTCTAACTCTATCAATATAAATCGAATCACCCTCATTCGAATTGCATGGATGAACGTCCACCAACATAAATCGACATAGTCTGCTTCGAATTGCATGGATTTACGTTCTTTAATATAAATCAAATCAGGTTGATTCAAATATCATGCAAACTTAGTAAATCGAATTAGGTTGTTTCGATTTACATAAAATTAGGGCACCCACGTAACATTTTCCATTTTAGGGAATCCATATAATTTTCTACCTCAATTCATTTCTTTATGTGATTTTTCCTAAAAAGTAGAGTAGAAATTTATTTTGAAACTAAAAGTTTGTCAATTGTGTTAGAAATTCTAAAAATTTATATCTTATTATATAATCAATTTCGTTACTCGCTCCAATTTCATTATCTCTTTTTATCCAAAAAAGTATACAATGTCACACTTATTTCAAAGAAAATAAATTTCTTCAAATACATGATATAATGTATAATTTAAGAACAATAAGATAAAAATATCTAGAATTTCATAATACTATTTTAATTTTTCAATAATGATAATACAAAGAGTTCAAATCTACCAAAATAAATTCTAAATCTCAATTTAAAAGTTGTCCTTTATACATCTTATTTAAATATGAATTTTGAAATTTAATTTGGATCTTCTTTTTTTCTCCTAATATATATTATTTTTGACAAACTTTGGAAAAAATAAATCTATCAGACTAAAAAAACATTATATCAAATAATTATTATAAGAAGATTTATAATTAGAGAAAAAATGATAAAAATATTAATAATAATAAAAAATAAGAAATGAAGCCCATATTAAAGAATATTAAAAAAAAATTCATTATAATAATAATAATGCTGAGAAATGATATTATTGTTTTAGTCTCTTAGTCTCCACCTCTAGCCATTTTTTCCCTCTCTTTTTTTTTTATTTAATTGTCAAGTCATAAAAATATAAAGAATAATTCCAGAAAACGCTAGCATAGCAAAATCAATAGAAACTATATAAATCAAGATACATGAAAGAAAAATAAATCATTATATGATAGAATTAATATGAGTATATTTTATCATTAAATAAATAAAGTTAATGTAAAACAAAATTATACGTAAAGAGAAAAAAAGAAAAAAAAAGAGTAGTTAAAATAGCAAAAGTGATAAAAAGATAATTTTTACAATTTTATTCTACCATTTTTATATTTAGAAGACTAAAAAATAATAAATTTCTAACTAAATTAATTTGTATATACTGTATTCAGTTTAAATAAATAATAAATTAATTTATTTTAATTTAGTCTTTAAATTAACATATCATAAAAAATAAATCAATTAATTGATATACATAATTTTAAATACTATAATACTTAAATATATAATCAAATTAACTAGTTGATATAATTAGTTTATCATAATAAATTATATTTGATGACTTAAAATAAATAAATTAAAAAATATTTTCAAAAACAAGCCATGTTATCTTTATTATTAAATGAAAAAATTTAATTTTTTTATAATAAAATAGATTTAGAATCTGAAAATAAGAGTTTATATATAATTTATGGTTTAAAATTTAAAATAAATAAAATAATTTTAGAAAACTTAGATGATGTTGACTAAAAAAAATTAGCTTCCTATCATTACTCATAATTTTTTTATTGTACATTACTCATAATTTTAACAATAGGAAAATTGTTCAAAAAAATTCCATAAAATACTTTAACTTATTTCTATCTCTATTTTAGTATTACTATATATATATATATATATATATATATATAAAATTACCTATGTATTATTTACGTGTTTGTATTTGGTGGCTCATCAACAAAGAGAGCCTTATCGTCAAAATTGGCGTAGCTCAATGGGTATAGGTATTATCCTAGTTTTCCTCCTCCCCGTAACCCCAGGCTCCAAATTCCCCAATGTAAAAAATAAGGATCTTACTAAAAAAATAATAGACTATTTGTATAATGTGTACAATAAATTATTAAATTATAAAATGAACATCTTTTATATTATCTAAAATAATCATCCGAGTATTAGAAATAATAAACATCTTTTCAAAAGATTAAACTAATTTTAGAAATCACTAAAAATCAAACATTTCGAATTTAGTGCTCTAATACCATGTCTTGATATTATTCATCCTAAAAATTTTAACTAATAAAAAAAAGTAATATTGATGATTATATCTCTAATATTTTCTAAACCTCTATTATACACATTTTATAAATATTCTATTGGTTTCTCATAATTTTCCAAAAAATAAATAAATAAATAAAAGTTATCAATTTGCACGATTGAAACTTAAAAGTAAAGGTAATTTCGACGAAAGGGGCCACATCATAAAACGCAAAAGCCGTGGACACGAGTCAGACGATTAAAGGAGTCAAATTCAAGACTTAGATAATAGTCAAAATACCCTTTCGTATCACTTTCCCAGATCAGTTTTAACACCTTGAATTGCTACTCAACAAAATCAAACTTGGTGACCAAGTTTATAGCCACATCAACAAGAAACTTGGACCCTATATATATACAATTCAATTCAATTCCAAAAACATAATCAATTAGCACCAATTACAAAACCCAACTGATTCTAGCTATTCTTAATAAGTAACAACTTCAATTATTGTTGTTTCCTACTCAGCTGAGTGTGTTTATTTCAACTTTGGAGGCGAAAAAATAAAAAACCGACATACCTTTAAACGTTGGTTTAATCCATATCTGGAGAATCAAGATGGGTAATAAGGGGACCAAGAGAAACTCGTTTTCTTCCACAGTTAGATCAATTGCAAAGCATGTTTTTATTAGTGGAGATGTGAAGACAACAAGTACTAATAAAGCTGCAACACCTGCTGGTCCTCCTGTAGCCACCATGGTAGCTGCTTCAAAGCATTTTTCTACGTCAACTCAAAATGTGCGGTTTAATTAGTGGCTAATTTTTTTTGTTATCGAAGTAGAAGTGGTGATATATTTTAATATTGTAATTTTTTGTATTTTTTAAAATTGTGGAAGTACACAAATCGGGAGGGTCTGATTTCTGTACTTCAAATTTTTTAATTTTTTTTAACACAAATCGGACGGTCCGATTTGTGTACCTCTCACAAATCGGACGGTCCGATTTGTGTACCTCTCACAAATCAGACGGTCCGATTTCTGTACCTCTACAAATCGGACAGTTCGATTTGTGTACCTCTAGAAATCGGATGGTCCGATTTTTGTACCTCTAATAAATCGGATGATCTGATTTCTCCTTTTCTAGTTAAACGATTCCACATTTGAGTATAACACCCCAACAATCCACATTTTAAAAAAATACCACTACCACTCCAATATTAAAAATAAAAAATTCTTAATTAGTTGATACTGCTCTATAATTTATCTATATGTGCCTTATCAGTTAAATTATGTCAATTAGATATTATTTTAATTTTTAATTAATTTTTCTTTCCAAGGGTGTAATTATATATATTTTGTTATTAACATTTGAAAAAATTCTAAATTTACTCCTACAGTAACTTTTGGCTCATGATTTTTTTTAGAATTAAATTTTTAAAAATATTGTTCTTAGAAATTACGTATATTTCTAAAACAAGAAAAAAAAATTATTGTGAACGCTGGAAATGGCATAGTGCTGTGCACTAAGTTTCGAGAGGATGAGCAGCAACATGTATTACGAGGTGCGTCCTTTACTAAGAGTGTTGTTGAAAAAATTGGAAGACAGCGAGAGTGGGTTTCAAAGACAGTAGAAGTAAGTGAGTCTGTGTGGTATAAAAAATCAAGATAAAAGATAAGCAAATAGTGAAATGCGGGTAGAGAAACATGGCACTTATACATGTAGGGAAATGACAGAAGAGCACTACTGTCTTGAAAAAGAAAGAGGACAAAGACGTTTTAGGGGAGGCTGATGAAGATGATAGTAGTACATGTGATAAGGAATATGAGAGGGTAGAAAATAGATAAGCTTGGAATTTGGTAATGGAGTCTGGTGTAGTGGCTTATAGTGATGAGGAGGATATTATGTCCATTTTATAAGAACAAAATGAAGACATAATTTTACAAAAACACAAGTAAAATAGAACGAGAAAGAAAGGAGGTGTAGACCAAAAGTGTTAAAGCAAAGGGCTCAAAATGTAGTGTGATAATTTTCTGGACTTAGAATGTAAAGAATTTGGAGGGTGTGGGGAAGAGAAACATGATTAAGAGTTTTAAGAGTGTTATAATTGATTTTTTTGGGATGATAGAAACCAAGAAGAAACTTATTACGAGATTTGATGTCGTGGGTTAGTGGGGTAATGATAATGTAGGATGGGAGTTTGTTGGATTTTTAGGAGTTTCGACAGGTTTGCTCCTAATGTAGGAAGATAATTTGTTTAGGATAGAGAGTTGTCATAAACGTGTGTGATGGTTGTGTGTTGAGAGTTATTTAACTAGAAAATGATTTTCATTGTTCCATTGATTTGGTTTATGGATAGCTGATGAGTCTGGATTCACTCCCCTCCCAATAAAATTGATGAATCTACTCTTTGGCAAGCGCATCAAAATTATCGTCAAGTAATAACCCACAATGGAGTGGGATCGTATCCACAGAGATTGATATATTTGAACAATTTTAATTAATTGGTGAATTAGTCAAGTTTAAACAGAATAAGTTGTGAGTGCGGAATTATAAATGGCAGAAACATAAATGGCGAAAGAATAAAGGAAAGCAATAAGGTGCAGAAATAGAAATGGCAAGAATGTAAAAGGGAGTGAGAATTTGCAGAATGTAAATGAAAGCTATAAAAGAATGGGAGAGATAAGAATGGGGAAATTCATTGAGATCAGGAGATATTGTCTCTTTGGATTAAATCCAGCTTATATCCTCTTTGATCATGCAACTCATTGACCTCTTGGCAATCATGATTGATTGAGCCCCAATTCCTTGGTGACTCAATCTCTCAGATCTTGATCAATAGCCAATTTCTTGGTCTAATTGCTCATAAAGAGAGATATGCTTGGTCCCTGATTATACCACACATCCTTGTAGGTCCAGGTAGAGGGAGGATTATATGTCACCATATCCAAACAACAAAACCCAGATCCTACTCAAGTGTGAGAAGGAATTTCTAGCATGGTTTCATGTTTCCTTTTCCAAGGTTCCCATGAAACCCATTTTGCATTCAACCTCTAATTACCCAAGATGATTGAACACTAAGCATGAAGAACGAAATTCTTTCTAGCAAATCAAAGAGAAGATGAAGAGAAGAAGAAATTCACTGTCATTAATCCATCAAGTACAATAGAGCTCCCTCTCTCAGTGAGAGGGAATTTAGCTACTCAGAGCTCAGAAAAAAAAGTACAATAGATGGAAGAGATGAAGTGTGAAAAGTGAAAAACTAGAACTCCACAATCCCCTACTGAGATAGTGATGACTAACTCTCTTTTTCTACTACTTCCACGGGTATTTATACTCCTCCTAGATCTAGAAATAAATAAAAATACAAAAGTGAAAAAGAAAATTACAATTTGGAGGGAAAAGAAACCCAACAAACGTGATCTTCTAGCTGGCATGTGACTGGCGCTCCTCTGGCGTGTCACGCTCCCTTTGTTTCAATCTTGGCGTGCCACGCCTCACCATTCAAGTGGCACGCCTTCCTCCATCATATCCCTGGCGTGCCATGCCTTCGACACCAAGTGGCACGACCATGCCTCTTTAAAGTCCTCAAGTAGCTTGGCGTGCCACGCCTTCGAGGCAAAGTGGCACGCCCAGGCCTTTTCCCACATCTTCATGATTCTGGAAACTTGTACCAGCATGGCACGCCCAGGATCTGGCATGCCACGCCCCTCTAAATGCTTCATCTTCTTGCTGGCATGCCACGCCACATCATCCAAGTGGTACGCCCAGTTCATTTGGCCCTTTATCTCATTCTCTGGAAAACACTACCTGCGTGCCACGCCATGCTACTCAAGTGGCACACCCATTCAATTGTGGGTCTCTTAGCCTTGGCATGCCACGCCTTGATCCTCAAGTGGCACGCCCAAGTAAATTCTGGAACTGGCATGCCACGCCTTCGATACCAAGTGGCACACCCTAGTGATGACTCTTCTAGGTAATGAGATAGCGTGCCACGCCCAGCTTCTGGCGTGCCACGCCCCTTTGATGGTCTTCATTGTTGCTCTCTGGAATGTTGTACCAGCGTGCCACACTCAGCTTCTGGCGTGCCACGCTAATACATTTTTGTGGTGTTTGTTCCAAGTGGCATGCCTGCTTCACACGCCCTACTTGTTTTGTTGTTTTCTTCCCATTTTTGATGTCTTTTTCACCTGAAATTTAACACAAACTCATTTCAAAGTAATGTACTATGATATTCATCAATTAAGGCATGAATTGTAATGATCAAATGAGATTATGCCTCTTTTATGGTCCTTTTTATGCAAGAAAAATGGTAGATGATGTAAGTCATCACAACACCAAACTTAAGCTTTGCTTGTCCCAAAAGCAAATCATTGTGAGTGGTCTTTTTATGAATTGAGACTTGACTTTGAATAGATGCAAATATAACTAAGAATAGGACTAAGTGTTCAACATGTGCATGAATGTTTTGAATGTCACAAAGAGTCCCTAGATCCTTGAGGGTTCTTCCAAGTATATGCCTCAGGGGTCCTTTTCATTGATTGTCACCTTGAAGTAGTAAGAGTTAACTCATTCTCTTTTTTTTGGTTGTGCTTCTTTTCTGTTTATTGACCATGACTCTAAGTGTTTTGTCTCAAGACAACCCTTTAATTAGGCTTTCAAATTAACACTCCCAAGCCAGTTGGCTTTAGGGTATTAGGTGTTGAAACACCCCTGAGAATTTACTTGCCCAGGCCTCTTCTTGACACATCTTCACCACAAGCATCTACTAGGGTCTCTAGCTCTTTTGAGTTTTTTTCATTGTTTTTCTTTCCTTCCTAGTAGTTGATGCTCAGAGTCTTGGGTCTTTGTTGCTTACTACTTGTTGGTTCTATAGATATTCAAGGAACACCCCTCAACCTCTACTTGTCATGCCTTCTAGGACTAGTTGCCTTTCATGACTCATTTTCTTTTTAGTTCATTCAAGGTTCTACACTTAGTCTTTTGATTCTTAGTTATTTGAATGAGCTTTCTTGGTCTTAGTCTCATTTACTCTTGTTCTCGCTCAACTCACAACAACTCTTATGGAGACAAACTACACTTTATTGATGTTGAAAAAGACTAAAGTTAGCATTGCATTTTCTTTCTTGCATATCAAAGGACTCACAAAAGACTTCAAGTAATAAAGAACTAAACATAAAACATGAACTATCCTAGCATTACCAATTATTCTCGAACATAAAGTAAAGCAGAGAAAAACTTAAACATAGTTCAGAAATTAGGAAATGTCAACTATGGGACTTAACAACCTTGTGTAGCTTCAGCTTCAGTTCATTGGCCCTTTGCCTTTGTCTTTCTTCTTGGAGGGGGAGGAGTCATCTTCACCCTTTTGGGAGGATCCTTCTTGTGCTTTCTTGTCCTTGGGCTTCCAGAATCCCAACCTTACCATATAATTTCTTTCATCCTCCTTGTGCTTAGCTAGGATCTCCTCTTGTCTAGCACTCAATTCCCCCAGTCCTTGCATGAATGTTGGGTACCCGGGGTTAAGAGCGGCCACAACATTACACAAGTGATTCAGCTTTGCTTATGTGTTGATATCATATTACCTTCTTGAAATGGTCTGGGCATCATAAAGATGCCTGAACTCAGCAAGGTTCCTCTGCTGCCATTTGTTCTGCTTTATTACTTTGTCGAGTGCACTTCACACCTCTCCCCGGTCGAACTGCTCTTGCTGCTCCTTCCTTGCTTGCTCAAAGCTCCCTTGGAGGTTTTGTATGTTCTCATTCACTTGGTTCCATTGCTCCCTGTGGCTATTTTGAAATTGGTTGACATCTTCCCTCAATTGATGCAAATCTCCCTTCATTTGATGCACGTCTCCTTGCAGCTGCTCCCAGTTTACTCCATCAGGAAATTGTTGATATTGTTGCTATTGTGGTGGTTGAAGTGCCAGGAAATGTGGTTGCTCCTCTGCCTCTTCCTGTTGTTGTTGTTGTTGTTGTTATGGCACATGTGCATGGGCTCTGGTGCACGAAATTGTGATCTCAATGGCGCCAACAACTTGGTATGCACAATTTTAATCTCAACTCTTTTTCACAACTTTGCACAACTAACCAGCAAGTGCACTGGGTCGTCCAAGTAATAAACCTTACGTGAGTAAGGGTCCATCCCACAGAGATTGTCAGCTTGAAGCAAGCTATGGTCATCTTGTAAATCTCAGTCAGGCAGATTTAAATGGTTATAGAGTTTTGATAATTAAAATATAAATAAACATAAAATAAAGATAGAGATACTTATGTAATTCATTGGTGGGAATTTCAGATAATCGTATGGAGATGCGTTGTTCCTTCTGCATCTCTGCTTTCCTACTACCTTCATCCAATCCTTAATACTCCTTTCTATGACAAGCTGTATGTTGGGTGTCACCGTTGTCAATGGCTACTTCCCATCCTCTCAGTGAAAATGGTCCTCTACGATTTCTGTACGACTAATCAACTGTCGGATTGCTCATCTCAGATAAAAAATATCATGCACAGATATCGTATGGCTAATCAGTTGTTGGTTCTCGATCATGTAGGAATAGGATTTGCTATCCTTTTACGTCTGTTACCACGCCCTACAGTCGCGAGTTTGAAGCTCATTACAGTCCTCCCATCCCAAATCCTACTTGGAATACCATAGATAAGGTTTAGACTTTTCAGATTTCAAGAATGCTGCCAATTGATTCTAGCCTATACCACGAAGGTTCTAATCTCAGATTCAGATGCCCCATTGTCAGAGGGGAGTCGATGTGAATCATTGATCAGAAACCCAAAAGATATACATTCAAGCTTGTCTTCATGTAGAACGGAAGTGGTTGTCAATCACGCGTTCATAAGTGAGAATAGTGATGAGTGTCACATAATCATCACATTCATCATGTTCTTGTGTGCGAATGGATATCTTAGAATAAGAATAAGCTTGAATTGAATAGAAGAACAATAGTACTTTGCATTAATACTCGAGGAACAATAGAGCTCCACACCTTAATCTATGGTGTGCAGAAACTCCACCATTGAAAATACATAAGTGATGAAGGTCTAGGCATGGCCAAATGGTATATGAATTCGAGAATAGGGAAAAAGACCCTAGTACAATAGTAAAAAGTTCTATTTATACTAAACTAGTTACTAGGGTTTACAGAAATAAGTAAATGATGCAGAAATCCACTTCCGGGCCTACTTGGTGTGTGCTTGGACTGAGCATTGAAGCTTTCACATGTAGATGTTCCTTGGAGTTAAAGGCCAGTTTGTAACTTGTTTATGGCGTTTAACTCTGCTTTGCAACTTGTTTCTTGCGTTTAACGCCAGAATAGGGCAGAAAGCTGGCGTTAAACGCCAGTTTGCGTTATCTAAACTCGGGTAAAGTATGGACTATTATACATTGATGGAAAGCCCTGGATGTATACTTTCCAACGCAGTTGAGAGCGTACCATTTGGACTCCTGTAGCTCCAAAAATTCCATTTCAAGTGCAGGGAGGTCGGAATCCATCAGCATCAGCAGTCCTTTGTCAGCCTCTGAATCAGATTTTTGCTCAGGTCTCTCAATTTCAACCAGAAAATACCTAAAATCACAAAAAAACACACACACTCATAGTAAAGTTCAGAAATGTGAATTTTGCTTAAAAACTAATAAAAATATACTAAAAACTAACTAAATCATACTAAAAACTATGTAAAAATAATGCCAAAAAGCGTATAAATTATCTGCTCATCACAACACCAAACTTAAATTGTTGCTTGTCCCGAAGCAACTGAAATAAAATAGGATAAAAAGAAGAGAATATGCAATGAATCTCACAATATCAATGAAACTTAGTCCTAATTAGATGAGCGGGGCTAGTAGATTTTTGCTTCTGAACAGTTTTGGCATCTCACTTTTTCCTTTGAAGTTCAGAATGATTGGCTTCTATAGGAACTCAGAATTTTAGATAGTTTTATTGATTCTCCTAGTTCAGTATGTTGATTCTTGAACACAGCTACTTTATGAGTCTTGGCCGTGGCCCTAAGCACTTTATTTTCCAGTATTACCACCAGATACATAAATGCCACAGACACATAACTGGGTGAACCTTTTCAGATTGTGACTCAGCTTTGCTAAAGTCTCCAGTTAGAGGTGTCCAGAGTTCTTAAGCGCACTCTTTTTACTTTGGATCACGACTTTAATCACTTTGTCTCAAGCTTTTCACTTGGACCTTCATGACACAAGCACATGGTTAGGGACAGCTTGATTTAGCCTCTTAGGCCTGGATTTTATTTCCTTGGGCCCTCCTATCCATTAATGCTCGAAGCCTTGGATCCTTTTTACCCTTGCCTTTTGGTTTATAGGGCTATTGGCTTTTTCTGATTGCTTTTTCTTTTTCTTTCTTTTTCTCTCTTTTTTTTGCCATTTTTTTCGCAAGCCTTGTTATTCACTGCTTTTTCTTGCTTCAAGAATCAATTTCATGATTTTTCAGATTATCAATAACATGTCTCTTTGTTCATCATTCTTTTAAGAGCCAACAATTTTAACATTCATAAACTTCACTATAAAAATATGCACTGTTCAAGCATTAATTTAGAAAACTAAAAGTATTACCACCACATCAAAATAATTAAACTAATTTCAAGGTAAAATTTGAAATCGATGTACTTCTTGTTCTTTTGTAATTAAGCACATTTTTCATTTAAGAGAGGTGAAGGATTCATGGAATTATTCATAGCTTTAAGACATAGACGCTTGACACTAATGATCATGTAATGAAGACACAAACATAGATGACACAAAACATGAAAATTTTGTATCAAAACACATGATGCATGCAAGAACACTATGAATGTCAAGATGAACACCAAGAACACTTTGAAGATCATGATGAAGATTAAGAACATATTTTTGAAAAAATTTTGATGCAAAGAAAACATGCAAGACACCAAACTTAGAAATCCTTAATGCATGGACACTATGAATGCAAGAATGCACATGAAAAACAATAAAAGACACAAAACAAAAAATCATCAAGATCAAACAAGAAGACTTACCAAGAACAACCTGAAGATCATGAAGAACGCTATGAATGCATGAAATTTTCGAAAAAATAATGCATAAATTTTAAAAACATGCAATTGACACCAAACTTAAAAATTGACTTAAGACTCAAACAAGAACAAAAAATATTTTTAGTTTTTTTTATTTTATGATTTTTTTGGTATTTTCTTTATTTATTTTCGAAAAAAAGGAAAAAAAAATTTTTGAAAAATTTTTAAAAACAAAACAAAAAGAAAATTACCTAATCTGAGCAACAAGATGAACCGTTAGTTGTCCATACTCGAACAATCCCCGGCAACGGCGTCAAAAACTTAGTGGACGAAATTGTGATTCGCACTCTTTGTACTTATATGAAATTTAATCCGAGATAATAACTCTTTACTATGTGTGGTCACAACTCCGTTCAACTAACCAGCAAGTGTACTGGGTCGTCCAAGTAATAAACCTTACGTGAGTAAGGGTCGATCCTACAGAGATTGTTGGTATGAAGCAAGCTATGGTCATCTTGTAAATCTCAGTCAGGCGAATTATAATTGATTATGGATTTTCGAATATTAATAAATAATAAACAAAAAATAAAAATAATTAAAATAGGATAGAAATACTTATGTAAATTAATGGTGGGAATTTTAGATAAGCGTATGGAGATACTGTGCCCTTTTTTTTTTCTACTTTCCTACTTCTTCCTTCAAATCTTCTTACTCCTTTCCATGGCAAGCTGTATGTAGGGCATCACTGTTGTCAATGGCTACATCCCATCCTCTCAGTGAAAAAGGTCCAAATGCTCTGTCACAGCACGGCTAATCATCTGTCGGTTCTCAATCAGGTTGGAATAGAATCCTTTGATTCCTTTGCGTCTGTCACTAATGCCCAGCCTTCAGGAGTTTGAAGCTCGTCACAGTCATTCAATCCCGGAATCCTACTCGGAATACCACAGACAAGGTTAGACCTTCCGGATTCCCATGAATGCCGCCATCAATCTAGCTTATACCACGAAGATTCTGTTTAAGGAATCCAAGAGATATGCGCCCGGCCTAAGGTAGAACGGAAGTGGTTGTCAGTCACGCGCGTTCATAGGTGAGAATGATGATGAGTGTCACGGATCATCGCATTCATCAAGTTGAAGTGCAACTAATATCTTGGAATAAGAATAAAGAGAATTGAATAGAAACAGTAGTAATTGTATTAAAACTTGAGGTACAGCAGAGCTCCACACCCTTCATCTATGGTGTGTAGAAACTCCACCGTTGAAAATACATAAGTGAAAGGTTCAGGCATGGCCGAATGGCCAGCCCACAAAACTTGATCAATAGCCTCCTAAGATGAAGAATAAAACAAAACTGAGATCAAAGATGTCTAATACAATAGTAAACTATCCTATTTATACTAGACTGGCTACTAGGGTTTACATGAGTAAGTAATTGATGCATAAATCCACTTCCGGGGCCCACTTGGCGTGTGTTTGGGCTGAGCTTGATCTATCCACGAGCTGAGGCTTCTCTTGGAGTTGAACGCCAAGTTGTAACGTGTTTTGGGCGTTCAACTCCGGGTCGTGACGTGTTTCTGGCGTTTGACTCCAGACAGCAACATGGAACTGGCGTTGAGCGCCATTTTACGTCGTCAATTCCCGAATAAAGTATAGACTATTATATATTGATGGAAAGCTCTAGATGTCGACTTTCCAACGCCATTGAGAGCGTGCCATTTGGAGTTCTATAGCTCCAGAAAATCCATTTCGAGTGCAGGGAGGTCAGATTCCAACAGCATCAGCAGTCCTTTGTCAGCCTCCTTATCAGAGTTTTGCTCAGGTCCCTCAATTTCAGCTAGAAATTACCTGAAATCACAGAAAAACACACAAACTCATAGTAAAGTCCAGAAATGTGAATTTAACATAAAAACTAATGAAAACATCCCTAAAAGTAGCTTGAACTTACTAAAAACTACCTAAAAATAATGCCAAAAAGCGTATAAATTATCCGCTCATCACAACACCAAACTTAAATTGTTGCTTGTCTCCAAGCAACTGAAAATCAATTAGGATGAAAAGAAGAGAATATACTATAAATTCCAAAATATCAATGAATATTAATTATAATTAGATGAGCGGGACTTGTAGCTTTTTGCTTCTGAATAGTTTTGGCATCTCACTTTTTCCTTTGAAGTTTAGAGTGATTGGCATCTCTAGGAACTCAGAGTTCAGATAGTGTTATTGATTTTCCTAGTTAAGTATGTTGATTCTTGAACACAGCTACTTTTATGAGTCTTGGCCGTGGCCCTAAGCACTTTATTTTCCAGTATTACCACCGGATACATAAATGCCACAGACACAAAACTGGGTGAACCTTTTCAGATTGTGACTCAGCTTTGCTAGAGTCCCCAGTTAGAGGTGTCCAGAGCTCTTAAGCACACTCTTTTTGCTTTGGATCATGACTTTAACCATTCAGTCTCAAGTTTTTCACTTGGACCTTCATGACACAAGCACATGGTTAGGGACAGCTTGATTTAGCCGCTTAGGCCTGGATTTTATTTCCTTGGGCCCTCCTATCCATTGATGCTCAAAGCCTTGGATCCTTTTTACCCTTGCCTTTTGGTTTTAAGGGATATTGGCTTTTCTGCTTGCTTTTTTTCTTTTTCTTTCTAATTTTTTTCGCCACTTTTTTTTTCGAGCTTTTGTTTTTTTCACTGCTTTTTTTTGCTTCAAGAATCAATTTTATGATTTTTCAGATCATCAATTACATTTCTCTTGTTCATCATTCTTTCAAGAGCCAACAATTTTAACATTCATAAATAACATGATCAAAAATATGCACTGTTCAAGCATTCATTTAGAAAACAAAAAGTATTGTTACCATATTAATATAATTAAACTAAATTCAAGGATAAATTCGAAACTCGTGTACTTCTTGTTCTTTTGAATTAAAACATTTTTTTATTTAAGAGAGGTGAAGGATTCATGGAATTATTCATAACTTTAAGACATAGTTACTAAACACTAATGATCATGAAGTAGAGACACAAAACATAGATAAACATATAATATAAAAACCGAACAGCAGAAAAGTAAGAACAAGGAATGAATCCACCTTAGTGGTGTCTTCTTCTTGAAGGACCAACAATGTCCTTAAGCTCTTCTATGTCCCTTCCTTGCCTTTGTTGCTCCTCCCTCATTGCTCTTTGATCTTCTCTTAATTTTCTCTTCAGAGTCCTTTCAGGTTCAGGGTCAACTTCAATAAGAATGTCTTTTTTCCTTGTTCCTGCTCATATAGGGAAGAAGAGAACAAGAAAAGAAAGAGGAATCCTTTATGTCACAGTAAAGAGGTTCCTTATTGTTAGTAGAAGAAGAAAGGGGATAATCGAAGGAGAGGGATGAATAGTCTATATAAAGAGTAAGGATAGGGGAGGTGATAAGAGATGAAGAGAAGTGTTAGTAAATAAATAAATAAATAGAAGAATATGAGAGATGGATTTTCGAAAATATTTTTGAAAAGGAGTTAATGATTTTCAAAAATTAAGATAGGAAATTAAAATTAAAATTAAAATTTGAAACAATTAATTAATTAAAAAGAATTTTTTGAAAAAGAAGGAGATATTTTCGAAAATTAGAGATAGAAAAGTAGTTAGGTGATTTTGAAAAAGATAAAAAACAGACAAGAAGTTAGTTAGTTGATTGAAAAAGATTTGAAAATCAAATTTGAAAAGATAAGAAGATAAGAAGATATTTTGAAATTAAATTTTTTTGGACAAGATAAAATTTTTGAAAAAGATATGATAAAAAGATAAGATAAGGAGATATGATAAAAAGATATGGTTGAAAAGATTTCATTTTTAAAATTAAAATTAATTACTTTACTAACAAGAAACTACAAGATAAGATTCTAGAATTTAAAGATTGAACCTTTCTTAACAAGAAAGTAACAAACTTCAAATTTTTGAATCAATCATATTAATTGTTAGTGAATTTTTGAAAATTTGATATAAAGATAAGAAAAAGATTTTGAAAATATTTTGAAAAAGATTTTTGAAATTTTCGAAAAAAAAGGAAAAAAATGGAAAAGATATGATTTTTGAAAAAGATTTTGAAAAGATAAGATTTTTGAATTTGAAAATTTGACTTGACTTGTAAGAAACAACTAATTTTAAAAATTTTTGACTAAGTCAACTCAAATTTTCGAAAATTATGAGAAAATTAAGGAAAAGATATTTTTTGATTTTTTGAATTTTTTAATGATGAGAGAGAAAAACATAAAAATGACCCAAAACATGAAAATTTTGGATCAAAACACATGATGCATGCAAGAACACTATGAATGTCAAGATGAACACCAAGAACACTTTGAAGATCATGATGAACATCAAGAACATATTTTTGAAAAATTTTTGATGCATAGAAAACATGCAAGACACCAAACTTAGAAATCCTTAATGCATGGACACTATGAATGCAAGAATGCACATGAAAAACAATAAAAGACACAAAACAAAAAATCATCAAGATCAAACAAGAAGACTTACCAAGAACAACTTGAAGATCATGAAGAACACTATGAATGCATGGAATTTTCGAAAAAATAATGCATAAATTTTAAAAACATGCAATTGACACCAAACTTAAAAATTGACTCAAGACTCAAACAAGAACAAAAAATATTTTTGGTTTTTTTTTATGATTTTATGATTTTTTTGGTATTTTCTTTATTTATTTTCGAAAAAAAGGAAAAAAAATTTTTTTGAAAAATTTTTAAAAACAAAACAAAAAGAAAATTATCTAATCTGAGCAACAAGATGAACCGTTAGTTGTCCATACTCGAACAATCCCCGGCAACGGCGCCAAAAACTTGGTGGACGAAATTGTGATTCGTACTCTTTGTACTTATATGAAATTTAATCCGAGATAATAGCTCTTTACTATGTGTGGTCACAACTCCATTCAACTAACCAGCAAGTGTACTGGGTCGTCCAAGTAATAAACCTTACGTGAGTAAGGGTCGATCCCATAGAGATTGTTGGTATGAAGCAAGCTATGGTCATCTTGTAAATCTCAGTCAGGCGGATTATAATTGATTATGGATTTTCGAATATTAATAAATAATAAACAGAAAATAAAAATAATTAAAATAGGATAGAAATACTTATGTAAATTAATGGTGGAAATTTCAGATAAGCGTTTGGAGATACTGTGCCCTTTCTTTTTCTACTTTCCTACTTCTTCCTTCAAATCTTCTTACTCCTTTCCATGGCAAGCTGTATGTAGGGCATCACCGTTGTCAATGGCTACATCCCATCCTCTCAGTGAAAAAGGTCCAAATGCTCTGTCACAGCACGGCTAATCATCTGTCGGTTCTCAATCAGGTTGGAATAGAATCCCTTGATTCTTTTGCGTCTGTCACTAACGCCCAGCCTTCAGGAGTTTGAAGCTTGTCACAGTCATTCAATCCCGGAATCCTACTCGGAATACCACAGACAAGGTTAGACCTTCCGGATTCCCATGAATGCCGCCATCAATCTAGCTTATACCACGAAGATTCTGTTTAAGAAATCCAAGAGATATGCGCCCGGCCTAAGGTAGAACGGAAGTGGTTGTCAGTCACGCGCGTTCATAGGTGAGAATGATGATGAGTGTCACGGATCATCACATTCATCAAGTTGAAGTGCAACGAATATCTTTGAATAGGAATAAAGAGAATTGAATAGAAACAGTAGTAATTGTATTAAAACTTGAGGTACAGTAGAGCTCCACACCCTTCATCTATGGTGTGTAGAAACTCCACCGTTGAAAATACATAAGTGAAAGGTTCAGGCATGGCCGAATGGCCAGCCCACAAAACGTGATCAATAGCCTCCTAAGATGAAGAATAAAACAAAACTGAGACCAAAGATGTCTAATACAATAGTAAACTATCCTATTTATACTAGACTGGCTACTAGGGTTTACATGAGTAAGTAATTGATGCATAAATCCACTTCCGGGGCCCACTTGGTGTGTGTTTGGGCTGAGCTTGATCTATCCATGAGCTGAGGCTTCTCTTGGAGTTGAACGCCAAGTTGTAACGTGTTTTGGGCGTTCAACTCCGGGTCGTGACGTGTTTCTGGCGTTTGACTCCAGACAGCAACATGGAACTGGCGTTGAGCGCCCGTTTACGTCGTCAATTCCCGGATAAAGTATTGACTATTATATATTGCTGGAAAGCTCTAGATGTCTACTTTCCAACGCCGTTGAGAGAGCACAAATTGGAGTTCTGTAGCTCCAGAAAATCCATTTTGAGTACAAGAAGGTCAGATTCCAACAGCATCAGCAGTCCTTTTGTCAGCCTTTTTCGGAGTTTTGCTCAGGTCCCTCAATTTCAGCTAGAAATTACTTGAAATCACAGAAAAACACACAAACTCATAGTAAAGTCCAGAAATGTGAATTTAACATAAAAACTAATGAAAACATCCCTAAAAGTAGCTTGAACTTACTAAAAACTACCTAAAAATAATGCCAAAAAGCGTATAAATTATCCGCTCATCACCTTCCCTTTCCTTTTTCTAGAGGTTTCTCCGGCCTTAGGTGCCATAAATGGTTATGGAAAAACAAAAATCAATGCTTTTACCACACCAAACTTAAAAGGTTTGCTCGTCCTCGAGCAAAAGAAGAAAGAAAGAAGGAGGAAAAGAAGAAAATGGAGGAGATAAAGGGAGATAGTGGTTCGGCCAAGAGGGGGAAAGGTGTTTGTGTTGTATGAATATGAAGGAGTAGTGAGGGGTTTATATAGGGGTGAGGGGAGGGTTGGGTTTCGGTCATTAGGTTTGGGTTTGGGAGGGAAAAGTGTTTGAATTTTGAAGGTGAGGTGGGTAGGGTTTTTGGGGAAGAGATATGGAGGTGATTGGTGAAGAGGTGATGGGGAAGAGTGAATGAGTTGATTGGTGAGGGGTAGTTGGGGAAGAGTGTTGTGGGAGGGTAGGTGGGGATCCTGTGGGGTCCACAGATCCTGAGGGGTCAAGGATGTATCATCCCTGCTCCTATTAGGCGTGTAAACGCCCTTACAGTGCAATCCTAGCATTTAACGCCAGACTGCTGCTTGTTTCTGGCGTTAAATGCCAGCTTTTATTCCTTTTCTGGTGTTAAACATCAGGCTACAACCTGTTTCTGGCGTTTAACGCCAGATTGTTGCTTCTTTCTGACGTTTAACGCCAGTCTTGTGCTTCTTTCTGGCGTTTAATGCCCAGAATGGTGCCAGATTGGGCGTTAAATGCCCATTCTGCTACCCTTACTGGCATTTAAATGCCAGTAAGTTTTTCCTCCAGGGTGTGCTATTTTTAATGCTATTTGTTTTTTTTCTTTAATTTTTTGTAGTTATTTTTGTGACTCCACATGATCATCAACCTAAAAAAAAATAACATAGATAAATAAAATTGGGTTGCCTCCCAATAAACGCTTCTTTAATGTCAATAGCTTGACAGTGAGCTCTCATGGAGCTTCACAGATGTTCAGAGCATTATTGGGGCCTCCCAACACCAAACTTAGAGTTTGGATGTGGGGGTTCAACACCAAACTTAGAGTTTGGTTGTGGCCTCCCAACACTAAACTTAGAGTTTGACTGTAGGGGCTTTGTTTGACTCTGCATTGAGAGAAGCTTTTCTTGCTTTCTCTCCATGGTTACAGAGGGAGATCCTTGAGTTTTAAACACAAGGTAGTCCTCATTCAGTTGAAAGATCAACTCTCCTCTGTCCACATCAATCACAGCTTTTGCTGTGGCTAGGAAGGGTCTTCCAAGGATGATGGATTCATCCTCATCATTCCCAGTGTCTAGGATTATGAAATCAGCAGGGATGTAAAGGCCTTTAACCTTTACTAGCACGGCCTCTACTTGTCCATAAGCCTTTTTCATGGATTTATCTGCCATCTCTAATGAGAATTTGGCAGCCTGTACCTCAAAGATTCCCAGTTTCTCCATTACAGAGAGTGGCATTAAGTTTATGCCTCACCCCAGGTCACACAGAGCCTTCTCAAAGGTCATGTTGCCTATGGTACAGGGAATTAGAAATTTACCAAGATCCTGTTTCTTTTGAGGTAATGTCTGTCTAACCAAGTCATTTAGTTCATTAGTGAGCAAGGGGGTTCATCCACCCAAGTCTCATTACCAAATAACTTGGCATTCAGCTTCATGATTGCTCTAAGGTACTTAACAACTTGCTCTTCAATAATTCTTCATTCTCCTCAGAGAAAGAATATTCATCAGAGCTCATGAATGGCAGAAGTCGGTTCAATGGAATCTCTATGGTCTCTAGATGAGCCTCAGATTCCGTAGGTTCCTCAAATGGGAACTCCTTTTTGTCCAGAGGACGTCCCATGAGGTCTTCCTCACTGGGATTCACGTCCTTCTCCTCCTCTCTAGATTCGGCCATAGCAAGTAAGGTTATGGCCTTGCATTCTCTTTTTGGATTCTCTTCTGTATTGCTTGGGAGAGAAGTAGGAGGAGTGATAAACCACTATTTTATGATTCATATTGTGTTTAATTGTGTGATTTTATCAAGTCTTTGCCCACTTATTCATATGATTTGCATGTAATTACAATTTCTTCCTAAAAATACTCTATGATTGAAAACATGCTTCTTTGGCTTTTATTTTCTTTTATTTAATCCTGTCTTATTACCATTAGATGCCTTGATATGTGTGTTAAGTGATTTCAGGAATTACAGGGCAGGAATGGCCTAAAGGATGGAAATGAAGCATGCAAAAATAGAAGAAAAACAAAGAATTGAGGAGATAACCAGCGAGAAGTCATGCGGTCGCATGGCTGACGCGACCGCACGAAATGGAAGAAATAACAGTGACGTGCTCGCGTGCATGGCGCAACCGCACGAATTGGAAGCTGCATGAACGACGCGAATGCGTGGACAACACGCACGCGTGGTACGAGAAACGCTGAGTGACGCGAACGCATGGACGACGCGGCCGCGTGACGTGCGCGATCTGTAGAATTTCAGAAGTCGCTGGCAGAGTTTCTAGGCCAGATTTCAACCTAGTTTTTGACCCAGAAATACAGATTAGAGCCAGGGAATATGCAGAGAGAGACAACATTCATTTCGCATAATTTTTAGTTTTTAGATCTGAATTTACTCCTCCCCTAGGTTTACTCACTTGAACATTCATAATTAGGATTTTGAAGATTTTGGCTTTAGCTTTTGAGAAGAGTCTACCTCCGGTACTAGTTACTATAGTCTGTTATTTACTTTTCATTTATTCTTCCATATTCCCCTAGAGTTGACATTGGATTATTTTCACAAGTTACTAATATAGACTATCTTTATTTTCAATTAATCACTTTCATTATTATTTATTATGTCTTCTTTTATTTTCCCCATTGATTCTGTGAAGTTTATAATTATGATGAGTGAGTAGTTCTATAACTTGATTGGGAGATGATTGAAAGGAAACCTTGAGTTGAATTACTCAAGAGAGAAATTATAATTGGGTTTATTGTTGGATCACCCTCTAATCATTGACACTAGTCCTTCCCAAGGGAGAGGATTAGGACTTGTGACTAGAAACAGCTTTCCAACTTGCTTGACTTTCCTTTACCTAGTAAGGGATAACTAAGTAGAGCAACTTCCAATTATTAATTAATCTTGAGAGTACTTCAACAAGAATAGGGCTTCCAACTAATCTACTTCCAGTCAAGGCTTTTATTTAAAATTAATTAAATTCTCTAAATTAATTTCTTGTTTATCAACTCAACCATTTTTAAAAACACCTGATTGATAAAATAGCACATCTTTCTGCAACTCGTTGGGAGACGACCTGGGATTCATACTCCTAGTATTTTAATTTCAATATTGTGACAACCCTTCTAAATTGAAAAGCGGATTTTTGGCTGGTTAAGGACTGTACTTGCAACGTATTTCTATTAATAATTTCTTAACTCGCCAATTTCCTCCACGTCAAGGAGTTTCAGTGACTCTTTTACTCAGCTGGCCCACTTGTGCCTCCAGATTTCTAATGGAGGACATTGTTTCATTCATGAAACTGAGAGTGGCCTTAGATAGATCAGAGACTATATTTGCTAAGCTAGAGAGGCCCTGCTCAGAATTCTCTGTCTGTTGCTGAGAGGATGATGAAAAAGGCTTGCTATTGCTTAACCTGTTTCTTCCACCATTATTAAAGCCTTGTTGAGGCTTTTGTTGATCCTTCCATGAGAAATTTGGATGATTTCTCCATGAGAGATTATAGGTGTTTCCATAGGCTTATGTAATCCACCTCTGCCATTGCAGGGTTCTCAGGATCATAAGCTTCTTCTTCAGAAGATGCTTCTTTAGTACTGATGGATGCATTTTACAAACCATTCAGACTTTGAGAAATCATATTGACCTACTGAGTCAACATTTTGTTCTGAGCCAATATAGCATTCAGAGCATCAATTTTAAGAACACCCTTCCTCTTAGGCGTCCTATTACTCATAGGATTTCTGATGAGCGGATAATTTATACGCTTCTTGGCATTGTTTTTAGTATGTTTTTAGTATGATTTAGTTAGTTTTTAGTATATTTTTGTTAGTTTTTAGTTAAAATTCACTTTTCTGGACTTTACTATGAGTTTGTGTGTTTTTCTGTGATTTCAGGTATTTTCTGGCTGAAATTGAGGGTTCTGAGCAAAAATCTGATTCAGAGACCGAAAAGGACTGCAGATGCTGTTGGATTCTAACCTCCCTGCACTCGAAGTGGTTTTTCTGGAGTTACAGAAGCCCAATTGGCGCGCTCTCAACGGCGTTGGAAAGTAGACATCCTGGGCTTTCTAGCAATATATGATAGTCTATACTTTGCCCAAGATTTGATGGCCCAAACCGGCGTGGCAAATCAACCTCAGAAATTCCAGCGTTTAACGCTGGAACTGGCATAAAACTTGGAGTTAAACGCCCAAACTGGCATAAAAGCTGGCGTTTAACTCCAGAAAAGGTCTCTACACGAAAATGCTTCATTGCTCAGCCCAAGCACACACCAAGTGGACCCAGAAGTGGATTTTTACGTCATTTACTCATTTCTGTATACCCTAGGTTACTAGTTTACTATTAATAGGATCTTTTGACATTGTATCTGTACCTCATGACACTTTACACGTTTCTCTGTGTACCTTCCATAGCATGAGTCTCTAAACCCCATGGTTGGGGGTGAGGAGCCCTGCTGTGTCTTGATGGATTAATGCAATTACTACTGTTTCTCATTCAATCATGCTTGCTTCCATTCTAAGATATTACTTGTTCTTAAACCGGATGAATGTGATGATCCGTGACAATCATCATCATTCTCAACTATGAACGTGTGCCTGACAACCACCTCCGTTCTACCTTAGATTAAGTAGATAACTCTTGGATTCTTTAATCGGAATCTTCGTGGTATAAGCTAGAACTGATGGCGGCATTCAAGAGAATCCGGAAGGTCTAAACCTTGTCTGTGGTATTCTGAGTAGGATTCAATGATTGAATGACTGTGACGAGCTTCAAACTCCTGAAGGCGGGGCGTTAGTGACAGACGCAAAAGAATCACTGGATTCTATTCCGGCCTGATCGAGAACCGACAGATGGATAGCCGTGCCGTGACAGGGTGCGTTGAACATTTCCACTGAGAGGATGGGAGGTAGCCATTGACAACGGTGAAACCCTTGCATACAGCTTGCCATGGAAGGAGCCTTGCGTGCTTGAAGAAGAAGACAGTAGGAAAGCAGAGATTCAGAAGATGGAGCATCTCCAAAACCCCAACCTATTCTCCATTACTGCAAAACAAGTACTTAATTCATGTTCTTTTGCTTTTCACAATCAATCCTGATAATTTCTGATATCCTGACTAAGATTTACAAGATAACCATAGCTTGCTTCAAGCCGACAATCTCCGTGGGATCGACCCTTGCTCACGCAAGGTATTACTTGGACGACCCAGTGCACTTGCTGGTTAGTTGTGCGGGATTGCAAAAGTGTGATTGCAATTTCGTGCACCAAGTTTTTGGCGCCGTTGCCGGGGATTGTTCGAGTTTGGACAATTGACGGTTCATCTTGTTGCTTAGATTAGGACTGTTTTATTTTTGTTGGTTTAGAGTCTTTTTAGTTGAGTCTAGTTTTATATTTTAAGTTTGGTGTCAATTGCATGCTTTTGTTTTTCTTTTGATTTTCGAATTTGCATGTCCTTAGTCCCTTTTTGATCCTTAAAAATTCTAAGTTTGGTGTCCTCTTTGTGTTTTTCCTTTAAAATTTTCGAAAATTAGTGTTTGGTTTTCTAAAAATTTTAAGTTTGGTGTCATTTTGTTGTTTTTCTCTTTCCTCATTTCAAAAATCAAATCTTTTTCATAAAATTTTTAAATCATATCTTTTTAATTGCTATTTTCAAAATCCTTTTAATTGACTAATTGATTCAGTTCTCAATTTGCTTTGATCTTGTTTTCTTTTTAATTTTCGAATTTTTATTTTAATTTCCTTTTGTTTCATTTTATTTTTTTCGGTTAATTCAAAAAAAAAAAAACAAATTTTATCTATTTGCAATCCATATCATTTCCCTTTATCCATCATGGACCTAAGTGGAATTGAACAGTCCAGAAGGACTCTGGGGTCTTATGCTAACCCCATTACAGCTGCATATGGGAGTAGCATCTGTACACCTCCCATCAAAGCAAGCAGCTTTGAGCTAAATCCTCAACTCATTATCATAGTGCAGCAAAATTGCCAGTATTCCGGCCTTCCACAGGAAGAGCCTACTGAGTTTCTGGCACAGTTCTTACAAATTGCTGACACAGTACATGATAAGGAGGTGGATCAGGATGTCTACAGACTACTACTGTTTCCATTTGCTGTAAAAGATCAAGCTAAAAGGTGGTTAAATAACCAACCTACAGCAAGCATAAAGACATGGAAACAGTTATCAGACAAATTCCTGAATCACTTTTACCCTCCAAAGAGGATGACACAGCTAAGGCTGGACATCCAAGGCTTTAAACAAGAGGATAATGAATCCCTTTATAATGCCTGGGAGAGGTATAGAGGTATGCTAAGAAAATGCCCCTCTGAAATGTTTTCAGAGTGGGTACAGTTAGACATCTTCTACTATGGGCTTACAGAAAAAGCTCAGATGTCTTTAGACCACTCAGCTGGTGGATCTATACACATGAGGAAGACAATTGAAGAAGCTCAAGAGCTTATAGACACTGTTGCTAGAAACCAATATTTGTACTCTAGCAATGAGTTCTCTCCAAAAGAGGAAGTCATGACAGTAGTCACTGATCCTAATCCTCAAGAGCAGATGATTGAGCTTAATCAACAATTGCTCCTGATGACAGAACAGTTAGCAGAATTTAAAGAAATGCTCCATGAAACTAAAGTTGCTAACAAGAACATAGAACTGCAGTTGAATCAAGCAAAACAGCAATTATCTAAACAGATAACAGAGGAATGTCAAGCAGTTCAACTGAGGAGTGGGAAGACACTGAATAACACTGCTCAAAGTAACAAAAAGCCAAACAAGAAACAATTGACAGGGGATAACCAAACCACTGTTCAAAATCCCTCTGAGGACAGTAAGAGCCCAGAGAGGAAGGTTATTGGCGTTCAAACGCCAGAGAGGGAAGGAAAGCTGGCGTTAAACGCCCATTCCTTTCCCAGTTCTGGCGTTCAAACGCCAGAAAAGGGGGAAAAGTTGGCGTTAAACGCCCATTTTCCACCCAATCCTGGCGTTCAGACGCCAAGGGAGGATCAGACACCTGAGAGTGCTGACAGTAATCCCTCTAAAAAGGCTTCTTCAACCACTTCTGTAAGGAATAAACCTGCAGCATCTAAGGTTGAAGAATATAAAGCCAAGATGCCTTATCCTCAAAAACTCCGCCAAGCAGAACAGGATAAGCAATTTGCCCGCTTTGCAGACTATCTAAGGACTCTTGAAATAAAGATTCCGTTTGCAGAGGCACTTGAGCAAATACCTTCTTATGCTAAGTTCATGAAAGAAATCTTAAGTCATAAGAAAGATTGGAGAGAAACTGAAAAAGTATTTCTCACTGAAGAATGCAGTGCAGTCATTCTGAAAAGCTTGCCAGAAAAGCTTCAAGATCCAGGAAGCTTTATGATACCATGCACATTAGAAGGTGCTTGCACCAAGACAGCCCTGTGTGACCTTGGAGCAAGCATCAATCTAATACCTGCATCCACTATCAGAAAGCTTGGGTTGACTGGAGAAGTCAAACCAACCCGGATATGCCTCCAACTTGCTGATGGCTCCATTAAATATCCATCAGGCATAATAGAGGATATGATTGTCAAGGTTGGCCCATTCGCCTTTCCAACTGACTTTGTGGTACTGGAAATGGAGGAGCACAAGAGTGCAACTCTCATTCTAAGAAGACCTTTCCTAGCAACTGGACGAACTCTCATTGATGTACAGAGAGGGGAAGTAACCCTGAGAGTCAATGAGGATGAGTTCAAGTTGAATGCTGTAAAAGCTATGCAGCATCCAGACACACCAAATGACTGCATGGGCGCTGACATTATTGACTCTCTGGTAGAAGAGATCAATATGACTGAAAGCCTAGAATCAGAGCTTGAGGACATCTTCAAAGATGCTCAACCTGATCAAGAAGAATCAGTGGAAACAAAGGAATTTTCGAAATTTCCTCAGGAGGAGGATAAGCCTCCCAAACCTGAACTCAAACCACTGCCACCATCCCTGAAGTATGCATTTCTGGGAGAGGGTGACACTTTTCCAGTGATTATAAGCTCTGCTTTAAATCCACAGGAAGAGGAAGCACTGATTCAAGTGCTAAGGACACACAAGACAGCTCTTGGGTGGTCCATAAGTGATCTCAAGGGCATTAGCCCAGCCAGATGCATGCACAAGATCCTGTTGGAGGATAATGCCAAACTAGTGGTCCAATCACAAAGGAGGCTAAATCCAGCCATGAAGGAGGTAGTGCAGAAAGAGGTCACTAAATTACTAGAGGCTGGGATTATTTATCCTATTTCTGATAGCCCCTGGGTGAGCCCTGTCCAAGTTGTCCCCAAAAAGGGAGGCATGACAGTGGTTCATAATGAAAAAAATGAACTGGTTCCTACAAGAACAGTCACAGGGTGGCGTATGTGTATTGACTACAGAAGGCTCAATACAGCCACCAGAAAGGATCATTTTCCTTTACCATTCATAGACCAGATGCTAGAAAGACTAGCTGGTCATGACTATTACTGCTTTTTGGATGGCTATTCAGGCTACAACCAAATTGCAGTAGATCCTCAGGACCAAGAGAAAACAGCATTCACTTACCCTTCTGGCGTGTTTGCCTACAGGAGGATGCCTTTTGGTCTGTGCAATGCACCTGCAACCTTTCAGAGGTGCATGCTCTCTATCTTCTCAGATATGGTAGAGAAATTTCTGGAAGTCTTCATGGATGACCTTCCAGTATATGGAGACTCATTCAGCTCCTGTCTTAATCACCTAGCACTTGTCCTGAAAAGGTGCCAAGAGACTAACCTGGTTTTAAACTGGGAGAAATGTCACTTTATGGTGACTGAAGGAATTGTCCTTGGGCACAAAATTTCAAGCAGGGGAATAGAGGTGGATAAGGCAAAGGTAGAGGTAATTGAAAAATTACCACCACCTGCCAATGTTAAGGCAATCAGAAGCTTTCTGGGGCATGCAGGATTCTACAGAAGGTTTATAAAGGATTTTTTGAAAATTGCAAAACCTTTGAGTAATCTGCTAGCTGCTGACACACCATTTGTGTTTGACATACAGTGTCTGCAAGCATTTGAGACCCTGAAAGCTAAGCTGGTCACAGCACCAGTCATCTCTGCACCAGATTGGACATTGCCATTTGAACTAATGTGTGATGCCAGTGACCATGCCATTGGTGCAGTGTTGGGACAGAGGCATAACATGCTTCTGCACGTCATTTATTATGCCAGCCGTGTTCTAAATGACGCACAAAAGAATTACACAACCACAGAAAACGAGTTACTTGCAGTGGTCTATGCCATTGACAAGTTTAGATCCTATCTAGTGGGATCCAAAGTGGTTGTGTACACTGACCATGCTGCTCTTAAATACTTACTCACAAAGCAGGATTCAAAACCCAGACTTATAAGATGGGTGTTGCTTCTGTAAGAGTTTGATATAGAAATAAGAGACAGAAAAGGGACAGAGAACCAAGTAGCTGATCATCTGTCTCGAATAGAACCAGTAGCTGGGGCGTCCCTCCCTTCTACTGAGATCTCTGAGACCTTCCCAGATGAGCAACTCTTTGCCATTCAGGAAGCTCCATGGTTTGCAGATATTGCAAACTATAAAGCTGTGAGGTTCATACCCCAGGAGTACAGCAGAGTGCAAAGAAAGAAATTAATTTCAGATGCCAAGTACTACCTCTGGGATGAACCATATCTCTTTAAGAGATGTGTAGACGGAATGATCCGCAGATGTGTACCCAGCAAAGAAGCACAAAGGATCCTATGGCACTGCCATGGATCACAGTATGGAGGACATTTTGGAAGTGAGCGAACAGCCACTAAAGTCCTCCAATGTGGCTTCTACTGGCCTACTCTCTATAAAGATTCCCGAGAGTTTGTGCGTAACTGTGACAGTTGCCAAAGAGCTGGTAACTTGCCTCACGGATATGTCATACCTCAACAAGGGATATTAGAGATAGAATTGTTTGATGTATGGGGCATTGACTTCATGGGGCCATTCCCACCATCATACTCAAACACTTACATTCTGGTGGCAGTGGACTATGTATCTAAGTGGGTAGAAGCAATTGCTACACCCACTAATGATACCAAGACTGTGCTAAAATTCCTCCAGAAACACATCTTCAGCAGGTTTGGTGTTCCCAAAGTACTAATAAGTGACGGGGGCACTCATTTCTGCAATAGACAGCTATACTCTACTATGGTTAGGTATGGAATTAGCCACAAAATGGCAACTCCGTATCATCCACAGACAAATGGGCAAGCTGAGGTCTCTAACAGAGAGCTAAAAAGAATCCTGGAACGGACTGTGATGGCCCGAAGAAAGGATTGGGCAAAGAGCTTGGATGATGCTCTGTGGGCATACAGAACAGCATTCAAGACTCCTATAGGAACCTCTCCATACCAACTAGTGTATGGGAAGGCCTGTCATCTGCCCGTGGAACTGGAACATAAAGCTTACTGGGCAACCAGATTCCTAAACATGGATGCTCAGTTAGCTGGTGAAAAAAGATTGCTCCAGCTAAATGAGCTAGAGGAGTTTAGACTCAATGCCTTTGAAAATGCAAAAATTTATAAGGAAAAGGCAAAGAAATGGCATGACAAGAAGTTGTCAACCAGAGTCTTTGAGCCAGGACAAAAAGTTCTGCTCTTCAACTCTAGGCTCAGACTGTTTCCAGGAAAACTCAAATCCCGGTGGAGGGGTCCGTATGTGATTACAGGAGTGTCACCATATGGATATGTTGAGCTTCAGGATATTGATTCTGACAAAAAGTTCATTGTTAATGGACAGAGAATCAAGCATTATCTTGAAGACAATTTTGAGCAGGAATGCTCAAAACTGAGACTTGAGTGATTCTCAGTGAAGGTCCAGCTAAAGACAGTAAAGAAGCGCTTGCTGGGAGGCAACCCAGTCATTAGGAGGTTATATGATTTGTTCTCACAGAGGCAAATATCAAAAATGAAGGAATTCATAGAGTTACAGAAGGATTCAGCTCAAAAAGCAGAGAAAAAGAGCTTACTGGCGAAAAAACGCCAGTAAGGGGCATTTTGGGCGTTAAACGCCAGAATGGGTACCATTCTGGGCGTTTAACGGCAGGAATGGTGCCATTTTGGGCGTTAAACGCCAGAATGGGCACCATTCTGGGCGTTTAACGCCAGGTGTGCAGCATCCTGGGCGTTTAGAAAAACGCCCAGTGATAAAGGAATTCTGGCGTTTAACGCCAGCCAGGGCACCTGGCTGGGTGTTAAACGCCCAAAAGGGGCAACAAATGGGCGTTAAACGCCAGAATGGGTGCCATTCTGGGCGTTTAATGCCAGAAAGGTGGGGGGACCACAATTTTGTTTTCAAATCAAATTTTTTTCAAACTTTCCTTTTCTTACCCATACTTTTCTACAAAAACACATTTCAATCTCTCATCATTCACTTTCAAATTTTCAAAAATCTAAAATCATTCTTCAAATCTCTCAAATCATTCCCAAATTTTATTCAAAAACTCACCCTTCTCTCAATTTCTTTCCATATCTTCTCAAATCTCCTTTCAATTTCTTCTTTTTTTCGAAATCTCCTCTCCCCCACCATATAAATACACGTTTGGCCCCCCTCATTCCATCACACCATTCGAATTTACTCTTCCTCTCTCTCTTCTTTCCTTTCTTTTGCTTGAGGACAAGCAAACCTCTAAGTTTGGTGTGCTTTTCCGTGATCACTAAGCCAAGATTCATCAAGATCATGGCTCCTAAGGGAAAACAAACCAATTTAAGAGGAAAGAAAGAGAATAATCCAAAGAATCTTTGGAATCAAGAGAAGTTCTTAACCAAAGAACATGAAGACCATTATCACAAAATAATGGGTCTGAGGTCAGTGATCCCGGAAGTAAAATTTGATCTGAAAGAAGATGAATATCCGGGGATCCAAGAGCAAATTCGAAACAGAGGATGGGAAGTTCTAACCAATCCTGAAATAAAGGTTGGAAGGAACATGGTTCAGGAATTCTACTCAAATCTGTGGCTAACAGATAAGCAGAGAATGACTGGAACTACTTACCACACTTACAGAACCATGGTCAGAGGGAAAGTTATGTACTTCCATCTGGACAAAATAAGAGAAATCTTCAAATTACCTCAACTGCAAGATGATCCTGAATCCTTTAATAGGAGAATGGTGAGAGCAGATAAAGGGTTGGATCAAGTTCTAGAGGACATATGCCTCCCTGGAACTAAGTGGATAACCAATTCAAAGGGTGTCCCAAACCAACTCAAGAGGGGAGACCTCAAACCAATTGCAAGAGGTTGGCTAGACTTTATTGGGCATTCCATACTACCCACTAGCAACTGTTCTGAGGTCACTATCAAGAGAGCAGTGATGATTCATTGCATTATGCTTGGAAAAGAAGTGAAAGTTCATCATGTGATTGCTTGTGAGATCTACACAATTGCAAATAAGAATTCCACTGAAGCCAAATTGGCTTACCCAAGCTTGATCTCCTTGCTCTGTAAAGAGGCTGGGGTGAAGATGGGAGTAGATGAATTCATACCCATTGAACATCCAATCACCAAGAAGTCAATGGAAGGACAAATGCAAGACAACTCTATCAAAAGGAGGGCGCAGGAGTTCCTCCCTGAATTTCCTGAAATTGGCTACTGGGCCAGCCTAGAAACATCTATCAACAAGTTGCAAGAGACTATAGAGCAACTTAAGGAAGAACAGCAGAATCAGAGCTGCATGCTCTGCAAATTGCTGAAGGAACAAGAGAAGCAGGGGCGTGAACTCCAAGAGTTGAAACGCCAAAAGCTCTCCTCTCAAGCTGAGGGAGCATCCACTTCTCAAAATCAAGGTTGTTGAGTCCTAACTCTGTGAAAACCTCTATCATTAGGAGCCTAGTTTGAATTTTTGTTTTCTATTTTTATTTTCTAGTCTTATATCTATTTTTGAGTCTTGTTTTTAATTCATAATTAATAAAATTTAAAATTCATGTCTTAAAGCTATGAATGTCCTATAAATCCATCACCTCTCTTAAATGAAAAATGCTTTAATCACAAAAGAACAAGAAGTATAGGATTTTGAAATTTATCCTTGAAACTAGTTGAATTAGTTTGATGTGCTGACAATACTTTTTGTTTTCTGAATGAATGCCTGAACAGTGCATATGTCTCTTGAATTTGTTGTTTTGAGAATGTTAAAAAAATTGTTGGCTCTTGAAAGGATGAGGAAAAAGAGAACTGTTATTGAGGATCTAAAAAAAATATCATTTAATTGATTCTTGAAGCAAGAAAAAGTAGTGAATACAAAAAAAAATTTCGAAAAAAAAAAGAGAAAGAAATAAAGTTGTGATCCAAGGCAAAAAGAGTGTGCTTAAGAACCCTGGACACCTCTAATTGGGGACTCTAGCAAAGCTGAGTCACAATCTGAAAAGGTTCACCCAATTATGTGTCTGTGGCATGTATGTATCTGGTGGTAATACTGGAAGACAGAGTGCTTTGGGCCACAGCCAAGACTCATACACTAGCTATGTTCAAGAATCATTGTGCTTAACTAGGAGAATCAATAACATTATCTGAGTTCTGAGTTCTTATAGATGCCAATCATTCTGAACTTCAAAGGATAGAGTGAGATGCCAAAACTGTTCGGAAGCAAAAAGCTACTAGTCCCGCTCATCTAATTGGAGCTAAGTTTCCTTGATATTTTGGAGTCTATAGTATATTCTCTTCTTTTTATCCTATTTTGATTTTCAGTTGCTTGGGGACAAGCAACAATTTAAGTTTGGTGTTGTGATGAGCGGATAATTTATACGCTTCTTGGCATTGTTTTTAGTATGTTTTTAGTATGATTTAGTTAGTTTTTAGTATATTTTTGTTAGTTTTTAGTTAAAATTCACTTTTCTGGACTTTACTATGAGTTTGTGTGTTTTTCTGTGATTTCAGGTATTTTCTGGCTGAAATTGAGGGTTCTGAGCAAAAATCTGATTCAGAGACCGAAAAGGACTGCAGATGCTGTTGGATTCTGACCTCCCTACACTCAAAGTGAATTTTCTGGAGCTACAGAAACCCAATTGGCGCGCTCTTAACGGCGTTGGAAAGTAGACATTCTGGGCTTTCCAGCAATATATGATAGTCCATACTTTGCCCAAGATTTGATGGCCCAAACTGGCGTGGCAAATCAGCCTCAGAAATTCCAGCGTTTAACGCTGGAACTGGCATAAAACTTGGAGTTAAACGCCCAAACTGGCATAAAAGCTGGCGTTTAACTCCAGAAAAGGTCTCTACACGAAAATGCTTCATTGCTCAGCCCAAGCACACACCAAGTGGACCCAGAAGTGGATTTTTACATCATTTACTCATTTCTGTATACCCTAGGTTACTAGTTTACTATTAATAGGATCTTTTGACATTGTATCTGTACCTCATGACACTTTACACATTTCTTTGTGTACCTTCCACAGCATGAGTCTCTAAACCCCATGGTTGGGGGTGAGGAGCCCTGCTGTGTCTTGATGGATTAATGCAATTACTACTGTTTCTCATTCAATCATGCTTGCTTCCATTCTAAGATATTACTTGTTCTTAAACCGGATGAATGTGATGATCCGTGACAATCATCATCATTCTCAACTATGAACGTGTGCCTGACAACCACCTCCGTTCTACCTTAGATTAAGTAGATATCTCTTGGATTCTTTAATCGGAATCTTCGTGGTATAAGCTAGAACTGATGGCGGCATTCAAGAGAATCCGGAAGGTCTAAACCTTGTTTGTGGTATTCTGAGTAGGATTCAATGATTGAATGACTGTGACGAGCTTCAAACTCCTGAAGGCGGGGCGTTAGTGACAGACGCAAAAGAATCACTGGATTCTATTCCGGCCTGATCGAGAACCGACAGATGGATAGCCGTGCCGTGACAGGGTGCGTTGAACATTTCCACTGAGAGGATGGGAGGTAGCCATTGACAACGGTGAAACCCTTGCATACAGCTTGCCATGGAAGGAGCCTTGCGTGCTTGAAGAAGAAGACAGTAGGAAAGCAGAGATTCAGAAGATGGAGCATCTCCAAAACCCCAACCTATTCTCCATTACTGCAAAACAAGTACTTAATTCATGTTCTTTTGCTTTTCACAATCAATCCTGATAATTTCTGATATCCTGACTAAGATTTACAAGATAACCATAGCTTGCTTCAAGCCGACAATCTCCATGGGATCGACCCTTGCTCACGCAAGGTATTTCTTGGACGACCCAGTGCACTTGCTGGTTAGTTGTGCGGGATTGCAAAAGTGTGATTGCAATTTCGTGCACCAATTTCTTTGAGAAGTGTACATGAACTGGTTATTTGCAACCATGTCAATGAGTTCCTGAGCTTCTGCAGGCATTTTCTTCAGGTGAATAGATCCACCTGCAGAATGGTCCAATGACATCTTAGACAATTCAGACAGACCATCATAGAATATATCCAGGATGGTCCATTCTGAAAGCATGTCAGAAGGACACTTTTTGGTCAGTTGCTTGTATCTTTCCCAAGCTTCATAGAGGGATTCAGCTTCTTTCTGCCTGAAGGTTTGAACATCCACTCTAAGCTTGCTCAGCTTTTGAGGAGGAAAGAACTTGGCCAAGAAAGCCGTGACCAGCTTATCCCAAGAGTTCAGGCTATCTTTAGGTTGAGAATCTAACCATGTTCTAGCTTTGTCTCTTATAGCAAAAGGGAAAAAGCATAAGCTTATAGACCTCAGGATCAACTCCATTGGTCTTAACAGTATCACAGATCTGCAAGAATTCAGTTAAGAACTGAAAAGGATCTTCTGATGGAAGTCCATGAAACTTGCAATTCTGTTGCATCAGAGAAACTAATTGAGGCTTTAGCTCAAAATTGTTTACTCCAATGGCAGGAATTGAGATGCTTCTTCCATGAAAGTTGGAATTTGGTGTAGTAAAGTCACCAAGTATCTTCCTTGCATTGTTGTTGGGTTCGGCCATGTCTCCTTCTTTTTCTAGATTCTCTGTAAGGTTTTTTCTGGATTGTTGTGCTTTAGCTTCTCTTAGCTTCATCATTAGAGTCCTTTCAGGTTCCATATCAGCTTCAACAAGAATGTTCTTATCCTTGCTTCTGCTCATGTGAAAAAGAAGAGAACAGAAAAGAAGAGGAATCCTCTATGTCACAGTATAGAGGTTCCTTTATGTGAGTAGAAGAAGATAAGAATAGGAGAGGAAAAATTCGAACACAGAGAGAGAAGAGAAGAGGGTTCAAATTATGAGTAGAAGAGAAGTGTTAGTAGTTAAATAAATAAATAGAAGAAGATGAGAGGGAGAGAATATTGAAAATTGTTTTTGAAAAATGGTTAGTGATTTTCAAAAATTAAGAGAAGAAACAAAATTAAAATAAAAATTTGAAACAATTAGTTAATTAGAATGATTTTTGAAAAAGAGGAAGGTGATTTTCGAAAATTAGAGAGAGAAAAGTAGTTAGGTGGTTTTGAAAAAGATAAGAAATAGTAAAACAAACAAAAAGTCAATTAGTTAGTTGAAAAAGATTTGAAATTCAATTTTGAAAAGATAAGAAGTTAGAAAAGATTTTTGAAATTGATTTTGAAAAAGATATGATTTGAAAAAGATATGTTTGAAAAAGATATGATTGAAATTTATTTTGAAAAAGATTTGAAAAAAAAAATTTAAAAATATTTGATTTTGAAAATTGAAGTTGATGACTTGACTAAGAAGAAACTAAAAGATATGATTCTAGAATTTAAAGATTGAACCTTTCTTAACAAGAAGGTAACAAATTTGAAATTTTTGAATCAAAACATTAATTGTTAGTAATAATTTCAAAAATTATGAAATAAAGATAAGAAAAAGATTTTGAAAATCAATTTTAAAATTTTCAAAAATATTAAAGAGAAAAATGAAAAAGATTTGATTTTTGAAAAAGATTTTGAAAAGATAAATTTTTGAAATTGAAATCTTGACTTGACTAACAAGAAACAACTTATTTTAAAAATTTTTGACTAAGTCAACCCAAAGATTTCGAAAATTATGAGTAAAATAAGGAAAGATATTTTTTATTTTTGAATTTTAATGAGGAGAGAGAAAAATAACTAAAATGACTCAAAACATAAAAATTTTGGATCAAAACCAATGATGCATGCAAGAACACTATGAATGTCAAGATGAACACCAAGAACACTTCGAATATCATGATGAACATCAAGAACTTATTTTTGAAAAAATTTTCAAGAAAAGAAAAACATGCAAGACACCAAACTTAGAAATTTTTAATGCTTAGACACTAACAAACTAAAAATGCATATGAAAAACAAGAAAAGACACAAAACAAGAAAATTTAAAGATCAAACAAGGAGACTTACTTAGAACAACTTGAAGATCATGAAGAACACCATGCATGAGTTTTCGAAATTTTTTTTAGAAAAATTAAAAATATGCAATTGACACCAAACATAAAAATTGACTCTAGACTCAAACAAGAAACACAAAATATTTTTGATTTTATGATTTTATAATTTTTTTGTATTTTTTGAAAATTATTTTGGAAAAACGAAAAAGAAGAAAAATTTTGAAAGATTTTTTTTGAAAACTTTTTGAAAATAAAATAATGGTTAAAACAAGAAGAAATTACCTAATCTAAGCAACAAGATGAACCGTCAGTTGTCCAAACTCGAACAATCTCCCGCAACGGCGCCAAAAACTTGGTGCACGAAATTGTGATCTCAATGGCGCCAACAACTTGGTACGCACAGTTGTAATCTCAACTCTTTTTCACAACTTCGCACAACTAACCAGCAAGTGCACTGGGTCGTCCAAGTAATAAACCTTACGTGAGTAAGGGTCCATCCCACAGAGATTGTCGGCTTGAAGCAAGCTATGGTCATCTTGTAAATCTCAGTCAGGCGGATTTAAATGGTTATAGAGTTTTGATAATTAAAATATAAATAAACATAAAATAAAGATAGAGATACTTATGTAATTCATTGGTGGGAATTTCAGATAAGCGTATGGAGATGCGTTGTTCCTTCTGCATCTCTGCTTTCCTACTGCGTTCATCCAATCCTTCATACTCCTTTCTATGGCAAGCTGTATGTTGGGTGTCACTGTTGTCAATGGCTACTTCCCGTCCTCTCAGTGAAAATGGTTTTCTACGGTTTCTATACAGCTAATCAACTGTCGGATTGCTCGTCTCGGATGAAAAATAACATGCATAGATATCGTATGGCTAATCAGCTGTTGGTTCTCGATCGTGTAGGAATAGGATTTACTATCCTTTTGCGTCTGTCACCACGCCCTACAGTCGTGAGTTTGAAGCTCGTTACAGTCATCCTATCCCAGATCCTACTCGGAATACCACAGACAATGTTTAGACTTTCCATATCTCAAGAATGCTGGCAATTGATTCTAGGCTATACCACGAAGGTTCTAATCTCAGATTCAGATGTCCCATTATCAGAGGAGAGTCGATGTGAATCATTGATCAGAAACCCAAGTGATATACATTCAAACTTGTCTTTATGTAGAACGGAAGTGGTTGTCAATCACGCGTTCATAAGTGAGAATGGTGATGAGTGTCACATAATCATCACATTCATCATTCTCTTGTATGCGAATGGATATCATAGAATAAGAATAAGCTTGAATTGAATAGAAGAACAATAGTACTTTGCATTAATACTCGAGGAACAGTAGAGCTCCACACCTTAATCTATGGTGTGCAGAAACTCCACTATTGAAAATACATAAGTGATGAAGGTCTAGGCATGACCAAATGGCCAGCCTCCCCAAATGGCATATGAATTCGAAAATAGGGAAAAAGACCCCTAGTACAATAGTAAAAAGTTTTATTTATACTAAACTAGTTACTAGGGTTTACAGAAATAAGTAAATGATGCAGAAATCCACTTCCGATCCCACTTGGTGTGTGCTTGAGCTGAGCATTGAAGCTTTCACGTGTAGAGGTCTTCCTTGGAGTTAAACACCAGTTTGTAACTTGTTTCTGGCATTTAACTCTGCTTTGCAACTTGTTTCTGGCGTTTAACGCCAGAATAGGGCAGAAAGCTGGCGTTAAACGCCAGTTTGCGTCGTCTAAACTCAGGAAAAGTATGAACTATTATATATTGCTGGAAAGCCCTGGACTTTCCAACGCAGTTGAGAGCGCGCTATTTGGACTCCTGTAGCTCCAAAAATTCCATTTCGAGTGCAGGGAGGTCAGAATCCATCAGCATTAGCAGTCCTTTGTCAGCCTCTGAATCAGATTTTTGCTCAGGTGGTCCCTCAATTTCAGCCAGAAAATACCTGAAATCACAGAAAAATAAACAAACTCATAGTAAAGTCCAGAAATGTGAATTTTTTTGAATAAATATACTAAAAACTAACTAAATCATACTAAAAACTATGTAAAAACAATGCCAAAAAGCGTATAAATTATACGCTCATCAGGCTCTATGCTCCCTGGCACTTTGAAGTGGGTTGACAACCAACACCTTGGCCATTTTCTTGACAGTTATAGGCTTGTCTTGCTTCACCAGCACCTCATCAATAACTTTCTCAACTCCAACTTCATCACATAGCTCTTGTATGATGCTGGGGAATGCCAAGCTTGTGCTTTCATTAGTGCTCTTCAGTATTTTGTTGATGTTGTTGTCAATCAACTCCCCAATATTTATATTTTCTCCCTTCATAATGCTGTATATGAGCACAGCTCTCTCCTTGGTCACCTCTGAGGTGTTGGATGTAGGAATCAAAGATCTTCTAACAAAGTCCAGCCACCCCCTAGCTTGGGGGCTCAAGTCCATTCTTCTCAGCTGGTTGGATTTTCCATCTTTGTCATTGATCCACTATACATTTAGTACACAAATTTCGTTCAGGATTTTATCAAATCCTAGGTTTGGTTGCTTCATCCTCTCCTCATAACTCTGAGTGGAGTTTGTCCTCTTCACCATCAACACCCTTTCTATGTTAGAAGGACTATAGTCAATAGATTTCCCCTTCACATAGCTAATGTACCAATAAGCTTGCCCTGGATGTGGCACGGTCACTACAAGAAAAAAGGTCTATGGCCACGCTTTTTTCTTGCCACGCTTCAAAAGCGTGGCCAAAAGTGGTCAATGGCCACGTTTTTATGAGGGTGGCGATAGATTAGAGATTCGGCCACTTTTTTTTTGCCACGCTTCAAAAGCGTGGCGAAAAAGATCAACGGCCACGCTTTTGTAAGGGTGGCAATTGATTAGAGAAACGGCCACGTTTTTTTTCTACCACGCTTCAAAAGCGTGGCCATAGAGAGAAACAAGGACGTTTTAAAGCGTGGCGACAGGGTTACATTACAGCCACGCTTACAAAACGTGGCCATATCCTGATACTCTTTTGGCACGCTTTAAAAGCGTGGCCAAAAAGTTTACCCAAAAAAAAAAACCCAAATCCAATAACCCTGAATCCTACTAACCTTCAAACTTCAAAAGCTTTGAGGCTCTCTCAGTCGCCGTCACTCACAACCCATAACCCTAATAACCCCTCACGCTCAACCTTCTACATCCCAATCCGACTCTGCTCTCCGCGCCACCACCCCCGCTGCCGTTGCAGCAGCATCATCCCACCTTCTCCTACGTGCCGCCTCAGGTCTCCACTGGACCTCCCTTCGCGCCTCCCGCCGCCCCCTCCTTCCGGCCGCTGTCTCCTCAGGCACCGCACTTCTCCCCGCTGCCAAATCCATCCGGAGGCGCCGCTCCGCCCAGCCTTGCCTACCAGAATCCGTCATTCCACCTCCTGGTGTTAGCTCTGCGGTTGCAATGGCTCCCGCCGTCGCCTCTGCTGCCGGTGGCGTTGCTGTTCCGGCGTCTGTGCCACACATGCAGCCAATGATGTCGTATCAGGCTCCCCCGACGTCTTTTCCTCCCTTGCTGCCCTCCGCTCTGGCCAGTACCGCACCGATTCGGCGCCATCCTCTCCGCCGGTACCTTGCTCTCCGCCCTCGTTGTCGGATTCGTCGCCTTCTACGCCGCTCCGTTCTCCCTCGACCCTGCATCCTTCGTCAGAGACGTGCTCTTCTACTTGACGGCAGCGATGTTCCTCTTCTACGTGTATCTTAGCGCGGAGATCTTCCTGTGGCAGGCGATTGGATTCGTAGGGTTTTATGCATTCTTCGTTGGTCTCGTGTTCTATATGGACTTGGGAGTAGTTGATGGCAGAGGCAAGAGTGGGAATTCTTCCACAGATCTTGAGGAGCAGAAGGAATTAGTTGCGGTGCACGTTGACTCTGACGCCAAGGTTTCGGGATCTATGAACGATGAGAAGCGCAGTTCTGGATTTCCGGGAGCTTATGGATTGGTATGTTTCAATTTCAATTAAACTGATAATTTTTCTGATTTAGAGTTTGATATAAAGGGATTTGGTTTTTTATGGCAATTGGATCTGGTAACTTGGCTTTCTTAGTTTGTTACTTTGTTGGCTAGAACCTGAATGAAAGAAATAGTAGTTGGAATAAGGAACCTGATCTATGTTCTTACCAACTCATTTGAATTTAGGCGTTGGATTCGTTTGATTCTTTTTTGCAGTGTACATGGTACTGTGCACGTTTTCTGATTAAACTCATTGCATTGATGTAACCATGATCATTTTGATTGTATAATTAAGGCAATGGTTCTTATCTTTAACATAAACTAGGCAATACTGTTCATTTCAGGGATAGAATTCTAGTTTATTTGATAAAAATTATTCTATTGGAGGTTGTCCTGACTTATCCCTTGCTCTCTTCATCCAGATTTCTAAAGCATGAGAGATTCCTGTTGCAACTCTCAAACTGTCGATCCCCGAGCCAGCGCCGTCGCAATGGAGCAGACATCCGTAGTGTGATTTCCTCTGTGCAGAGGGTTGCCATGGTGATTTCTCCATCTGGTATAAACCTGGCAGTTGGCTCAAAACTCTCTCCTGGTTTTCCAGAGGCTCTTACACTTGCCAACTGGATCTGCTGCAGTTATAGGCAAGTCTGCATCTGTTGTATTGTGTTCAAGCTTTATTGTTGAATATTCATTCTTGAAAAGTATCTAATGATGCCCTTCACGTTTTTGTTCTTTTTTCTTCTAATAACAGTTATTATTTGGGGGCAGAGTTGCTGAGATCTGATTCTCTCATTAGTGAGTCAGTGCTTAAACATTTGTAGCATCATCAGGATGCCATTTTGTGCTGTTCTTTGAAGGTATGGCAGATGTTTTGTTCATAGTAGAGTTCATCATTTCCATGAAAGCCTTTAATTTAAGATATATATGATTCTTTGTCTGGATCGTAGTCGGTGCCGGTGTTCATCTTTGCAAACCAGGCTGGCCTTGACATGTTGGAAACAACTTTGGTGGCTTTAAAAGACATCACATGGGTATTTAGAGGAAGGTAATTCCTCTAAACAACTGTGAAAGTAATGATAGTAGGCTGGTAAAGAAGTTGTCTAAGCAAGAAACGTTATTGCAGGGTTGGAATCAGGCTTCCAACAGTGGAAGTGAGGTTTCAGAATTTGACAATTGAGGCTGATTGCTATGTTGGAAGCAGAGCCCTCCCAACACTACCAAATGTTGCATTGAACATTCTGGAAGCTGGCCTCGGTATCTTTGGGGTTAGTACTACAAAAAGAAGAAGGCTCACTATTCTTAAAAATGTCAATGGCATTGTTAAACCTTCCAGGTATTAATTTAACTAGTATGCTAAGCTTCTCAAGTTTTGTTTCTTATATATATACTTAACCATTATGATGTGTTTGTGCAGGATGGCCCTTTTGCTTGGCCCACCTTCTTCAGGGAAAACCACTCTTTTACTTGCATTGGCTGCAAAATTGGACCCTGAGTTGAAGGTATATTTTTCACTCCTATCAATATCATGCCATGACTCATGATGCTACTATATATTATGCTGATCATCAATTAACTATTTGGCTTGATGTGAATGAAATAGGTGGAAGGAGAAGTTACTTACAATGGATACAAGACTAAAGAGTTTGTACCAAGAAAGACTTCAGCATACATCAGCCAAAATGATGTACATTTGGGTGAAATGACTGTCAAAGAAACTTTCGATTTCTCGGCTAGATGCCAGGGGGTTGGAACTCGATATGGTAACTCGAATCAACTTGGTTTAATGTTTGTATAGATCAGGATCAATGTGCTCATACTTTTGGCTTTCTTTCTCTAACAATGTTATTACAGACTTATTAGCCGAGCTTGCTAGAAGGGAAAAGGATGCTGGCATATTTCCAGAGGCAGAACTTGATCTTTTCATGAAGGTACTATAATTTATATATCAATCATGTTATGTACTCAACACATATATTAACTATTCTTGCTTGTTTTTGTAGGCTACAGCAATGGAAGGAATGAAAAGTAATCTAATTACTGACTACACTCTCAAAGTAAGTGATTTTTTTGTTAAAGAAAGATGGTTAAATTTCACTTTGATAATTGTGGTGCTTAACAACTTGATCATGTTATTATATATAGATACTGGGGCTTGATATTTGCAAAGATACCGTTGTTGGTGACGATATGCGCAGAGGTATATCTGGTGGACAAAGGAAGCGTGTAACAACAGGTATATCTTTCCCTGCAATAACGTTTCTTGCTTAGACAACTGCTTAGACATCATCATCAATCTTTCCCTTCCCTTCCCCTGTTCCAATTCCCTGCTTCCCAGGTTCCCCTTTCATCTCATTTAATCTGGTTTAGCTCATTCTGTTTAGCTTGTTTAGTTCAACTAATTTAGTTTAGTTGAATTAGGTGGTTAGAGAATCTGGACTAGTTAGTGGATGTAGGTTTTGTTTTGTTTACTGCTGCTGTTCGGAATGAATTTGTCTTTCCTCTGAATGTTGCCCTGGATGAACTTGTTTATTGTGCTGTTTTGGTGTTGAATTCTGGACTTGTGAGTTGTGATTGCTGTTTATTGTATTTTTTTTCATTGTCCAAAATAGATGCTGTGAAAGTGTTACTGTTTCATTAATTTTTCTTGGTTTGTTGTTGCTGAGTGCTGCTCTGCTTGTTGCTTTGTCCATATTATATGAACTGCAATGATTTCAGTTTGTGGAACTGGTTAAGTCATGAATTCTGTTTGCTGCTTGCTTGAACCTGGGAAACATGCTATTTACTGCTGCTGTTTAATAAACAATTGCTTCTGTTGATGATTCTATTCTTATTTTGAGTTGTGTCTTGAACGTTCTGATGTTAACAATAACAATAACAATAACAATAATCAAAAGGAGGAGGAGGAGGAGTAGGAGCAGGAGGAGCAGGAGGAGGAGGAGGAGGACAGGATCTTGTATCTGCGTATTTGTTGAAGCAGCGTCTTTGTTTGATTTAGGAGTTATTTATAACATAGTCTCGATTTTGTGTTCCTATTAATATCTTAGTTATTTATAACTATCTTTGATGTGCATCATATTCATTACTTCACATACAAAAAGAAAATATAATTGATATTCATTATTCATTATGATACAAAGAAATCGAGCTAGCTAGTTCTAAATTTCTAATAGAAAGAGATGAAACTGCTACAGTTTTGCGATGGGGTTGCAACTCTTATGGAGCACATAGGTTCATAATACACTTAATCTGAGGACATTGCACCATCAATATCTCAACCAATCATGTTCATTTCTGAAGTTTGAAGATTATATTAAAAAGATAATGACACTTGATCATTATGAGTTAGAGATACAGCATTATAAATCATTTGGTTGCAAGAAACTCCTCATTCAAACATCATAGGACAAAGCTAAATACTTAAGGAGTAAATATTTGCACTAGTTTTTTTCCTAGAATATAAATAAAAAATTCCATTAACCAGTCAATGCAAAAACAGTTAGAACCGATTACAGTCTAAAATTATTGCTTGTGTTAATGTGTAACTATTGATTAACATATCTACAAGTGTTTTAAAGTGGTGTTCTAGTTTTTTCTGGTTGATGAAGGAGTCATTGTTTTATTTGTTGCCACTCACCGATTGTGTACTTTTTTATTATGCCTTTTGTTTTTTATGAAGAAGATTTGGATCTGGTTCTGCAGGCTGCAGAGGCTTGGATTGATGTTGAAAGAGTTCATACAATTGCATTAGGAGCCAAGAAGAACTAGTGTCATGATGATCTATCTTTTTTTTTTCCGGTTTTAAATCATGTTGTAATTTTGCTTCATTTTCATCTTCAATTGTAATTTTGTAGGTTTGGTAATAAAAAAGGATTGAAAATTTATAGTGTAGTAATGAAGATCAAGTAAGGAAAAGAATTTTTTTTTAATTTAACAAGGCTTTCGCCACGCTTTTAAAGCGTGGCTGTACACCTCTCTATCGCCACGCTTCAAAAGCGTGGCCGTATCTCACCCTATCGCCACGCTTCAAAAGCGTGGCCGTATCTCTTCCTATCACCACGCTTTTAAAGCGTGGCCATATCTCTCGCATACGGCCACGCTTTTAAAGCGTGGACATATCTCTCGCATACGGCCACGCTTTAATGGGTGGCCAGTTGTAAAAAGCGTGGCAAAAGAAAAAGCGTGGCAATAGGTTGCAAAAAGCATGGCGATAGAGCAACCGCCACCCTTTGATAGGTCACCCTTTCAAAAGCGTGGCGATAGCTCAAAAAGCATGGCGAAAAGCTATTGCCACGCTTTTTTGAGCTTTTCGCCATGCTTTAAAAGCGTGGCAAAAGACGTATTTTCTTGTAGTGGGTGTTGGCATAAAATTCCCTTACCAAGCCTTCCACCACTTTCTTTGGTGGATTGCAGAATAGTGCCCAACCCTTGTTGTTTATCTCGATGTTAATTTCAGGGTGCTCATTCCTTCCCAGTTGAAAACCAACCTCTGGGATGATCTCCCTCTCACTCACCCAACCATAGAATTGGTTTTGGTTGAATGTCAAGAGAAATTTGTATTCATTGAAGGTTGAGCTTGAGGAACCGAAAGTTGGCTCTTCGGTCTTTCTTTTCTTTGAGGCTGAGGATTTTGGTGGTGCCATTGGTTAGAGAGAGAGTGTTTGAAGGTTGTGAGATAGTTATAGAGTGTTGCAAAAAAATGCAAGCAAAACAAAAGTTTTGCTCCAACACCAAACTTAGGACTTTATTGTCCCAATCAAGTAAAAAGATAGAGAGAAAGGGGATGAAAAGAGAAAAGAGAAGAGAGAAAGAAAGGTCTGTGTGAGTTTCTATTGTGTATGGAATATGGTTTGAAGTGGGAGGGAAATGGGAAAGTGAGGGGATTTATAGGGGTGAAGGGTGTGGTTCAAATGGTGGGAAGTGGAAATGGGTTTAATGTTTTCCCACTTGGGGAGTGGCACCTAGCGTGGGAAGAGGCGCCAATCGTTATCTCACTTTGCTTCCTGTATGTGATGAGTTCCAAAGTGCAAGTACACTTTGACCTCTTTTTCTATCAATCAAGTGGGCCCCATTCAATCTCCTGAAAATGAAACCGAGACCCCATTAGTAATGACAAAATAATCCTCCACATTCCTTTTTAATGTTAGTGAATGGATTTGCAACTGATGGGTGTCCCTTGGGACACCAAACTTAATTCATTTGCATCTCAATAAATTGGGTTCATCATTGGGTTTTTAATGTGTTCATGGGGAAGAAGTAATTCCAATTCTTTCACATCCTTTTGCTTCTACTCTCCCCTGAACACATTAAAATTCACATTCAAGCCTCCACCAATATATTAAATGCTTTCAAATTGAGTGGTATTGGGCTTGTTAAGTGATCCTCGTATGGTGGTGGCCACACCAAACTTAATCTCTGGGCTTACTCTTCAAAAATTAGTTTATCCAAATGGTTGTAAGCCTAGATTAAGTAGGTGAGTGGCCACACCAAACTTAGCTTTTGAGCTAGTTCTTAGCCCAATCACTCATCATCAGTAAATGCCCTCATCAAGTTGCACTTCCAAAAAATAAGAGACAAAATAATTCATAAAGCTATCCTAACTATCAAAGCTGAAATTAAATTTCCTAAGCTAATATTCACAATTTACTTTTAAGAAAGCAATAAATCAAAAGGATATAAAGTGTTGGGGTGCCTCCCAAGTAGTGTTTGAGTCTATGGCCATTGACAGTGAAAGTTCTTTGTGTTTTGTCCTCCATGAGTTCCACTTGACCATAGGGAAACACCTTGAGTATGGTGAAGGGTCCTGACCATCGAGACTTAAGTTTCCCAGGGAAGAACTTGAGTCTTGAGTTGTACAGCAGCACCCTTTGTCCTTCAGTGAACTCTCTCCTTGCTATTCTCTGATCATGCCACCTTTTTGTGTTCTCTTTGTAAATCTTTGCATTCTGATATGCTTGGTTCCTAAATTCCTCTAGCTCGTTGAGTTGCCTTAGTCTCCTTTCTCCAGCAGCTTGCTCATCAAAGTTCAGTAGTTTTAGAGCCCAAAATGCTCTATGCTCAAGCTCAACTAGTAAGTGACAAGCCTTGCCATATACCAGCTGGTATGGGGACATCCTAATGGATGTCTTGTAGGCTGTCCTGTAGGCCCATAATGCATCATCCAGCTTCTTAGATCAATCATTCCTTGAGCTTCCAACAATTTTTTAAATAATTCTTTTGAGCTCCTTGTTGAAAATCTCTGCTTGCCCGTTGGTCTGCGGATGGTATGGAGTTGCCACCTTGTGCTTGACTCCATACCTGAGAAGGAGTGTCTCAAGTTGTTTGTTTTAGAAGTGTTCCCTCCATTACTAATGAGGGCTCTAGGAACTCCAAATCTGCTGAAGATGTTCCTTCTCAAGAAGCTTATTATAACCTTGTCATTTGTCGCAGTGGCTATGGCTTCTACCCATCTTGAGACATAATCAACAGCCACCAATATGTAACTGTTTGAGTAGGAGGTTGGGAAGAATACCATAAAGTCAATCCTCCATACATCAAATAGTTCAAGCTCTAGTATGAATTGTTGAGGCATCTCATTTCTCTTGGTTAGATTACCAGCTCTTTGGCACTCATCACATCTTGACACCAATTCCTTAGCATCCTTGAACATTGTTGGCCAGTAAAATCCGGATTGAAGCACCTTTGCTACTGTTCTTTCTCCACTGAAGTGGCCTCTATAAGTGGATTTATGGCACTTCCACAGCACTTCCTGCCCTTTTTCATGGGAGATACACATTCTCAAGATTCCATCAGCACACTTCTTGAACAAATAGGAGTCATCCCAGATGTAGTTTTGGCATCTTTGATTAGCTTTCTCCTCATGTGTTTGTTGATGTTGGTTGGTAGTTCCCCAATAGCCTTGAAGTTAGCTATGTCTGCAAACCAAGGGGCTACTTGGATCATCATCAATTGCTTATCAGGGAAGCTTTCATTTACTGCAACTTGATGCTTCTCTTCTTCTTCTTGTGGAATTCTTGAGAGGTGGTCAGTTACCTTGTTCTCTGCTCTGCTCCTGTCTTTAATCTCAATGTCAAACTCTTTGAGTAGCAGAATCCATCTTATTAATCTGGGCTTGGATTCTTGTTTGGTAAGCAAGTATTTAAGTGCTACATGATCAGTGAATACAATTACTTTAGAGCCAATAAGATATGATCTAAACTTGTCAAAAGCAAAGACTATAGCTAAAAGTTCTTTCTCTATTGTGGTGTAGTTCCTTTTATTCTTATTAAGGACCTTGCTAGCATAGTAAATAACATGTACTAGCTTGTCTTTCCTCTGTCCTAGAACGGCACCAACAGCAAAATTAGATGCATCACACATTAATTCGAAGGGAAGATCCTAACTAGGTGGTGCTATAATAGGTGCAGAGGAGAGTCTCTTCTTAAGCTCATCAAAGGCTACCATGCACTCTCTATAAAAAACAAAGGGAGTATTTGAGACAAGTAGGTTGCTAAGAGGCTTTGCAATCTTTGAAAAATCTGTAATAAACCTCCTATAGGACCCAGCGTGTCCCAAAAAGCTTCTGATTGCCTTGATATTGCAAGATGGAGGTAACTTCTCTATTGCTTCCACCTTTGCCTTGTCCACTTTTATGCCATTTTTAGAAATCTTGTGACCAAGAACCACCCCTTCAGTTACCATAAAATGACACTTCTCCCAGTTTAAAACCAAGTTGGTTTCTTGGCACCTCTTTAGCACTAGGGCAAGATGACATAGGCAATCAAAATATGAATTTCCAAATACGAAAAAGTCGTCCATGAATACTTCTATGAACTTCTCAACCATGTCTGAAAATATGGAGAGCATGCAACTTTGGAATGTTGCAGGTGCATTGCACAATCCAAAGGGCATCCTCCGGTAAGCGAAAACTCCATAGGGACAAGTAAAAGAGGTTTTCTCCTGGTCCTTGGGGTCTACAACTATTTGGTTGTAGCCAGAGTAACCGTCCAGGAAGTAGTAGTATTCATGTCCTGCGAGTCTTTCAAGCACCTGTTCCATGAAGGGCAGGGGAAAGTGGTCTTTCCGGGTAGCTTCATTGAGTTTCCGATAGTCAATGCACATGCGCTATCCGATCACTGTCCTTGTGAGTATCAGTTTATTCTTTTCATTTGACACAACAATAATCCCTCCCTTCTTTGGGACTACTTGCACCGAGCTTACCCAAGGGCTGTCTAAGATGGGATAAATCACCCCAGCTTGCCATAACTTCAACACCTCCTTCTGGACCACTTCATTCATAGTTGGGTTCAGCCTTCTTTGTTGTTGTCTTGAGGGCTTAGCACCCTCCTCAAGCAGGATCTTATGCATGCACATTGAGGGGCTGATCCCTTTTAAGTCTGTAAGTGTCCAGCCTATAGCCTCCTTGTGTTGTTTCAGCACTTGGATAAGTTCTTCTTCTTGCTCCTTACTCAAGCTTGAGTTAATGATCACTGAGTAGGTGCTGTTGTCACCCAGATATGCATATTTCAAGCTTGGTGGTAAGGTCTTCAGCTCTAGTTTTGGTGCCTCTTCTCTATTGTTGTCTTTGTGGTTTGTCATGATTGAACTTTCCATGGTTCCTTGTGGTAGTTCTCCACGTGGTGTTTGTTGCTCCAATTCCATAGTTCATTCACATTGCTCTTCTTCCAAAACCCCTTGAACTATTTATTCTATGGTGTCCACCATCATGCATTCTCCCATTGTTCCTTGGGGTAACTCATTGCTTTGAAAACATTGAAGACCATATTCTCCTCATGTAATCTCAAGACTGGTTCCCCTTTTTGCACATCAATGATGGCTCCAGCAGTAGCTAGGAATGGCCTTCCTAGGATAATTGAAGTGTTAGCCTCTTCTTCCATATCTAGCACAACAAAGTCAGATGGGAAAATGAATTCTCCCACTTTCACCAATAAATCTTCCACTACTCCATGTGGAAACTTGAATTCTCTGTCAGCCAGTTAGAGTGCCATTCATGTTGGTTTGGCTTCTTCAATTCTCATCCTTCTCATCATGTTCAAGAGCATGAGATTGATGCTAGCTCCCAAGTCGCATAAGGCCTTCTCAATATTGATATCCCCTATGATGCAGGGGATTTGGAAACTCCCTAGGTCTTTCATTTTCTGTGGGAGTTTCTTTTGTATGATGGCACTACACTCCTCAGTTAGCACTACAGTCTCCTTGTCTCCCTAATTTCTTTTTCTTGTCATGAGTTACTTCAAGAACTTGGCGTAGAGGGGCATTTGCTCTAGTACTTCAGCAAATGGTATATTGATTTGGAGCTTTTTGAAGATCTCCAAGAATCTGGAAAACTGGTCATCCTTCCTATCTTTTCTTAGCCTTTGTGGATATGGTGCCTTTGGCACATAAGGCTTCAAGATTGGCTTTGGTGAAGATGGGCCAGGGGTCTCTTATTTCTTCTTGTTTTCAGGTTTTTCTACAGCTTCTTCTTTATGGTTCTCCTGGCTTGGGGTTGCCTCTTCTACCACCTTTCCACTCCTAAGTGTGATGGCCTTGCATTCCCCTCTTGGGTTGGCCATGGTGTCACTGGAAAATGTTTGTGTAGGCATTGTAATTTTCTTGGATAAGATCCCCACTTGTGCTCCCAGCTTTGAGATTGCTGCACCTTGATTCTTCAGATTCGATCTGTATTCTTCTTTGTTGGCATCTATCTTCCTTTCAGCTTATGGTTATCTCTCCAAAAGGGTGGAAATAGCCCCTGTGAGCTGTGATGATAGATGTGCTATTGCAGCCTCTACTCTCTCAAAGTTATCTCTGTTCTCGCATTGTTGTGAATTTGAGGTTAATGTGTCTTGATGGTGGTGTGTTTGCTGGGTGGAAGGGTATGATGAGTGAGGTGGATTGTGGTAGTGTCTGTTGTTGTTTGATTGATGGTTGGGGTTATGATTTTGGTATTGATTAGCTTGGTATGGCTTGTTATGATCTTGGTTGTGACCTTGTTGGTTCCCCCACCCGAAATTTGGGTGGTTCTTCCATCCTGGGTTGTATGTCTTGGAGTTAGGGTCATATGATAGTCGAGAGGGGTTGTGTACATAGTTTGCTTGCTCACATTCAACTTCTGGTGCATCTCCTTCTTGGGGTGGTGCTTGAGCTTGAACCATTGCAACTTGATTGTTCTCCATCTTCTTAGTCAAGGTTACTAATTGTGCTGCAATTGTCTTATTTTGTGCTAACAAGGTATCTACAGAGTTAAGTTCTAGCACCCCCTTTTTTTGGTCCCTTTCTGAAGCATAGAAGTAGTCATTCTCAGCTACAGTTTTAATGACATCTATGGCTTCCTTAATAATATTCTTCTTGTTGAGTGAACCCCTTGAAGAGTGATCCACAACCTTCTTTGATTCATAGGTTAGTCCATCATAGAAAATGTGAAGCTGCACCCATTCATTAAACATTTTTGGTGGGCATTTTCTCGTTAGATCCTTGAACCTCTCCCAGGCCTCATAGGGTGTTTCACCATCTAGCTGTCTGAAGGTTTGTAAGTCAACTCTTAGCCTGTTGATCCTCTGTGGAGGGTAAAATCTTGCTAGAAATTTGTTCACAACATCTTCCCATGTGGTTAGGCTTGATGACAAGTCATCTTATGCTAACTTTTCAAGCATTTTTCACTTGTTTCATTAGGTTTTATGCACTTTCTTGTATTGTAAGTAAGTAATTTGGAGTGGATTTGCATGGTTATGTTAAATCAATCAACCATCCTTTATTTGACACAAAATCATGAGGTTTAAACTAGAATTAGTTGGTTTTTGAATGATTTATAAACCTTGTGAATTTGGTGATGCTTTGATTTGTTGTTTTGATTACTTGTACGTGAAGAAATAATGAAAAAAAGGAAAAAAGAATCATAGAGCTCACTTTGGACCTTAAGCCACGCTTTGAAAAGCGTGACCCAAGGCACAAAATTGTGGAATTCAACAAAGGAGCAAGGGCCATAGAAGGCCATAGCGCTTAAAGATTTAGCGCAACACTCTTTTATTAAGCGCTAAAGAAGGGGCACACCAGTATCAAACCAAACAAGGCCAAGGAAGCGCTCAAAGCATAGCGCTTTCTAATTTGGCGCTGCGCTTTCTCTTTTAGCGCTACAAGGAGCAACAACAAGGCCAACTCTTGAATTGGAGAAAGAGTTACGCTTAAAATCTTCACTTTATCGGGCTCCATTCCAAAATAAATGTAAAGCACAACTCCAAGCAATGAGGCCACCAAGTTTCAAACCTTGCACATGAGGCATAAGGGAAGCGCTACCTCACAAGGAAATTGCTAGTACATGAAGCCAGCAAGGTTCGAACTGGGAACCTTGCACAAGCTTAAAGGGGCGCTGTGCTACCCTGCACAAGAAATTGGCACAAATTGGGAGCAAGCAAGGATCAAAAGTGAAGCCTCACTCAAGCATGTAGCGCTGCGCTTAATTACTTAGCATAGCGCTATGAAGAAGTGCACCAAATGGGCTTGACAAGGCAAGGAGCGCTACACTGCATTACTTAGCGCAGCGCTATGGACAATGCTGAAGAAGGTTAACACGGGCCTGGGACAGGGAGTAAAATGGGTAGCACTGCGCTTTCTTTCTTCACGTGGTGCTTCCCTGGGAGTTGCACCATAGCTCAACTTCAATTAAAAAGCCAATTTGGATCCAATTCTTCATGAATTTGAAAAGACCACTCTAAATTCTAAAGATAAAAAATAGAAAGTGTATAAATAGGAGATTAGTTTGATTTAGAGAGAACTTTTAACTTTCACTTTTGAACCTTCTTTTATTTTGAGTTTTATTTTGAGCTCATATTTACATTTTAGCTTTGAATTGGGATTGAGAGCTGATTTCTCTCCTCCTGGTTCTTACTTTTGCATTTCTTACTTTCTATTTATAAATTTTGGATTGAGATTGAAGGAATTCTGTTTCAATCATTGATCTACAATTCATCTTTGTTTTCTTCTGCATAATTCTAAGAGTTGGGAATTGGATTTAGCTTTCTATTTTCATTTTCATTTCTTCTGCTACTTTTGCTTTCTATTTTGGAATTTGAATTGAGATTGAAGAGCTTTATTGATTCAAAGTTTGGGAATCATCTTTACCTCTCTTCTCAATTGTTCCAAGAATTAAATCTGAGTTTCCTTTACTGTTTTCATTTTCTTTTCCTCTACAAATTGTTCTCTGTTGTATCAAGGAAGGAATTGAGATCTAGACTTATTTTCTAGTCTCATTGAGCCTTTGAGCTCTTGAATTAGTTTCCTAGCTCTTGTAATTGAGTTGAATTTACTTTCTGTTTTATTCTTCACTGCAATTTTCCAATCCTGTCTAGATCTACTGCACTTAATTCATCTTCTTTACTTTCTGTTGTTAATTTCTGAATCCCAGCATCTCACACCCCTTTATTATTCAAGCAAGTTACATTTCTTGCACTCTAAGCTTCAACTATTTACATTACTTGCAGTTTAAGATTCAACTATTTTACTTCTTCTGCTCTTTATTTTACTGTCAATTCTCCCTCTCCCTTTTAGTTTCATGCAATTTAGCTTCTGTTAGTCACAATTCACTCAAATTAACACTTGTTTGCTTGACTAAATCAACCACATAACTAAAATTGCTCAATCCTTCAATTCCTGTGGGATCGACCTCACTCATGTGAGTAATTACTACTTGATGCGACCCGGTACACTTGCCGGTGAGTTTAGTGTTGGATCGTTTTTCACACATCAAGGCTCTCCTTAGGGAATGCTTCTAGCCACTTTGATGCCTTGTCTCTAAGTGAGAAAGGGAACAAGAGTAGCTTGTAGGTGTCAGGGTGTACCCCATTGGACTTTACAGTATCACATATCCTCAAGAATGTATTGAGATGTTGATTTAGATCTTCTTGGGAACTTCCTCCATATGAACAGTTATTTTGAACTAGTGTGATGAGTTGAGGTTTCAACTCAAAATTGTTAGCATGAATTCTTGGCTTGAGGATGCTGCTGCCATAGTTTTCTGGATTTGGGTTGATGTAGGAGCCTAAGACTCTCCTCTCTTGCCCAGCTTGATTGCCAGCACCTCCTCTAACATTGTCGTGCACTTCGTCATCCATGGTGGTTGTTAGATCTTCTTCCACTGGCTCCTCTCCAACTATGCCTTTACCTCTAGCTTCTCTCCTTAATCTAAGGAAGGTCCTCTCAGGTTCACTATCAAAAAAGGATGAAGTTTCTCCCCTTCTACCTATCATACATTCAACACACAGCAAGAAAAGGGCAAGTGAAAGAATCACCTCAGTTAAGATTAGTGGTTAGCTTGATTGATGCAATTAATCAAACAGTTAGAAGAGTGGAAGTATAAACAATGAATAGCTAAAATGATCCCAAAAAGAAGAGAAAGAAAAGTAAATATTAGAAGGGAATTTAAAGATCATAAAAAAAAGAAAAAGAACAAGGTAAATGAAAATGCTTAATCTAGCTCTCCAATCAATTTAATCATTGTCAAATTCAAACCAATCCCCGGCAACGTGCGATAAAACTTGATGAGTCTGGATTCAATCCCCTCCCAACAAAATTGATAAATCTGCTCTTTGGAAAGCGCACCAAAATTATCGTCAAGTAATAACCCACAGTGGAGTGGGATCGTATCCACAGAGATTGGTAGATTTGAACAATTTTAATTAATTGGTGAATTAGTCAAGCTTAAATAGAATAAGTTGTGAGTGCAGAATTATAAATGACAGAAACATAAATGGAAAAAGAATAAAGGAAAGCAATAAGGTGCAAAAATAGAAATGGCAAGAATGTAAAAGGGAGTGGGAATTTGCAGAATGTAAATGAAAGCTATAAAAGAATGGGAGAGATAAGAATAGGAAAATTCATTGAGATCAGGAGATATTGTCTCTTTGGATTAAATCCAGCTTATATCCTCTTCAATCATGCAACTCATTGACCTCTTGACAATCATGATTGATTGAGCCCCAATTCCTTGGTGACTCAATCTCTTAGCTCTTGATCAATAGCCAATTCCTTGTTCTAATTGGTCATGAAGAGAGATATGCTTGGTCCCTGATTATACCACACATCCTTGTAGGTCCAGGTAGAGGGAGGATTATATGTCACCATATCTAAACACCAAAACCTAGATCCTACTCAAGTGTGAAAAGGGATTTCTAGCATGGTTTCATTTTTCCTTTTCCAAGGTTCCATGAAACCCATTTTTCATTCAACCTCTTTTCCAAGATGATTGAACACTAAGCATGAAGAACAAAATTCCTTTTAGCAAATCAAAGAGAAGATGAAGAGAATAAGAAATTCACTGTTATTAATCTATCAAGTACAATAGAGCTCCCTCTCTCAATGGGAGGGAATTTAGCTACTCATAGCTAAAAAAAAAGTACAATAGATGGAAGAGTGAAGTGTGAAAAGTGAAAAACTAGAACCCCACAATCCCCTACTGAGATAGTGATGACTAACTCTCTTTTTCTACTACTTCCAGGGGTATTTATACTACTCCTAGATCTAGAAATAAATAAAAATACAAAAGTGAAAATAAACTCAACAAACGTGATCTTCCAACTGGCGTGTGACTGGCACTCCTCTGGCATGTCACGCTCCCTTTGTTTCAATCTTGGCATGCCATGCCTCACCATTCAAGTGGCACGCCTTCCTTCATCACATCCCTGGCGTGCCACGCCTTCGACACCAAGTGGCATGCCCAGGCCTCTTTAAAGTCCTCAAGTAGCTTGGCGTGCCACGCCTTCGAGCCAAAGTGGCACGCCCAGGATTTGGCGTGCCACGCCCCTCTAAATGCTTCATTTTCTTGTTGGCGTGCCACGTCTCATCATCCAAGTGGCACGCCCTGTTTATTTGGCCCTTTATCTCCTTCTCTGGAAAACACTACCAGCGTGCCACGCCATGCTGCTCAAGTGGCACACCCATTAAATTGTGGGTCTCTTAGGCTTGGCGTGCCACGTCTTGATCCTCAAGTGGCACGCCCAAGTAAATTCTGGAACTGGCGTGCCACGCCTTCGCTACAAAGTGGCACACCCTAGTGATGGCTCTTCTAGGTAATGAGTTGGCGTGCCACGCCCAGCTTTTGGCGTGCCAGCCCCTTTGATGGTCTTCATTGTTGCTCTCTGGAATGTTGTACCAGCGTGCCATGCCCAACTTCTGGCATGCCACGCCAATACATTTTTGTGGCGTTTGTTTCAAGTGGCACGCCTGCTTCACACGCCCCACTTGTTTTGTTGTTTTCTTCCCATTTTTGATGTCTTTTTCACCTGATATTTAACACAAACTCATTTCAAATCATTGTACTATGATATTCATCAATTAAGTCATGAATTACAATGATCAAATGAGATTATGCCTCTTTTATGGTCCTTTTTATACAAGAAAAAGGATAGATGATGTAAGTCATCAATAGCACACAAGGGAGGATAAGTTGGCATATTGGGAGGAATTGAGCTTTGTTAGTGGGATGTGTCAAGTTTCAACGTGTTGCATGGATGACTTCAATAAGATATTACATGTGAAATAAAAAATGGAACAAACTAGTTTATTAGTATAAGCTGAAGATTTCAAAGCCTAGGTTAATGACATGGTATTAGTGCATCTCTCGCTTAATGACTAGAAGTATTCGTGGTCTAGGATGAAGTCGTGCAACCAGAAAGATAAGGTATGTTAGTGAGTCTGGAGTGGTTAGAGAAGTTCCTAAAGTTGAGATTGAGCGGAAGACCTAGAAGGATATTAGATCATTGTTCGAACATATGGAGGATGTAAGGTAAAAGGTAGGTAGAAGACCTTTTAGGAGCTTGGATGCTTTATTTTTATATGAGGGGTTCCTTAAGATGGTCAAGGAAAAATGGCATGATATGAAAAATTTGTAATTTGGGGAGAAGCTAAAGACGCTATCTATTCCATTGAAAAAATGACGTAAAGAAAATTTTGGGAGATATAGATAAAAAAAAGATCAAGAAGTTTAAGGATAAAATTAAAAAGATTGACGAGTTAGTAGGAACAGAAAAATATGATGAGACTTGAGAAGCAAAAAGGAAGGCATTAATGAAGTCTTGTAAAAAATGGTATGTTAGAAAAGAGATGCATTGAAAACAAATGTCAAAATCCATATATATAGAAAAAATAGATAGAAACACAAGGTATTTTCACAACACAGCTTTGGAATGAAGAAAGAGTAACCATATTGATAACTTAGTGCTCTGAAAAAATATTGTGAGGAATAAAGTTAGGATTAAGTTAGAAATCTAGAGTTCTTACATAAACCTATACATTAGGAGGCTTTTGCAACGGTTGGGTTTCATGATGGCTTGGTCTACCGTATTTATGTGAATAAGGCTGAGGTGTTAGAGATGTTTCCTGCCATTACGGAGGTGAAGAAAGAAGTATGGGATTATGGATTGTCAAAAGCTCCAGGTTGTGATAGATATAACATGAAAGTATTTTGAGGAGATCGGAGGGGAGTTCACTACGATAGTTTTGGGGTTCTTTGAATCAAGGAGATTACCAAGTGATTGCAATATTACATGGGTTCTCCCGGCACCTAAGTATGTATGCCGAAAGATATTAAAGATTTGCATTTATTAGTATGGTGGGTTGTATTTATAAGTTTTTAGGGTATGATACCAACTTCGGTGGAGGAGGCACAGAGTACTTTTGTGAAGGGATGAAAGATTCATGATGGAGTTCTGATACTGTGTAAGACGGTTTGTTGGTTAAAATGAAAAATAAAGTCAATGACAATGCTTAAGCTAGATTTTCAGAAAACGTATGACAGAATTAAGTGGGAGTTTATAGACTAAGTACTAGATAAGTTGGAGTTTAGGTACAGATGGAGGAGATGGATCAGCGAATATGTGCGCACAACATCTATGTCAATTTTGGTTAATAGATTACCGACTAAGCCATTTTGAATGGAAAGAGAATTAAAGTAGGGTGATTCTTGTAAATCCCGTATAATTAGTGAATAATTAGTTAATAAATTAATTATTAATAAAAAAATCAGGAAACTAAATTTTATTAATCCAACGGGTTTGAAATATTAAAATACGAATTTTAACACTAATTTTAAAGAATTTAGTCCAGAACCAGGAAAACAAGTCGAACCGATTGGACCGGACTTAAACTGCCCAAGGCCCAACATTCATAACTTCACAACAGCCCCCATTTTCCATTCATTTCACACTTCCACGTGGAAACACAAGAGAGGGAGAAGAACTTGTGAAACCCCAAACCCTAACCTTCCATTCAATCTCATATAACTTTCAATCTGGAGCTCCGATCGCCACACCGTTTGCAGCCATGCGACCATCGTATCGAGCTCTACAAAGGCCACTAACCAATTTTGTAAGAAAATCTTGAATTCATTCTCAGCCTCTCTTCTCCCCAATTTTCAAAAATTGAATTATGGGTATTGAGATTTATGGTTGTTTTGGTGCTTTAGGATCAAATTAGCTTGATACAATTAGCGGGTTTTGTTCAATTGAGGCATAAGCAAGGTAAAAACTCTCAAAACCTTGTGAATTCTTTGACTATATAAGTTTGGGTATTGAACTTGTGCATATGGATGTAATAATATGTATTAGGTAGTGTATATGTGAATTTGAAATACATTTGAGGAGGTTGGAAGCTTGGATTGAGGTGTCTTTAGCTTAGGGAGGAATCAGCCAAGATATGGTTTTGGTTTCTTGTAGATAAGTTGAATTATGTATTCGGTGCATATCTACTGATTTTAGTTAATGTAATATGTGTTGAAATGATGTGGTATGGTCGGTTTCTTGGTCATTGATACGAATGTGGTTGATGGTTGATGAAATGATGATTTTGATGAATCATAATGATACATTGATGATTGTGTAAAAGATTGTATTGAATATGAATTATTGGGTTGAACTTGATGAAATTGAGTATTGGTGTGTCATGGAGTGAATGAGAAGTGTTGAGATATAGTTTGGGTTGTTTTGACGCTGTTTAGAACTTGGCATGTTGGTATTGAATTGAGAAATTGGTAAACATAGAGGTTTGTGATTTTGATGAAAAAATTGATTTTGGACCAAACTTCGGCAGGCCATAACTCAGCTTCCGAACCCCCCAAACTTTTTCAAACTTGATTTAAATGAAACTGGGTCTGTGAAGTTTATGTCATTCAAAAAACAAATTAAAAATGATTTTTAACAAAAGAGTCACGCATGTCGAAAATTTGGTGTGTAAAAATAATTTCTGCAGAACTATAAGTTTTTTACCATTTTTAGGGGCATGCGTACGCAAGTGTACACGTGACGTGGATGTTTAGTTCAGTCCAGATGTTCCCGCGTACATAGGCGTGTGCATGCATACGCGAGAGGGAATTTACATGCTTACGTACGCGAGCGAGTAACTCGCAATGCGGTACTGCTCTTCTATCTAGGGTGCTCGCTTACGTGAACAGTAGTCGCATACACGAGTAGGGTGAATGACACTGGTGCGCGAAATTGTGAACAATACTTTTTCACAACTCTCATAATCCCCGGTCATGAACCCCAAAAACTTGGTAGCTCAATACCATGGCATTACACAACTTCGCACAACTAACCAGCAAGTGCACTGGGTCGTCCAAGTAATAAACCTTACGCGAGTAAGGGTCGATCCCACGGAGATTGTTAGTATTGAAGCAAGCTATGGTCATCTTGTAAATCTTAGTTAGGCAAACTCAATTGGTAATGGTGATGAACGAAAATAACACAAAGGTAAAGATAGAGATACTTATGTAATTCATTGGTAAGAACTTCAGATAAGCGCATGAAGATGCCTTCCCTTCCGTCTCTCTGCTTTCCTACTGTCTTCATCCAATCCTTCTTACTCCTTTCCATGGCAAGCTTGTGTAGGGTTTCACCGTTGTCAATGGCTACCTCCCATCCTCTCAGTGAAAGCGATTGTATATGCTCTGTCACAGCATAGCGGAATTCATCTGTCGGTTCTCAATCAGGCCGGAATAGAATCCAGTGATTCTTTTGCGTCTGTCACTAACGCCCCGCCCTCAGGAGTTTGAAGCACGTCACAGTCATTCAATCATTGAATCCTACTCAGAATACCACAGACAAGGTTAGACCTTCCGGATTCTCTTGAATGCTGCCATCAGTTCTCGCCTATACCACGAAGACTCTGATCTCACGGAATGGTTGGCTCGTTTGTCAGACGAGCACTCGGTTGTCAGGCGATCAACCATGCATCGTGCAATCAGGAATCCAAGAGATATTCACTAGAGCCTTGATCGCTTGTAGAACAAGAGTGGTTGTCAGTCACCTTGTTCTTGGGTGAGAATGATGATGAGTGTCACGGATCATCACATTCATCAAGTTGAAGAACAAGTGATATCTTAGAACAAGAACAAGCGGAATTGAATGGAAGAACAATAGTAATTGCATTAATACTCGAGGTACAGCAGAGCTCCACACCTTAATCTATGGTGTGTAGAAACTCCACCGTTGAAAATACATAAGCATAAGGTCTAGGCATGGCCGAATGGAAGTCCATGGAACTTGCAATTCTGTTGCATTAGAGAAACTAATTGAGGCTTAAACTCAAAGTTGTTTGCTCCAATGGCAGGGATAGAGATGCTTCTCCCATAGAAGTCGGGAGTAGGTGCAGTAAAGTCACCCAGCACCTTCCTTGCATTGTTGGCATTGTTGTTGTTTTTGGCTGCCATGTGTTCTTCTTCTTTGAAGAATTCGGTCAGGTGCTCTAAAGAGAGTTGTGCTTTGGCTTCTCTGAGCTTTCTCTTCAAGGTCCTTTCAGGTTCAGGATCAGCCTCAACAAGAATGCCTTTGTCTTTGCTCCTGCTCATAAGAAAGAGAAGAGAACAAGAAAATGTGGAATCCTCTATGTCACAGTATAGAGATTCCTTTAGGTGTCAGAGGAAAAGAAGAGTAGAAGACAGAAGTAGAAAATTCGAACTTATCAAAGGAGATGGAGTTCGAATTTTGCATTAAGGGATAGTGTTAGTCCATAAATAGAAGGATGTGAGAAGGAGGGAAGTGATTTTCGAAAATTAAGTAGAAAATTTGAAAACATTTTTTTTTTGAAAAACATTACTTAATTTTCGAAAATGAAAATGGAAAAGAAATCAAGTGATTTTTGAAAAAGATTTTGAAATTAGAAATCAAAATGATTTGATTGAAAATTATTTTGAAAAAGAAGATATGATTGATTTAAAAAAAATGTGATTGAGAAGATATGATTTGAAAAACATTTTAAAAAGATTTGATTCGAAAATTAAAAACTTGACTAACAAGAAAAGATATGATTCAAACATTAAACCTTTCTCAACAGAAAAGGTAACATACTTGAAATGTTGAATCAAATCATTAATTGATAGTAAGTATCTTTAAAAATGGAAAGAAATTGATTTTGAAAAAGATTTGATTGGAAAATTGATTTGAAAAAGATTTGATTTTGAAAAGATTTTGAAAACTAAAAAAAAAATTTGATTTGAAAACAAAATCTTCCCCTCTAGCCATCCTGGCGTTAAACGCCCAGAATGGTGCACATTCTGGCGTTTAACGCCCAAAATACTACCCTTTTGGGCGTTAAACGCCCAACCAGGTACCCTGGCTGGCGTTTAAACGCCAGTCTGTCCTTCTTCACTGGGCGTTTTGAACGCCCAGCTTTTTCTGTGCAATTCCTCTGCTGTATGTTCTGAATCTTCAATTCTCTGTATTATTGACTTGAGAAGACACAAATTAAAAATATTTTTGGATTTTTAATAATAAGGAAAAATCAAAATGCAACAAGAATCAAATAACAATGCATGCAAGACACCAAACTTAGCAGTTTGTATACTACTGACACTAACAGGATGAAAATGCATATGAGACACACAAAACACTCAAGTCAATAGAATTCAAAGATTAGAGCAAGTAAATCGTCAAGAACATCTTGAAGATCACCAAGATACATGAATGAATGCATGCAATTGACACCAAACTTAAGATGAGACACTAGACTCAAACAAGAAATATTTTTGGATTTTATGATTTTTGTAAATTTTTTTGTGTTTTTCGAAAATTAAATGGAAAAAGATATCAAAATTCTTAATGAGAATTCCAGGAATCAGTGCAATGCTAGTCTAAGACTCCGGTCCAGGAATTAGACATGGCTTCACAGCCAGCCAAGCTTTCAAAGAAAGCTTCGGTCCAAAACACTAGACATGGCCAAAGGCCAGCCAAGCCTTAGCAGATCACTGCTCCAAAAGCAAGATTGATAAAAATCAACAAGCTTTTGTGATGATAAGTTGAAACCTCGGTCCAATGAGATTAGACATGGCTTCTCAGCCAGCCAGATTTCAACAAATCATCATGAAACTCTAGAATTCATCTTCAAGAATTTCGAAAAAAATAAATACCTAATCTAAGCAACAAGATGAACCGTCAGTTGTCCAAACTAGAACAATCCCTGGCAATAACGCCAAAAACTTGGTGTTGTTGCCGGATCTTGGCACTGATGTTACCAAAAGCTTGCTCAAAACTTGAACAATCCCCGGCAACGGCGCCAAAAACTTGGTGCGCGAAATTGTGAACAATACTTTTTCACAACTCTCATAATCCCCGGTCATGAACCCCAAAAACTTGGTAGCTCAATACCATGGCATTACACAACTTTGCACAACTAACCAGCAAGTGCACTGGGTCGTCCAAGTAATAAACCTTACGCGAGTAAGGGTCGATCCCACGGAGATTGTTAGTATTGAAGCAAGCTATGGTCATCTTGTAAATCTTAGTCAGGCAAACTCAATTGGTAATGGTGATGAACGAAAATAACACAAAGGTAAAGATAGAGATACTTATGTAATTCATTGGTAGGAACTTCAGATAAGCGCATGAAGATGCCTTCCCTTCCGTCTCTCTGCTTTCCTACTGTCTTCATCCAATCCTTCTTACTCCTTTCCATGGCAAGCTTGTGTAGGGTTTCACCGTTGTCAATGGCTACCTCCCATCCTCTCAGTGAAAGCGATTGCATATGCTTTGTCACAGCATAGCGGAATTCATCTGTCGGTTCTCAATCAGGCCGGAATAGAATCCAGTGATTCTTTTGCGTCTGTCACTAACGCCCCGCCCTCAGGAGTTTGAAGCACGTCACAGTCATTCAATCATTGAATCCTACTCAGAATACCACAGACAAGGTTAGACCTTCCGGATTCTCTTGAATACTGCCATCAGTTCTCGCCTATACCACGAAGACTCTGATCTCACGGAATGGTTGGCTCGTTTGTCAGACGAGCACTCGGTTGTCAGGCGATCAACCATGCATCGTGCAATCAGGAATCCAAGAGATATTCACTAGAGCCTTGATCGCTTGTAGAACAAGAGTGGTTGTCAGTCACCTTGTTCTTGGGTGAGAATGATGATGAGTGTCACGGATCATCACATTCATCAAGTTGAAGAACAAGTGATATCTTAGAACAAGAACAAGCGGAATTGAATGGAAGAACAATAGTAATTGCATTAATACTCGAGGTACAGCAGAGCTCCACACCTTAATCTATGGTGTGTAGAAACTCCACCGTTGAAAATACATAAGCATAAGGTCTAGGCATGGCCGAATGGCCAGCCTCCCAAAGAGGGTTCAATCATAAAAACATGATCAAAAGATCCCAAGATCGAAAGACTCTCTAATACAATAGTCAAAGGTCCTACTTATAGAAAACTAGTAGCCTAAGGTGTACAGAAATGAGTAAATGACATAAAAATCCACTTCCGGGCCCACTTGGTGTGTGCTTGGGCTGAGCAATGAAGCATTTTCGTGCAGAGACTCTTCTTGGAGTTAAACGCCAGCTTTTGTGCCAGTTTGGGCGTTTAACTCCCATTTGGGTGCCAGTTCCAGCGTTTAACGCTGGGATTCCTGATGGTGACTTTGAACGCCGGTTTGGGCCATCAAATCTTGGGCAAAGTATGGACTATCATATATTGCTGGAAAGCCCAGGATGTCTACTTTCCAACGCCGCTAAGAGCGCGCCAATTGGGCTTCTGTAGCGCCAGAAAATCCACTTCGAGTGCAGGGAGGTCAGAATCCAACAGCATCTGCAGTCCTTTTTTGTCTCTGAATCAGATTTTTGCTCAGGTCCCTCAATTTCAGCCAGAAAATACCTGAAATCACAGAAAAACACACAAACTCATAGTAAAGTCCAGAAAAGTGAATTTTAACTAAAAAACTAATAAAAATATACTAAAAACTAACTATATCATACTAAAAACATACTAAAAACAATGCCAAAAAGCGTACAAATTATCCGCTCATCACAACACCAAACTTAAATTGTTGCTTGTCCTCAAGCAACTGAAAATCAAATAAGATAAAAAGAAGAGAATATGCAATGAATCCCAAAAACATCTGTGAAGATCAGTATTAATTAGATGAGCGGGGCTTTTAGCTTTTTGCCTTTGAATAGTTTTGGCATCTCACTCTATCCTTTGAAATTCAGAATGATTGGCTTCTTTAGGAACTTAGAATCCAGATAGTGTTATTGATTCTCCTAGTTAAGTATGATGATTCTTGAACATAGCTACTTATTGAGTCTTGGCTGTGGCCCAAAGCACTCTGTCTTCCAGTATTACCACCGGATACATACATGCCACAGACACATAATTGGGTGAACCTTTTCAGATTATGACTCAGCTTTGCTAGAGTCCCCAACTAGAGGTGTCCAGGGTTCTTAAGCACACTCTTATTGCCTTGGATCACAACTTTATTTCTTTCTTTTCTCTCTTTTTTTTTCGTTTTCTTTTCTTTTTCTCTTTTTTTTTTCGATTTTTTTTTGAATAGAAATGCTTTTTCTTGCTTCAAGAATCATTGTAATGATTTTTCAGATCCTCAGTAACATGTCTCCTTGTTCATCATTCTTTCAAGAGCCAACATTCATGAACCACAAATTCAAGATACATATGCACTGTTTAAGCATACATTCAGAAAACAAAAATATTACCACCACATCAAAATAATTAAACTGTTATAAAATTCAAAATTCATGCAATTCTTTCTTTTATCAATTAAGCACATTTTTATTTAAGAAAGGTGATGGATTCATAGGACATTCATAACTTTAAGGCATAGACACTAAGACACTAATGATCACAAGACACAAACATGGACAAACATAAGCATAAAATTCGAAAAACAGAAGAATAAAGAACAAGGAAATCAAAGAACGGGTCCACCTTACTGATGGCGGCTCTTTCTTGCTCTTGAAGATCCTATGGAGTGCTTGAGCTCCACAATGTCTCTTCCTTGTCTTTGTTGTTCCTCCCTCATGATTCTTTGATCTTCTCTAATTTCATGGAGGATGATGGAGTGTTCTTGATGCTCCACCCTTAGTTGTCCCATGTTGGAACTCAACTCTCCTAGGGAGGTGTTTAATTGCTCCCAATAGTTTTGTGGAGGAAAGTGCATCCCTTGAGGAATCTCAGGGATCTCATGATGAGTGGGATCTCTTGTGTGCTCCATCCTCTTCTTAGTGATGGGCTTGTCCTCATCAATGGGGGTGTCTCCCTCTATGTCAACTCCAACTGAATAACAGAGGTGACAAATGAGATGAGGGAAGGCTAACCTTGCTAAGGTAGAGGACTTGTCCGCCACCTTATAGAGTTCTTGGGCTATAACCTCATGAACTTCTATTTCTTCTCCAATCATGATGCTATGGATCATGATAGCCCGGTCTATGGTAACTTCGGACCGGTTGCTAGTGGGAATGATTGAGCGTTGTATGAACTCTAACCATCCTCTAGCCACGGGCTTGAGGTCATACCTTCTTAATTGAACCGGCTTTCCTCTTGAATCTCTCTTCCACTGGGCGCCCTCTTCACATATGACTGTGAGGACTTGGTCCAACCTTTGATCAAAGTTGACCCTTCTAGTGTAAGGATGTTCATCTCCTTGCATCATAGGCAAGTTGAACGCCACCCTCACACTCTCCGGACTAAAATCCAAGTATTTCCCCCGAACCATAGTAAGATAATTCTTTGGATTCGGGTTCACACTTTGGTCATGGTTCTTGGTGATCCATGCATTGGCATAGAACTCTTGAACCATCAAGATTCCGACTTGTTGAATGGGGTTGGTAAGAACTTCCCAACCTCTTCTTCGGATCTCATGTCGGATCTCCGGATATTCACCCTTTTTGAGTGAAAAAGGGACCTCGGGGATCACCTTCTTCAAGGCCACAACTTCATAGAAATGGTCTTGATGCACCCTTGAGATGAATCTTTCCATCTCCCATGACTCGGAGGTGGAAGCCTTTGCCTTCCCTTTCCTCTTTCTAGAGGTTTCTCCGGCCTTGGATGCCATAAATGGTTATGGAAAAACAAAAAGCAATGCTTTTACCACACCAAACTTAAAATGTTTGCTCGTCCTCGAGCAAAAGAAGAAAGAAGAGAGGAGAAGAAGAAGAAATGAAGGAGATGGAGAGGGCTTTGTGTTCGGCCAAAAGGGAGAAGAAGTAGTGTTTAAGGTGTGTGAAAATGAAGGAGTGAAAGAGGGTTTATATAGGAGAGGGGGAGAGAGATGTTCGGCCATTTGAGGGTGGGTTTGGGTGGGAAAGTAGTTTGAATTTGAATGGTGAGGTAGGTGGGGTTTTGTGAAGGATGGATATGAGTGGTGAAGAGAAAGATGGGATTTGATAGGTGAGGGGTTTTTGGGGAAGAGGTGTTGGGGTGATTGGTGAAGAAGAGAGAGAGTGGTAGGGTAGGTGGGGATCCTGTGGGGTCCACAGATCCTGAGGTGTCAAGGAAAAGTCATCCCTGCACCAAATGGCATGCAAAATCACGTTTTGTGCCATTTCTGGCGTTAAACGCCGGGCTGGTGCCCATTTCTGGCGTTTAACGCCAGCATCTTGCCCCTTTCTGGCGTTTAACGCCAGTCTGGTGCCCCTTTCTGGCGTTAAACGCCCAGAATGGTGCCAGACTAGGCGTTAAACGCCCACCAGCTAACCTCACTGGCGTTTAAACGCCAGTGGGTGCGTCCTCCAGGGTGTGCTGTTTTTCTTCCTGTTTTTCATTCTGTTTTTGCTTTTTTCATGGATTTTGTGACTTCTTATGATCATCAACCTACAAAAGACATAAAATAACAAAAGAAAATAGTTAATTATAAAACATTGGGTTGCCTCCCAACAAGCGCTTCTTTATTGTCATTAGCTTGACAGAGGACTCTCATGGAGCCTCACAGATTCTCAGAGCCATGTTGGAACCTCCCAACACCAAACTTAGAGTTTGAATGTGGGGGTTCAACACCAAACTTAGAGTTTGGTTGTGGCCTCCCAACACCAAACTTAGAGTTTGACTGTGGGGGCTCTGTTGGGCTCTGTTTTGAGAGAAGCTCTTCATGCTTCCTCTCCATGATGACAGAGGGATATCCTTGGGCCTTAAACACCAAGGATTCTTCATTCACTTGAATGATCAACTCTCCTCTATCAACATCAATCACAGCCTTTGCAGTGGCTAGGAAGGGTCTGCCAAGGATGATGGACTCATCCATGCACTTCCCAGTCTTTAGGACTATGAAACCAGTAGGGATGTAATGGTCTTCAACTTTAACCAGAACATCCTCTACAAGTCCATGGGCTTGTTTTCTTGAATTGTCTGCCATCTCTAGTGAGATTTTTGCAGCTTGCACCTCAGAGATCCCTAACGTCTCCATTACAGAGAGGGGCATGAGGTTTACACTTGACCCTAAGTCACACAAGGCCTTCTTGAAGGTCATGGTGCCTATGGTACAAGGTATAGAAAACTTCCCAGGATCTTGCCTCTTTTGAGGCAGTGTCTGCCTAGACAAGTCATCCAGTTCCTTGGTGAGCAAAGGGGTTCATCCTCCCAAGTCTCATTTCCAAATAACTTGTCATTTAGCTTCATGATTGCTCCAAGGTATTTAGCAACTTGCTCTTCAGTGACATACTCATCCTCTTCAGAGGAAGAATACTCATCAGAGCTCATGAATGGCAGAAGTAAGTCCAATGGAATCTCTATGGTCTCATTTTGAGCCTCAGATTCCCATGGTTCCTCAATGGGGAACTCACTGGAGGCCAGTGGACGTCTAGTGAGGTCTTCCTCAGTGGCGTTCACTGCCTCTTCTTCCTCCCAGAATTCGGCCATGTTGATGGCCTTGCACTCTCCTTTTGGATTTTCTTCAGTATTGCTTGGAAGAGTACTTGGAGGGAGTTCAGTAATTTTCTTGCTCAGCTGACCTACTTGTCCTTCCAAATTTCTGATAGAGGACCTTGTTTCAGTCATGAAACTTTGAGTGGTTTTGATCAGATCAGAGACCATGGTAGCTAAGTCAGAGGTATTATGCTTAGAGCTCTCTGTCTGTTGCTGAGAAGATGATGGAAAAGGTTTGCTATTGCTAAACCTGTTTCTTCTACCATTATTGTTATTGAAACCGTGTTGAGGTCTCTGTTGATCCTTCCATGAAAGATTTGGATGATTCCTCCATGAAGGATTATAGGTGTTTCCATAGGGTTCTCCCATGTAATTCACATCTTCTATTGAAGGGTTCTCAGGATCATAAGCTTCTTCCTCAGATGAAGCTTCCTTAGTACTGCTTGGTGCATTTTGCATTCCAGACAGACTTTGAGAAATCATATTGACTTGTTGAGTCAATATTTTGTTCTGAGCCAATATGGCATTCAGAGTGTCAATCTCAAGAACTCCTTTCTTCTGACTAGTCCCATTGTTCACAGGATTTCTTTCAGAAGTGTACATGAATTGGTTATTTGCAACCATTTCAATCAGTTCTTGAGCTTCTGCAGGCGTCTTCTTCAAATGAAGAGAGCCTCCAGCAGAGCTATCCAAAGACATCTTGGACAGTTCAGAGAGACCATCATAGAAAATACCTATGATGCTCCATTCAGAAAGCATGTCAGTGGGACACTTTCTGATCAATTGTTTGTATCTTTCCCAAGCTTCATAGAGGGATTCTCCTTCCTTTTGTCTGAAGGTTTGGACTTCCACTCTAAGCTTACTCAATTTTTGAGGTGGAAAGAACTTTGCCAAGAAGGCATTGACTAGCTTTTCCCAAGAGTCCAGGCTTTCTTTAGGTTGAGAGTCCAACCATGTTCTAGCTCTGTCTCGTACAGCAAAAGGGAATAGCATAAGTCTGTAGACCTCAGGGTCAACCCCATTAGTCTTAACAGTGTCACAGATTTGCAAGAATTCAGCTAAAAACTGATGAGGATCTTCCAATGGAAGTCCATGGAACTTGCAATTCTGTTGCATTAGAGAAACTAATTGAGGCTTAAACTCAAAGTTGTTTGCTCCAATGGCAGGGATAGAGATGCTTCTCCCATAGAAGTCGGGAGTAGGTGCAGTAAAGTCACCCAGCACCTTCCTTGCATTGTTGGCATTGTTGTTGTTTTTGGCTGCCATGTGTTCTTCTTCTTTGAAGAATTCGGTCAGGTGCTCTAAAGAGAGTTGTGCTTTGGCTTCTCTGAGCTTTCTCTTCAAGGTCCTTTCAGGTTCAGGATCAGCCTCAACAAGAATGTCTTTGTCTTTGCTCCTGCTCATAAGAAAGAGAAGAGAACAAGAAAATGTGGAATCCTCTATGTCACAGTATAGAGATTCCTTTAGGTGTCAGAGGAAAAGAAGAGTAGAAGACAGAAGTAGAAAATTCGAACTTATCAAAGGAGATGGAGTTCGAATTTTGCATTAAGGGATAGTGTTAGTCCATAAATAGAAGGATGTGAGAAGGAGGGAAGTGATTTTCGAAAATTAAGTAGAAAATTTGAAAACATTTTTTTTTTGAAAAACATTACTTAATTTTCGAAAATGAAAATGGAAAAGAAATCAAGTGATTTTTGAAAAAGATTTTGAAATTAGAAATCAAAATGATTTGATTGAAAATTATTTTGAAAAAGAAGATATGATTGATTTAAAAAAATGTGATTGAGAAGATATGATTTGAAAAACATTTTAAAAAGATTTGATTCGAAAATTAAAAACTTGACTAACAAGAAAAGATATGATTCAAACATTAAACCTTTCTCAACAGAAAAGGTAACATACTTGAAATGTTGAATCAAATCATTAATTGATAGTAAGTATCTTTAAAAATGGAAAGAAATTGATTTTGAAAAAGATTTGATTGGAAAATTGATTTGAAAAAGATTTGATTTTGAAAAGATTTTGAAAACTAAAAAAAAAATTTGATTTGAAAACAAAATCTTCCCCTCTAGCCATCCTGGCGTTAAACGCCCAAAATGGTGCACATTCTGGCGTTTAACGCCCAAAATACTACCCTTTTGGGCGTTAAACGCCCAACCAGGTACCCTGGCTGGCGTTTAAACGCCAGTCTGTCCTTCTTCACTGGGCGTTTTGAACGCCCAGCTTTTTCTGTGCAATTCCTCTGCTGTATGTTCTGAATCTTCAATTCTCTGTATTATTGACTTGAGAAGACACAAATTAAAAATATTTTTGGATTTTTAATAATAAGGAAAAATCAAAATGCAACAAGAATCAAATAACAATGCATGCAAGACACCAAACTTAGCAGTTTGTATACTACTGACACTAACAGGATGAAAATGCATATGAGACACACAAAACACTCAAGTCAATAGAATTCAAAGATTAGAGCAAGTAAATCGTCAAGAACATCTTGAAGATCACCAAGATACATGAATGAATGCATGCAATTGACACCAAACTTAAGATGAGACACTAGACTCAAACAAGAAATATTTTTGGATTTTATGATTTTTGTAAATTTTTTTGTGTTTTTCGAAAATTAAATGGAAAAAGATATCAAAATTCTTAATGAGAATTCCAGGAATCAGTGCAATGCTAGTCTAAGACTCCGGTCCAGGAATTAGACATGGCTTCACAGCCAGCCAAGCTTTCAAAGAAAGCTTCGGTCCAAAACACTAGACATGGCCAAAGGCCAGCCAAGCCTTAGCAGATCACTGCTCCAAAAGCAAGATTGATAAAAATCAACAAGCTTTTGTGATGATAAGTTGAAACCTCGGTCCAATGAGATTAGACATGGCTTCTCAGCCAGCCAGATTTCAACAAATCATCATGAAACTCTAGAATTCATCTTCAAGAATTTCGAAAAAAATAAATACCTAATCTAAGCAACAAGATGAACCGTCAGTTGTCCAAACTAGAACAATCCCTGGCAATAACGCCAAAAACTTGGTGTTGTTGCCGGATCTTGGCATTGATGTTACCAAAAGCTTGCTCAAAACTTGAACAATCCCCGGCAACGGCGCCAAAAACTTGGTGCGCGAAATTGTGAACAATACTTTTTCACAACTCTCATAATCCCCGGTCATGAACCCCAAAAACTTGGTAGCTCAATACCATGGCATTACACAACTTTGCACAACTAACCAGCAAGTGCACTGGGTCGTCCAAGTAATAAACCTTACGCGAGTAAGGGTCGATCCCACAGAGATTGTTAGTATTGAAGCAAGCTATGGTCATCTTGTAAATCTTAGTCAGGCAAACTCAATTGGTAATGGTGATGAACGAAAATAACACAAAGGTAAAGATAGAGATACTTATGTAATTCATTGGTAGGAACTTCAGATAAGCGCATGAAGATGCCTTCCCTTCCGTCTCTCTGCTTTCCTACTGTCTTCATCCAATCCTTCTTACTCCTTTCCATGGCAAGCTTGTGTAGGGTTTCACCGTTGTCAATGGCTACCTCCCATCCTCTCAGTGAAAGCGATTGCATATGCTTTGTCACAGCATAGCGGAATTCATCTGTCGGTTCTCAATCAGGCCGGAATAGAATCCAGTGATTCTTTTGCGTCTGTCACTAACGCCCCGCCCTCAGGAGTTTGAAGCACGCCACAGTCATTCAATCATTGAATCCTACTCAGAATACCACAGACAAGGTTAGACCTTCCGGATTCTCTTGAATGCTGCCATCAGTTCTTGCCTATACCACGAAGACTCTGATCTCACGGAATGGTTGGCTCGTTTGTCAGACGAGCACTCGGTTGTCAGGCGATCAACCATGCATCGTGCAATCAGGAATCCAAGAGATATTCACTAGAGCCTTGATCGCTTGTAGAACAAGAGTGGTTGTCAGTCACCTTGTTCTTGGGTGAGAATGATGATGAGTGTCACGGATCATCACATTCATCAAGTTGAAGAAAAAGTGATATCTTAGAACAAGAACAAGCGGAATTGAATGGAAGAACAATAGTAATTGCATTAATACTCGAGGTACAGCAGAGCTCCACACCTTAATCTATGGTGTGTAGAAACTCCACCGTTGAAAATACATAAGCATAAGGTCTAGGCATGGCCGAATGGCCAGCCTCCCAAAGAGGGTTCCATCATAAAAACATGATCAAAAGATCCCAAGATCGAAAGACTCTCTAATACAATAGTCAAAGGTCCTACTTATAGAAAACTAGTAGCCTAAGGTGTACAGAAATGAGTAAATGACATAAAAATCCACTTCCGGGCCCACTTGGTGTGTGCTTGGGCTGAGCAATGAAGCATTTTCGTGTAGAGACTCTTCTTGGAGTTAAACGCCAGCTTTTGTGCGAGTTTGGGCGTTTAACTCCCATTTGGGTGCCAGTTCCAGCGTTTAACGCTGGGATTCCTGAGGGTGACTTTGAACGCCGGTTTGGGCCATCAAATCTTGGGCAAAGTATGGACTATCATATATTGCTGGAAAGCCCAGGATGTCTACTTTCCAACGCCGCTGAGAGCGCGCCAATTGGGCTTCTGTAGCTCCAGAAAATCCACTTCGAGTGCAGGGAGGTCAGAATCCAACAGCATCTGCAGTCCTTTTTTGTCTCTGAATCAGATTTTTGCTCAGGTCCCTCAATTTCAGCCAAAAAATACCTGAAATCACAGAAAAACACACAAACTCATAGTAAAAGTCCAGAAAAGTGAATTTTAACTAAAAAATAATAAAAATATACTAAAAACTAACTATATCATACTAAAAACATACTAAAAACAATGCCAAAAAGCGTACAAATTATCCGCTCATCAGACACCCTTACGTACGCGAGACATGGGCATGCATACGCAGGACCCTGTTTTGGTAAAAAAATGCTTTTTTGTGAACTTCAATCTATTTTCTAACCTCCAAACCTATATGGATACCTTCTAAAGTCTTAAATTAAGTTTCTAATTATACGGAGAGGGGTAAACTTGGAGGAGGAGTTAACTTTGCAGTGAAGAAAGGCTTTGAAATAATGGTGTATGTCGAGGAAGTACGGAAATGATGATGATATTATGAATAATGACAAAATTAATAATGAATCATTTATTATTTGGTTTACGCACTTTTATTTCTCTGAGATACGAGTTTCCTTGGGGAGATACAGTGGCTAGCCAACAGTTGCTCCAGGTTGAGACAAGATACTTTGTTGACGCTATATCGCAAGATGTGGCCAGACATTTTAACTCCCCGAAAATTCCCCTAATGAGTTGAATTTGATATTGATTGAAAAAGCTATGCATAGACTCATCAGCCATAGGGCAGGCATATATCATATGTGTTCTGAGGGTTACCTGAAACTGAAGGTCGATCTTGAATGAGATCTTCTGATGTGATCGGAGCTGTTGTGTCCGACTTGTTGGATCTTGAGGTGCTGTTGATCCTTGGTCACCGGAGGGTGGTGGTACCTGCAAGAGACTCCGATGCTTAAGTTAGCATGAGCTTTATGCAGGTTTTTTGTAGAATTGGAGTATGAGTTATACCTGGGTGCTCCAGTGTATTTATAGTAGTGTGGAGTGACCTTTCTTGAGATAAGTTTTGTTATCTTATCTTATCTTTTTGTGGGTGAGATCACTTATCTTTTGGCCAGCTGCCTTCAGGTGTGCTGTGTCTTTCTGCTTTGGGCATGTTTTGGGCCTCTGTGATTTGGCCGAGCTCTTTGAGAAGAGATCGGTGAAGACCAACCTTGCAAGAGGTCGGTCGATTTTGTCTTCGTCCAGTCTAGACTTTGTAGCTCGAACCGGTATATGAACAGTGCCCCTGCTTAAGCTTCGATCTTTCTCTTGAGCTCGTGTTTTTTAAACTTCGACTCCTTTGAGGAAGTCGTGCTCAAGCATCTATGTCCAATCACATCCGGAGTTTTGTTTTTAAATACAGAGCATTTTTTGCCTTCACTCTTTTATTTCTTCACTTGTTCTTCGAGGGGGGTTACCTCCATGGGAATGTGCACGCGCTTTTAATGCCTATTGATTGGGCTTTTATTCTGTTTTGCCGTTCCATTTCCTCGCTTTATTTTTCTATTTGAAAAAGCCTTAGACCTTGGTTTTCAATTTCTTGCTTTCATCCGTTTTATTTGCTCAGTGAAGAGAGGCTTCCTTTCGTCCGTCCTTTGATTGCGCCAGTGATGACAAGTCATCATATACCTATTTTTCAATGCTTTTTCATACAAGAAATTGATGATTAGTGCATAAATATTACATTATTTTGTGCTTAATTAGAATATTTCTTTGATCTTTTAAATTTATAAATCTTGTAGGAAATAAGAAGAAAAGGAAGTACAAAATAAGCTAAAAAGGAGAAAAAAAGAGCTTTGGGGCACACTTTGAAGTTGGAGCACACTTTGGAGCCTTAGGCCACGCTTTTAAAAGCGTGGCCCATGACCAAATCAAAGAAGGAAGCAACCAGCATGCTCATTGCGCTGCTCTTGCCAAGAGCAGGGCAATATCGTGATGCAAAGTGAGGTTGGAAGAAAATTTTCGCTAAGTAAAAACCTGGGCGCTCACAGCATGACCATGCCTACTTCAAAGGGCTATAACTTGAGCTACAGACGTCCAATTGATGTGCTTTCAGTTGCGTTGGAAAGCTGACATTTAGAGATTTCCAACGATATATAGCAATCTATATTTGGCGTGAAATTGAGGCATGAGAGAAAGGCATCTTTGAGGACCAAAAATAACAAAAAATAAACCAAAGTGCAACCACCAAGGTTCGAACCAAGGATCTCTAGGAAGCCAAGCCTTAGGCACTACTTTGGTGCCAAGGAAATCAAGAAAAAAAGGCAGCGTGCTTCTCCCACCAAGTTTCGAACCAAGGACCCCCTTGGAGACAATGTTGCGCTGCCCACAAGGAGAGCAGAGCGCTACTCCTTGGCATGCACATGGGCATGCATGACACGGTCATCCTTGGCGCACACAAGGGAGGTTGGGCGCGCGCATCACAGTACGGGCAGAGGTAAGGCACGCACAAGACACCACTGCCCCACTCTCCACAAAGGCAAGGCAATCCCCTGGTGCCTCTTCAAGCCTTGGCACGCAAATTGGATACCCACACAAAGCTTCACTGCTCTGCTCTCCACAAGAGCAGAGCAGCCTCCTGGGAGCAACATGGGCCAAAATTCAACTAAAATTCCATTTAAATTCAATTCCTCTCCAAATTGAATCAAGGCCAACCAAACCCATTTCTCCTCAAATCCAAAGCAAGCAAAGCCCACATCATCACTCAAAGGCACATGGATCAATTAGATTAGGATTTTTATTTTAATTGTAATTTGTTTAAATTTCATTTTCATTTTTACTTTGTAAAGCCTATATAAAGGCATCAATTCCATCTCACTAGGAGGCTGGCTCCACTAGGGAGCATTAGGAATAGGATAGAGATCTCTCTCTTCTAGTTTTCCTTTCTTTAAATTTGAATTTTGGATTGAGATTGGAAGGAATTCTGTTTTCATTCTCTATCTGCACTTCTCTTATTCTTCTTCTGCATAATTAAGAATTGGACTTACATTTCACTTGCTGTTTGATTTACCTCTCTTCTGGTGATTATTGTCTACTTTGATCAAGGAAGGAATTGAGATCTAGACTTGTTTTCTAGTCTCTTTGATTTCCTGGATCTTCATTTTGATTTTGCAATTGAGTTGAATTTAATTTATGTTTGCTTCTTCAAGAAATTCTGCTTTCTGTTTGAGATCGGTTGCAAGTTACTGCATCTTTTACTTCTCTGTTTGATTGCCATTTACAATTTCTTGTTTGATTTCTTGAATCCCAGCTCCCAAAATCCTTTTATTCTTCCTGCAATTTAAATTTCCAGTTGCTTGATCTACTGCTTTCATTTAAATTCCCTGCTCCCACTCCCTTTTATGTTCAATGCAATTTACATTTCTTGTCATTTAAGTTTCTACAATTTACATTGCTTGCTCTTTAACTTTCTGCCCATTTACTTTCTGCACTTTTAATTCTTGCAATTTCCTTTCTATTGGCTACAATTTCACTCAATTCATCAATGTTAGCTTGACTAAACTAATCACCCACTAAAGTTGCTTGATCCATCAATCCCTGTGGGATCAACCTCACTCTAAGTGAGTTATTACTACTTGATGCGACCCGGTACACTTGCCGGTTAGTTATGTGTGTTGGAAATTCGTTTTTCCACAAAAACATCATCAAGTTTTTGGCGCCGTTGCCGGGGATTATATAGATCAACAATGATTAAGTGGGTGAGAAGTCTTGATCAAGCATTTTTCTATTTTTGTTCTCTGTTCTTAGTTGAAACCAAGGTGTTTGTGTTTTTGCCTCACTAAGCAAAACTCATCTCTGATATGAGTAATTTCAATTTTCATTGGTGTTGTGTTTTACAAAATTCAAATGGAGTTCACCTCATCTTTAAATCAAACAAACTTCATGGGATATTGCCCACCATCACAATATTATTCAAGTCATTATTCTAATGATGGTTGGGAATATCACCAAGAAGATACAAATTCTGAGCACTCCAATCCATGGAGATTTGCTTCAGAACCCCAAGATGAGCAAGAGAATCATGAGGGATACCAACCACCACCACAAAATAACTCATATCATTATCCTCATGGTGGATGGGAGTATCAACAAGGAATGAGGGAGTATGAACAATCAAGTGAAATGAACTATTTTCCAGAGCCACAAAGTGACTCATACTGTGATGGCACGTACACAAATGATGGTTGGAAAGGGAAATGCAATGATTCACATTCTAATTTTTTAAGGACATTATCACTTGATTGTGCTGTCAAAGCATACTTGGAAGAATGTTCCTCCATGCCACAAAATAATCCACACTGTGATGAATTCAATAATCAATCAAATTGTGTGTGGGAGGATCAAAACCAAGCAGCATTCAACAGTTCATACTCCACTTATCAAGAGATATCATCACTTGAGCAAACCTTCAATTCATTATTGGAAAGCTGTCAAACCTCACCTCCCAGTTTTTCATCTGAAAATTCTTCATCACTTAACTATCCTGTGACACAAAATCTCTTCCAAAACTCACAGTCCACACAACTTCCATGAATCAAGGCCTCTCAAGGCATGAAACCATGCTTGAAAGCTATGAAAGGGAAGCACAGAGATCCAGGAAAAAAACGAGAAAATTCCCTCACAAACATGGAAGTAATGTTAGCTCAACTGGTGAGTGCAACAAAGAAAGAGGAAGGGCAAGATGAGGAAGCCTCTGTATCAAGTGAACTTTCAATGAAGAATGAGGTTGTTGAAAATGAAACTGCACCTGAGGTGACAAAGGAACATGAACATTCACAACCCTCACAAACTTCCCTTGAATCTGTGATCGACAAATATGAAGAGGAAATGAAGAAATCTTGGGAAAAACAACAAACATCCTCCCTGAAAGAGCTATTAAGTCAAATATTGAGTACAAAGGAAGGAGTGGAGGAGCAAGAAAGTGAGAAAGACACTCAAGAGAAGTCACACTCAAGTGAAGCAAAGAATTACATGAAGGAAGAGCTCACTAAACCATCAATTCAAGAAGCTCTTGATGAAGAAATCACTCCAACAATCACACAACCACCAAGTCTTGAATCCAAAGAAGTGAAGGCAACTAACAAGAGCACCAATCATGTCCCTGGTCCAGCAAGCAAGGTCAATCAAGCCATATACAAAAGGAAGTTTGCTGAGGAGAGGCCAAGACAAGGGACACTAGTTGAAACTTCTCCCCCCTTGAGGTCATTCCTCTTAACAAATTCTAAGAAGAGGAAGAAAGTGAAGAACAGGTAGACAGTAGGTACATTTCTTCTCCTTGCTTTGTTTAAATTTCAATAAATTGGCATATGATTACATTCTAAGTTTGGTGTTGCCTTGCAACAAATTATTTTCAATCTTTTTGGATGATTGCATCAAATCAAAAATGAAAGTGAGACACCAAAATTCTTAGTTTGGTGTGCCACTTAGTTTCTATGCAAATCATTCAAGCAACACTACTTGTCTGCATATCATAATGCCTCTGCAGTTTTATTTTTCTCTTCTAATTTGACACTTTCTCATTCTACTTGCTTTAGTCATTTTTCTATTTTTAAATGCTTTCATTTAGTTTGCTTATTAACTGTTTTTGTTAATACATCACCAGGACATCCTTATTCATGACAGACTCTTCATTTGGTGATTGTATTTAACAAATAACAGTTTCTTTTGTTTAGTTTTAGTTCAAATAATTTGACATATGGTTGTATTCTAAGTTTGGTGTTGCTAAGCAACAAAATTTGGTTCCAATATCTACTAGATACTTGCATCAATTCCAAGTGAAAGTGTCACACTAAGTTTGATGTGCCACTTATTCTTTATGCAAAGTATTGTGCACACCTTCTTATGCTTGCAATCAAAATGTCGCTGTCTCTTGTGCCTTGATTGTTATTTTTCATTTTTGCTTGCTTGCAACACATGTAATGCTAACATTTCATTGTGTAAGACATTCATGATCCATCTTAGCCCCATAGCCATTATTCTAATTGTTGCTTGAGGATGAGCAAGCATTCTGAGTTTTGCAATGGAAAGAGGAAGAATAGAGGAAAAAGGACATCAATAATGAAGATGAACTACAAGGTTGTAGAGTTCCTTTTCTTCTCATTTGTTTTCAGCACTTAAATTGCATGATTGTCTTCATCTTTTCTGTTTACATGTGTGTATGAATAAAGCATAGCTTGAATCTTGATTTGTAACATGTTGCTGCGGCATTATGACTACCAACTTGAGCTTTGTGAATTCAAAAGCAATAAAGCATCATGATCATAAACAAACAAGGAATTAAAGAAGATTTTAGCATGTGCATACAAGTATTGGAAAGCTAGTATGATTAATTTTTGCTCAATTTCATTGAATTTTATTTAATTGAAGTTTTTATCTAGGACATTTTGTGAAATCTTTTGAAATCATGAAAACGTTGAAGAAGCAAATACAATTAAAGCAAGAAAAGAAAAAGGGAAAGAATGAGAAAGCTGAAGGCTCTGAGTACCAATGGCAATTTATTTGCTAAGTACTTGTGGTGTTTATGTATCAAGCCAAATGCTTGAAAACAAAACACTTAGAAGTCAAGGCTAGGCTCAAGTGCAAAAGCACTCCCTCAAAGCTCAAGGCTCTGAGCATCAATGATTAGAGAGTTAAGAAAAGAAACAAATGAGCTTAATGAAGTCCTCTAATTAAATGCTTGTGGTGCTTATGTATCAAGTGGTAATACTTGAAAACAAAGCATTTAGAAGTCGTAGCTTTGTTATCAACTCATGGGGCAAAGCACCCAAAAGGAGAAGCTAATAAGAAAAACAAAAGCTTGTTTCAAGGAAGAAATATAAGAGAAAGATTTCATAAATTGAGCTAGATAGAAGCATCAATCATTTACATCCCTTTTGTGATTGTAGCATGCTTAGAAAACTAGCTAACCATGAATATTGAGTTGCTATTCTTCTTACCTTGGATTGTCAATCTTTATTGCATGATCTTTTCTTGCTTGGGGACAAGCAAGGTTTAAGTTTGGTGTTGTGATGACAAGTCATCATATACCTATTTTTCAATGCTTTTTCATACAAGAAATTGATGATTAGTGCTTAAATATTGCATTCTTTTGTGCTTAATTAGAACATTTCCTTGATCTTTTAAATTTATAAATCTTGTAGGAAATAAGAAGAAAAAGAAGCAAAGAAGCACAAAATAAGCTAAAAAGGAGAAAAAAAGAGCTTTGGGGCACACTTTGAAGTTGGAGCACACTTTGGAGCCTTAAGCCACGCTTTTAAAAGCGTGGCCCATAACCAAATCAAAGAAGGAAGCAACCAGCACGCACATTGCTCTGCTCTTGCCAAGAGCAGGGCAATATGGTGATGCAAAGTGAGGTTGGAAGAAAATTTTCGCTAAGTTAAAACTTGGGCGCTCACAGCATGACCTTGCTTACTTCAAAGGGCTATAACATGAGCTACAAACGTCCAATTGATGTGCTTCTAGTTGCGTTGGAAAGCTGACATTCAGAGCTTTCCAACGATATATAGCAATCCATATTTGGTGTGAAATTGAGGCACAAGTGAAAGGCATCTTTGAGAAACAAAAATAAGCAAAAATAAACCAAAGTGCAACCACCAAGGTTCGAACCAAGGATCTCTAGGAAGCCAAGCATTAGGCGCTACTTTGGTGCCAAGGAAATCAAGAAAAAAAGGCAGCGTGCTTCTCCCACCAAGTTTCGAACCAAGGACACCCTTGGAGACAATGTTGCGCTGCCCACAAGGAGAGCAGAGCGCTACTCCTTGGCATGCACATGGGCATGCATGACACGAGCATCCTTGGCGCACACAAGAGAGCTTGGGCGCGCACATCACAGCATGGGCAGAGGCAAGGCCCACACAAGACACCACTGCCCCGCTCTCCACAAGGGCAGGGCAATCCCCTGTGCTTCTCCAAGCCTTGGCACGTAAATTGGATACCCACACAAAGCTTCACTGCTCTGCTCTCCACAAGAGCAGAGCAGCCTCCTGGGAGCAACATGGGCCAAAATTCAACTAAAATTCCATTTAAATTCAATTCCTCTCCAAATTGAATCAAGGCTAACCGAACCCATTTCTCCTCAAATCCAAAGCAAGCAAAGCCCACATCATCACTCAAAGGCACATGGATCAATTAGATTAGGATTTTCATTTTAATTGTAATTTGTTTTAATTTCATTTTCATTTTCACTTTGTAAAGCCTATATAAAGGCATCAATTCCATCTCACTAGGTGGCTGGCTCCACTAGGGAGCATTAGGAGTAGGATAGAGATCTCTCTCTTCTAGTTTTCCTTTCTTTAAATTTGAATTTTGGATTGAGATTGGAAGGAATTCTGTTTTCATTCTCCATCTGCACTTCTCTTATTCTTCTTCTGCATATTTAAGAATTGGATTTACATTTCACTTGCTGTTTGATTTACTTCTCTTCTGGTGATTATTGTCTACTTTGATCAAGGAAGGAATTGAGATCTAGACTTGTTTTCTAGTCTCTTTGATTTCCTGAGATCTTCATTTTGATTTTGCAATTGAGTTGAATTTAATTTCTGTTTGCTTCTTCAAGCAATTCTGCTTTCTGTTTGAGATTAGTTGCAAGTTACTGCATCTTTTACTTCTCTGTTTGATTGCCATTTACAATTTCTTGTTTGATTTCTTGAATCCCAGCTCCCAAAATCCTTTTATTCTTCCTGCAATTTAAATTTCCAGTTGATTAATTTAGTGCTTTCATTTAAATTCCCTGCTCCCACTCCCTTTTATATTCAATGCAATTTACATTTCTTGTCATTTAAGTTTCTACAATTTATATTGCTTACTCTTTAAGTTTCTGCCCATTTACTTTCTGCACTTTTAATTCTTGCAATTTGCTTTCTGTTGGCTACAATTTCACTCAATTCATCAATGTTAGCTTGACTAAACTAATCACCCACTAAAGTTGCTTGATCCATCAATCCCTGTGGGATCGACCTCACTCTAAGTGAGTTATTACTACTTGATGCGACCCGGTACACTTGCCGGTTAGTTATGTGTGTTGGAAATTCGTTTTTCCACAAAAACACCATCAAGTTTTTGGCGCCGTTGCCGGGGATTGATTTAGATCAACAATGATTAAGTGGGTGAGAAGTCTAGATCAAGCATTTTTCTGTTTTTGTTCTCTGTTCTAAGTTGAAACCAAGGTGTTTGTGTTTTTGCCTCACTAAGCAAAACTCATCTCTGATATGAGTAATTTCAATTTTCATTGGTGTTGTGTTTTACAAAATTCAAATGGAGTTCACCTCATCTTTTAATCAAACAAACTTCATGGGATATTGCCCACCATCACAATATGATTCAAGTCATTATTCTAATGATGGTTGGGAATATCACCAAGAAGATACAAATTCTGAGCACTTCAATCCATGGAGATTTGCTTCAGAACCCCAAGATGAGCAAGAGAATCATGAGGGATACCAACCACCACCAAAAAATAATTCATATCATTATCCTCAAGGTGGATGGGAGTATCAACAAGGAATGAGGGAGTATGAACAATCAAGTGAAATGAACTATTTTCCAGAGCCACAAAGTGACTCATACTGTGATGGCACGTACACAAATGATGGCTGGGAAGGGAAATGCAACGATTCACATTCTAATTATTTAAGGACATTATCACTTGATTGTGCTGCCAAAGCATACTTGGAAGAATGTTCCTCCATGCCACAAAATAATCCACACTGTGATGAATTCAATAATCAATCAAATTGTGTGTGGGAGGATCAAAACCAAGTAGCATTCAACAGTTCATACTCCACTTATCAAGAGATATCATCACTTGAGCAAACCTTCAATTCATTCATGGAAAGCTATCAAACCTCACGTTCCAGTTTTTCATCTGAAAATTCTTCATCACTTAACTATTCTGTGACATAAAATCTCTTCCAAAACTCACAGTCCACACAAACTTCCATGAATCAAGGCCTCTCAAGGCTTGAAACCATGCTTGAAAGCTATGAAAGGGAAGCGCAGAGATCTTGGAAAGAATGAGAAAATTCCCTCACAAACATGGAAGTAATGTTAGCTCAATTGGTGAGTGCAACAAAGAAAGAGGAAGGGAAAGATGAGGAAGCCTCTGTATCAAGTGAACTTTCAATAAAGAATGAGGTTGTTGAAAATGAGACTGCACCTGAGGTGACAAAGGAACATGAACATTCATAACCCTCACAAACTTCCCTTGAATCTGTGATCGACAAATATGAAGAGAAAATGAAGAAATCTTGGGAAAAACAACAAACATCCTCCCTGAAAGAGCTATTAAGTCAAATATTGAGTACAAAGGAAGGAGTGGAGGAGCAAGAAAGTGAGGAAGACACTCAAGAGAAGTCACACTCAAGTGAAGCAAAGAATTACATGAAGGAAGAGCTCACTGAACCATCAATTCAAAAAGCTCTTGATGAAGAAATCACTCCAACAATCACACAACCATCACGTCTTGAATCCAAAGAAGTGAAGGCAACTAACAAGAGCACCAATCATGTCCCTAGTCCAGCAAGCAAGGTCAATCAAGCCATATACAAAAGGAAGCTTGCTGAGGAGAGGCCAAGACAAGGGACACTAGCTAAAACTTCTCCCCCCTTGAGGTCATTCCTCTTAACAAATTGGAAGAAGAGGAAGAAAGTGAAGAACAGGTAGACAGTAGGTACATTTCTTCTCCTTGCTTTGTTTAAATTTCAATAAATTGGCATATGATTACATTTTAAGTTTGGTGTTGCCTTGCAACAAATTATTTTCAATCTTTTTGGATGATTGCATCAAATCAAAAATGAAAGTGAGACACCAAGATTCTTAGTTTGGTGTGCCACTTATTTTCTATGCAAATCATTCAAGCAACACTACTTGTCTGTATAATCATAATGCCTCTGCAGTTTTATTTTTCTCTTCTAATTTGACACTTTCTCATTCTACTTGCTTTAGTCATTTTTCTGTTTTTAAATGCTTTCATTTAGTTTGCTTATTAACTGTTTTTGTTAATACATCACCAAGACATCCTTATTCATGACAGACTCTTCATTTGGTGATTGTATTTAACAAATAACAGTTTCTTTTGTTTAGTTTTAGTTCAAATAATTTGACATATGGTTGCATTCTAAGTTTGGTGTTGCTATGCAGCAAAATTTGGTTCCAATACTACTAGATACTTACATCAATTCCAAATGAAAGTGTCACACTAAGTTTGGTGTGCCACTTATTCTTTATGCAAAGTATTGTGCACACCTTCTTATGCTTGCAATCAAAATGTCACTGTCTCTTGTGCCTTGATTGTTATTTTTCATTTTTGCTTGCTTGCAACACATGTAATGCTAACATTTCATTGTGTAAGACATTCATGATCCATCTTAGCCCCATAGCCATTATTCTAATTGTTGCTTGAGGATGAGCAAGCATTCTGAGTTTGGCAAGGGAAAGAGGAAGAATAGAGGAAAAAGGACAACAATAATGAAGATGAACTACAAGGTTGTAGAGTTCCTTTTCTTCTCATTTGTTTTCAGCACTTAAATTGCATGATTGTCTTCATCTTTTCTGTTTACATGTGTGTATGAATAAAGCATAGCTTGAATCTTGATTTTTAACATGTTGCTGCGGCATTATGACTACCAACTTGAGCTTTGTGAATTCAAAAGCAATAAAGCATCATGATCATAAACAAACAAGGAATTAAAGAAGATTTTAGCATGTGCATACAAGTATTGGAAAGCTAGTATGATTAATTGTTGCTCAATTGCATTGGATTTTATTTAATTGAAGTTTTTATCTAGGACATTTTGTGAAATCTTTTGAAATCATGAAAACCTTGAAGAAGCAAATACAATTAAAGCAAGAAAAGAAAAAGGGAAAGAATGAGAAAGCTGAAGGCTCTGAGTACCAATGGCAATTTATTTGCTAAGTACTTGTGGTGTTTATGTATCAAGCCAAATGCTTGAAAACAAAACACTTAGAAGTCAAGGCTAGGCTCAAGTGCAAAAGCACTCCCTCAAAGCTCAAGGCTCTGAGCATCAATGATTAGAGAGTTAAGAAAAGAAACAAATGAGCTTAATGAAGTCCTCTAATTAAATGCTTGTGGTGCTTATGTATCAAGTGGTAATACTTGAAAACAAAGCATTTAGAAGTTGTAGCTTTGTTATCAACTCATGGGGCAAAGAACCCAAAAGGAGAAGCTAATAAGAAAAACAAAAGCTTGTTTCAAGGAAGAAATATAAGAGAAAGATTTCATAAATTGAGCTAGATAGAAGCATCAATCATTTACATCCCTTTTGTGATTGTAGCACGCTTAGAAAACTAGCTAACCATGAACATTGAGTTGCTATTCTTCTTACCTTGGATTGTCAATCTTTATTGCATGATTCTTTTCTTGCTTGGGGACAAGCAAGGTTTAAGTTTGGTGTTGTGATGACAAGTCATCATAAACCTATTTTTCAATGCTTTTTCATACAAGAAATTGATGATTAGTGCTTAAATATTGCATTCTTTTGTGCTTAATTAGAATATTTCCTTGATCTTTTAAATTTATAAATCTTGTAGGAAATAAGAAGAAAAAGACGCAAAGAAGCACAAAATAAGCTAAAAAGGAGAAAAAAAGAGCTTTGGGGCACACTTTGAAGTTGGAGCACACTTTGGAGCCTTAGGCCACGCTTTTAAAAGCGTGGCCCATGACCAAATCAAAGAAGGAAGCAACCAGCACGCACATTGCTCTGCTCTTGCCAAGAGCAGGGCAATATGGTGATGCAAAGTGAGGTTGGAAGAAAATTTTCGCTAAGTTAAAACCTGGGCGCTCACAGCATGACCATGCCTACTTCAAAGGGCTATAACATTAGCTACAAACGTCCAATTGATGTGCTTCTAGTTGCGTTGGAAAGCTGACATTCAGAGCTTTCCAACGATATATAGCAATCAATATTTGGCGTGAAATTGAGGCACGAGTGAAAGGCATCTTTGAGAACCAAAAATAAGCAAAAATAAACCAAAGTGCAACCACCAAGGTTCGAACCAAGGATCTCTAGGAAGCCAAGCCTTAGGCGCTACTTTGGTGCCAAGGAAATCAAGAAAAAAAGGCAGAGTGCTTCTCCCACCAAGTTTCGAACCAAGGACCCCCTTGGAGACAATGTTGCGCTGCCCACAAGGAGAGCAGAGCGCTACTCCTTGGCACGCACATGGGCATGCATGACACGGGCATCCTTGGCGCACACAAGAGAGCTTGGGCGCGCGCATCACAGCTCGGGCAGATGCAAGGCACGCACAAGACACCACTGCCCCGCTCTCCACAAGGGCAGGACAATCCCCTGGTGCCTCTCCAAGCCTTGGCACGCAAATTGGATACCCACACAAAGCTTCACTGCTCTGCTCTCCACAAGAGCAGAGCAGCCTCCTGGGAGCAACATGGGCCAAAATTCAACTAAAATTCCATTTAAATTCAATTCCTCTCCAAATTGAATCAAGGCCAACCAAACCCATTTCTCCTCAAATCCAAAGCAAGCAAAGCCCACATCATCACTCAAAGGCACATGGATCAATTAGATTAGGATTTTCATTTTAATTGTAATTTGTTTTAATTTCATTTTCATTTTCACTTTGTAAAGCCTATATAAAGGCATCAATTCCATCTCACTAGGAGGCTGGCTCTACTAGGGAGCATTAGGAGTAGGATAGAGATCTCTCTCTTCTAGTTTTCCTTTCTTTAAATTTGAATTTTGGATTGAGATTGGAAGGAATTCTGTTTTCATTCTCAATCTGCACTTCTCTTATTCTTCTTCTGCATAATTGAGAATTGGATTTACATTTCACATGTTGTTTGATTTACTTCTCTTCTGGTGATTATTGTCTACTTTGATCAAGGAAGGAATTGAGATCTAGACTTGTTTTCTAGTCGCTTTGATTTCCTGAGATCTTCATTTTGATTTTGCAATTGAGTTGAATTTAATTTCTGTTTGCTTCTTCAAGCAATTCTGCTTTCTGTTTGAGATTAGTTGCAAGTTACTGCATCTTTTACTTCTCTGTTTGATTGCCATTTACAATTTCTTGTTTGATTTCTTGAATCCCAGCTCCCAAAATCCTTTTATTCTTCCTGCAATTTAAATTTCCAGTTGCTTGATTTACTGCTTTCATTTAAATTCCCTACTCCCACTCCCTTTTATATTCAATGCAATTTACATTTCTTGTCATTTAAGTTTCTACAATTTACATTGCTTGCTCTTTAAGTTTCTGCCCATTTACTTTCTGCACTTTTAATTCTTGCAATTTCCTTTCTGTTGGCTACAATTTCACTCAATTCATCAATGTTAGCTTGACTAAACTAATCACCCACTAAAGTTGCTTGATCCATCAATCCCTGTGGGATCGACCTCACTCTAAGTGAGTTATTACTACTTGATGCGACCCGGTACACTTGCCGGTTAGTTATGTGTGTTGGAAATTCGTTTTTCCACAAAAACACCATCAAGTTTTTGGCGCCGTTGCCGGGGATTGATTTAGATCAACAATGATTAAGTGGGTGAGAAGTCTAGATCAAGCATTTTTCTATTTTTGTTCTCTGTTCTAAGTTAAAACCAAGGTGTTTGTGTTTTTGCCTCACTAAGCAAAACTCATCTCTGATATGAGTAATTTCAATTTTCATTGGTGTTGTGTTTTACAAAATTCAAATGGAGTTCACCTCATCTTTTAATCAAACACACTTCATGGGATATTGCCCACCATCACAATATGATTCAAGTCATTATTCTAATGATGGTTGGGAATATCACCAAGAAGATACAAATTCTGAGCACTCCAATCCATGGAGATTTGCTTCAGAACCCCAAGATGAGCAAGAGAATCATGAGGGATACCAACCACCACCACAAAATAATTTATATCATTATCCTCATGGTGGATGGGAGTATCAACAAGGAATGAGGGAGTATGAACAATCAAGTGAAATGAACTATTTTCCAGAGCCACAAAGTGACTCATATTGTGATGGCACGTACACAAATGATGGCTAGGAAGGAAAATGCAATGATTCACATTCTAATTATTTAAGGACATTATCACTTGATTGTGCTGCCAAAGCATACTTGGAAGAATGTTCCTCCATGCCACAAAATAATCCACACTGTGATGAATTCAATAATCAATCAAATTGTGTGTGGGAGGATCAAAACCAAGTAGCATTCAACAGTTCATACTCCACTTATCAATAGATATCATCACTTGAGCAAACCTTCAATTCATTCATGGAAAGCTGTCAAACCTCACCTCCCAGTTTTTCATCTGAAAATTCTTCATCACTTAACTATCCTGTGACATAAAATCTCTTTCAAAACTCACAGTCCACACAAACTTCCATGAATCAAGGCCTCTCAAGGCTTGAAACCATGCTTGAAAGCTATGAAAGGGAAGCACAGAGATCCTGGAAAGAATGAGAAAATTTCCTCACAAACATAGAAGTAATGTTAGCTCAATTGGTGAGTGCAACAAAGAAAGAGGAAGGGAAAGATGAGGAAGCCTCTGTATCAAGTGAACTTTCAATAAAGAATGAGGTTGTTGAAAATGAAACTGCACCTGAGGTGACAAAGGAACATGAACATTCATAACCCTCACAAACTTTCCTTGAATCTGTGATCGACAAATATGAAGAGGAAATGAAGAAATCTTGGGAAAAACAACAAACATCCTCCCTGAAAGAGCTATTAAGTCAAATATTGAGTACAAAGGAAGGAGTGGAGGAGCAAGAAAGTGAGGTAGACACTTAAGAGAAGTCACACTCAAGTGAAGTAAAGAATTACATGAAGGAAGAGCTCACTGAACCATCAATTCAAAAAGCTCTTGATGAAGAAATCACTCCAACAATCACACAACCACTACGTCTTGAATCCAAAGAAGTGAAGGCAACTAACAAGAGCACCAATCATGTCCCTGGTCCAGCAAGCAAGGTCAATCAAGCCATATACAAAAGGAAGCTTACTGAGGAGAGGCCAAGACAAGGGACACTAGCTGAAACATCTCCCCCCTTGAGGTCATTCCTCTTAACAAATTGGAAGAAGAGGAAGAAAGTGAAGAACAGGTAGACAGTAGGTACATTTCTTCTCCTTGCTTTGTTTAAATTTCAATAAATTGGCATATGATTACATTCTAAGTTTGGTGTTGCCTTGCAAATAATTATTTTCAATCTTTTTGGATGATTGCATCAAATCAAAAATGAAAGTGGATATAAAACCTTCTTAGTTTGTTTGGATGACTTTCTTAGACTTGTTTTGGAATTATCTTTTTTGAGTAGTATTTCTTCTCAGGAGTTTTATACCCTTTTAGCTACGTTCTTCGGTCCTGGGCTTTTCGACCTTCTGGACCTTTTTGGAGGTCGCGCTCCTTCTTTAGCTAATGTCGATGGTGGACAAAATTGTGATTCATATGTTATTGCATTTTGTAAAATTCATTGCTTTTTCTTTCCCTGGCAATGGCACCAAAAACATGATGCCAATACCATGGTTTACAACTATGTGTGGTCACAACTCTGTTCAACTTAACCAGCAAGTGTACTGGTTCATCCAAGTAATACCTTACGTGAGTAAGGGTCGATCCCACAGAGATTGTTGGTATGAAGCAAGCTATGGTCACCTTGTAAATCTCAGTTCGGCAGATTAAATGGTTTATGATAAGTTCGAAAATAAATAATAAACAGAAAATAAAATAGTAAATAGTTACTCATATAATTCCATGGTGGAAATTTCAGATAGGCATATGGAGATGCTGTGCTCCTCTTGAATATCTACTTTCTTATTACATTCATCCAATCCTTCTTACTCCTTTCCATGGCAAGCTGTATGTAGGGCATCACCGTTGTCAATGGCTACATCCCATCCTCTCACTGAAAATGGTCCTATGCTCTGTCACAGCACGGCTAATCATCTGTCGGTTCTCAATCAGGTTGGAATAGAATCCCTTGATTCTTTTGCGTCTGTTACTAACGCCCAGCCTTCAGGAGTTTGAAGCTCGTCACAGTCATTCAATACCGGAATCTTACTCGGAATACCACAGACAAGGTTAGACTTTCCAGATTCCTGGAATCCTACTCGGAATACCATAGACAAGGTTAGACTTTCTGAATTCCCATGAATGCCGCCATCTATCTAGCTTATACCACGAAGATTCTGTTGGGGAATCTAAGAGATATGCGCCCGGCCTAAGGTAGAACGGAAGTGGTTGTCAGTCACGTGCGTTCATAGATGAGAATGATGATGAGTGTCACGGATCATCACATTCATCAAGTTGAAGTGCAACGTATATCTTGGAATAAGAATAAAAGAGGATTGAATAGAAAATAATAGTAATTGTATTGAAACTTGAGGAACAGCAGAGCTCCATGACGATTGGATTTTTGACGGTTTAGAATTTCTCAAATAAATTCTCGTTGTAAAGTATAGTTTCTAAGCCAAACAATAATCCTTTCGTACAAAAAGTTGTTTGTCACTAGTACAAACCCCTAAAATTTATAAACCGAAGTATTGGACCTCGGGTCGTTCTCCCTAGGATTACAATAAAGTGTTTTGTTATTGGTTGTGAGTTATTTTGGGGTTTTTGATAAGAGGCATGAAAGTAAATGGCAATGAAAGTAAACTAACAACTATAAAAGCTCTTGGCAAGATATGAGAACTAGAAGTCCTATCCTAGTTATCTTACTCAATTGTGATGGGAATTGTTCATTGCTCCCACTTAGTCAACCTCTAACCATGGAGGAAGGTCAAGTGGATGAATCAATTTGATTCCTCAAGTCCTAATCAAATCCTAAAGGAAAGACTAGCTTTAGAGATATTCAAATCAATTAGCAACTTCTAATTATCAATCAACAAAGGAATTAGAGAACTCAAGAGTCACTAATTACTCTACCTAGGCCAAGAGGGACAAAATCTACTCTAAAACCCAACCAAGCATTTCATCAAACACATGGAAGGCATAAATGGAAAACATAGTAAATCAACAACAAGAACAAAACTAACAACAATTATTGCAAAGAATTAACAACAACAATCAAGGAAATCACAATTATCATGAATTACCTCAAATTGCATTATTGAAATGAAACTAAAGAACAACAATCTATCCAAAACAAAATGAAGAATTACAATTGTAGAAGCACATAACTAGAAAGAGAGAGATGAGAAGATTGAGAATTGATAAAGGGAAATTGAATCAAAGTATGAATAAAACCTAGATCTAAGAAGAGAAATCAACCTAAACCTAATCCTAATTCTAGAGAGAAGTGAGAGCTTCTCTCTCTAGAAAACTAAACTAAAGCTAATCCCTAGTGAGTGTGTGTGTATGTATGAACATGTGTTGTCAATCCCCTTCAATCCTTGGCTTTTATGTGCATTTTGGTGCCAAAGTTGGTTGCTGAAACCTCTCCAAAATCGCCAGGCACGTGTTACATAAATGAAGCCATGTGCCATCATCGGCGCGTGCGCGCACGGTACGCGTGCGCGTCCTTGGCCTGTTTCGCAATGTGCGTGCGAGCGCCTTGTGCGCGTGCGCGTGTATGGCCTGGATCGATTCTTTTGGCTTTTAATGCTTCTCTCCACCTGTATGCTTCTTTCCTTGCTTCCCTTGATCCATGCCTAGCCTATTTCATCCTGAGATTACTAGCAAACACATCAAGGCATCTTATAGAATCAAAGAGAAATTAGAATTCATCAAGATAAGACTTAAAAAGCATGTTTTTACACTTAAGCACAAATATGGGAGAGATAACAAAACCATGCTAATTCATAGGCTAAATGTGACAAAAGGTTATCAAAATACTCTAAATTCAATACACAACAAACCGTCAAATTGGGGTTTGTCAACCTCCCCACACTTAAACCTTAGCATGTCCTCATGCTAAAATAAGAAGGAACCAAAGGTTATGACATTTATTGAATGCAACTAAACTATATGAGTCCTATCTAAATGCGACTACCCTAAGATAAATGCAAATGCTAAATTCAAACATGTCAAATTGCCAAGAGAGCATGTGTAAGCACAAGGGCTAGGCAATAGGAATTAATTCCAACCACAATTGTATTGAATTATCAACAAGAATTTAAACTTGCAAGAATATAGATAATATGGGTGAACACATGTGGTTGAACTTTTGAACCCTCACCGGATTGTGTATCCGCTCTATTCACTCAAGTGTTTCAGGGTCAATTCACTCGATTCTCTTCTAATCAAGCTTTCCGAAATTTGATTTTCTTCTAACACTCAACAATTATTCAATGCATGCATACATTCATCATGAGGTCTTTCATTTAGGTTGTAATGGGGTTAGGGTCAAGGTAGGATCATTTATGGTTAAGTGGGCTAGAATTCGAATCTTTGATTAGCATAGACTTCCCCACCTAATTATATAATGACCTATACAAACTCAAACTATTCTAACTATCCATTCTTCACTTTTTCTTACATATTCATGCATTTCCTATTTGATTCATAACACCTATGTATTGATCCCTTTTTATTGACTTCACTTTGGGGCATTTTGTCCCCTTTTTATTATTTTCTTTCTTTTGTCTTTCTTTTTTCTATTCTCTTTTGTTTTTTTTTTCTTTTCTTTTCATCATCATTTTTTTTTCAATGCATAAGGTCTATTCATTTGATTAATACATGAGTATGTACCCAATTCCTGAACATGAAAGTGTACTACCCCTTTTATTCTATCCAATGTTCCCAAGCCTCACCAACGTTGAATAATAAACACTCTCATTAGCCTAGGCTAATCAAAGATCCAAACAAGGACTTTTCATTGGTTTTCCGCCTTAGGCTTGTAATGAGCTAAATTGAGAATAAGTTGGTTAAGCATAGGCTCAAAATTGGCTAACAATGAAGAGTGAAAGGTTGGCTATTTGGGTAAGTGGCTAATGAAGTAATGGCCTCAATCATATAAATGCATAAATACAAGAAATAAATGGACATATAGAATCAAGCAAATCAAGGATTACAATCATAGAAAGAGAACAATTTCACACAAGAATGGAAAATAAGTGGTTATAAAATGTAACCACATCAATAGGCTCAAGTCTCACAAGCTTGTGTTCTTAGTTCAATACATGCTTCACAAAGTATGAAATTCAAGCAAGCTTTACCAAAAGTTTTCCTTTCAATCAATCGGGTTAATGCCCTATATTTAAACTTCTTGGAAAATTTCAATGTTTGACTAAGCATTGTTGTGATTGAAAAATTCAAAAATTTTCTTAGTTCACCCTTTTCCTTTTTTTTTCACTTTAAACCAATTTCCTATGCAAAAAGGGTGACTAAATATTTGCAATCCAAAATATGATTTCTAATCACAACCACAACTAAAAGTAAAGATAAACAAAAATGTATAAAGAGGAATCCAACTGAGAGTACGAAATCTATCATCCAAAACATCTAAAAATCTCCAAAAGCATTAAAATATCTAAAATCCAAGATAAGCAATAAGAGTATCCAAAGCAAACTAGAAGTGCATCCAAATATATACAAAATGTGCGAAATAGGATAACTAGGCTGAAAAGTTCACCGGTTCCCAAATAATGCTACCGGTGCCCTCCCCACACTTAAAACCAAGCATCGTCCTCGATGCTAAACTGGAGGATCAGTGGGAGGTACAACGATAGGCTCAGGCTCTGACTGTGGGACCGGCTCCTCCTGAGTCTCTGGTGGCTCTGCAGTGTCTGGGGCATCCTGCTGGACCGGTGGCTCCGCAGCCTCCTCCTGATGATCCTGCTCATCGGAGGCCGGAGAATCGGGAAGAGGGGGTAGCTCAAGGCCCTGGGCCACAAACATCTGGTCTATCCAATCCAGGCGGCGTCGGATATGGCGCTTCTCACGCTCTAAGAACCGGAAAAGACGCTGGACTAGGAGATATGTAGGCTCTGGTGCTGCTGGTGGATCAGTGGATGATGAAGGAGCTGCAGCTGTAGAAGATGATGGGGCAGCTGTAGGGGCTGAAGGTGAAGGTGTCCCCACAACAGCTCTGGCCCGAGACCGGCGTCTAGCAAGTGGCCTCTCGTGCACCCAACCACCCCAGGGAATGGTAACCTCCCTGTCATCAGCATCAGGGGGCGGGGGTCGCACATCATCATCCAACCAAGGAACCTCAGCTAGGGCCGCCATACTCGTGACCAATGTAGGAAATGGAAGTAGGCCACAAATATGCGCCCGCCACATACACTGCCGGATGAGCCTAGGGAAAGAGACCTCCTTCCCCTCCATGACACACCCAATGAGTAGAAGCATCTCCATAGGAATCTCAGAGAAGTGGGTGGTGGGAAGGACATAGCAAGCAAAGATCATCTGCCAAGTCTTGGCCTCTCTAGTCAGATGAGTAAACAACATCCCTTTCGGCTTGGTGTTGTTGGCATCCATAACCCAAGTAGCCTCTGGTAACCCAATAACAGTCCTGAGTGCCTCATAATCAAAGGTCATGCTGTGTATGGCTAACGCAGCCTGCTGATGGGCACACAATTCATCCGAGACATGCCTGCACTGTAGCGCCTCCTCAATGGCAGTCTCAGTGATCATAATCTCCCTACCCCTCACCTGAACCGAATCTAATGTCGGACGGAAGAAGTTGCAGTAGAATTCCTTCACCCAAGAAACATTGACATCCCCCAAATCCCGGTCAACAAAGTCAATACCCAAATCAATGATCCGACCGGAAATAGAACGTCTCACATCCATCGGGAGAAGTAGCTTATTCTCAATGTTGAGCTTTGTAGTCCGATATTTAGAAAACCGGAGCTCACAGTAGAGATTAGGGAATTTGTCCGGATTGGTGGAAGGTAACTGCTGATTTTCTTTGTCCACATCATTCAGTGGATTCTTGGCATAATTCTTATATGTGGAAGGAAGAGAAGGGGTAGAGTGTTTTCTCTTTTTGGAGGTAGTGGTGATGGCTTTGCCTTTGTCAGACATCCTGAAAAATATGATAGGATATATAAGACATTTAGCATTTAACAAATAAAGCATGTTCAGGAGACAAATGACAAAAAGAAACAACCATGATGTTGCAATGAATATGCAAAAGTGAACAAATATACCAAGAAAGCAAGTGTCATTAAAAGTAACAACTCATATTCAAAATGCAAGAATATCATCATAAATTTGAAAGAATTGTTAAAGAGTAAGCGGAAGTTAGATGGTTAAAGAAATTAATGAGGTTAGAAAGGTAGATTAGTGATATGATGATATTTATGCATAATGAAAAGAAAAGTTGTGGCTCATGTTCACAAATATTGTGCAAATCCGGGAAATCAAAAGGAAAAGAAAGTTGCCCAAGTTTGAAATAAAGATCAAAATGAAACCAATTTCCTTGAAAATCGGGCAGCATTCCGGCTTAAAACAGGACGTTCCCGGATAGCAAATCAGCACAAGAAGCATAGAAAACAACATCAAATAGGCAAAGCATCAAAAATCTCAATAGTGGTATATCATTCAGGCAACATGAGATGCACAAAATCAGTCCAAAATCAACAAACAACGTCCAAATAAGCACACAGCAATTTAAGCACGAACGGAGCACTTATCAGGCCTAGAATCCTCTATCCAGCCCTAGCTACCTAACCGCAATTATTTCTATCTAACCTAGCACACAAAATTTGAATTCAACCTAACTAGCATGCAATATACTAACTAATATACATGAGCAATAAAAGAAAACAGAAAAAAATACAGAAACGGAGTAGGAACCTGGGAGCAAGAGAATCAGTAACGGAAGGGGAAATAGGAGAGAAATGAGGCCAAGAACTGCGCCGCCGTGGACGGTGGCGGAGAGCGCTGCCGGCGTTGGGACGGTGGTGAGCGGGGAGACAGAGGGAGAGAAAGAGAGAGAAGCGAGTGGAGGAAGGAGAGAATGAGTGGGGTTGAGAGTGTTTCGTGGTTGGCTAGAGGCGGTGGCCGGCACTGCTACTATGACGCCGGTTGGGGGCGAGAGAGGAGGAAGAAGAAGATGGAGGTTTGGTGGTGTGCGCGACTGCGCAGTATGCGTCGCGCATTAGGGTTATCCCTAATTTTAAATCGATGCGAGCGCGCACCTCGCGCGTCCGCGTCCATTGAGAAAACGTGGGACCTACGCGTGCGCGTACAGTACGCTCGAACGTGGATGAGCACATGAGGAAGGGACGCGTGCGCGTACAGTGTGCGCCCGCGTGCATGAGGTTGGGCTAGAGGCATAGAGTTGGCCCAACCCAGGCCTAACTCTCTGGAGAATGGCCTGGAAGTCGCGCAATCAGATCGGCGCGCACGCGGCATGTATGCGTCCGCGCGCAGTGAGAAGAGTTGGAGATCCGCGCGAGCGGATAGTGCGCTTTAGCGTGGGTGGCAGGACAGGTATGGGTGCGTGCGCGTACAGTGTGCGCACGCGTACGTAGATTGGGCCTGAGGCTTAGAGTGGGCTCGAGGCACGCCCAACTCTCGGGTCCATGGCCTAGAGTGGTGGCAGCACCTATTGGACGCGAGCGCGGCAAGTGCGCGTCCGCGTACATTGTTAAGGTAAGAATTGGTGCGTTGGCGCGATGTGCGCGCTCGCGCAGACCGAGTTGGGCTTGGGGCTTAAAGCTAGCCCAGAGCTGGCTCAACTCTCTGAAATTTGGCTCGAAATCTTGTGGCAGCGAATCGGCGCGGACGCGGCATGTGCGCGTCCGCGTGAACGGTCATGTTCTTAAAAACGGCGCGCACGCACGTTGTGCGCGTCCGCGTGAGTTGAGTTGGGCTCAAGGCATAATATTTGCCCAAGGGTGGCCCAACTCTCGGGGGTGTGGCTCGTGGTGCATCCTCACAGGGACGCGTGCGCGTGCATGGTGCGCTCGCGTCCACCCCCCTCTTCTTCTTTTTTCTTTTTTTTTTTTCAGAAACAAATTGCTGGGTGCTCCCCTTAGTGTTCACAACTCTTATTCACTCAACCATCATACAATTCACAAAAAATGTAATTTTGATATTATTCATCTACTACTAGACACAACATGTATATGACTAAGCTAACAATTAAATTGTACAAACAAATTTGTATGAAACATCTACCTACAATGGTAACTCAAATCACTTATAAAGTAAATGTAAAAGATTGGAAAGAGTTTACCATGGTGGGGTGTCTCCCACCTAGCACTTTTAGTTTAAGTCCTTAAGTTGGACATTTGAGAGGCTTGTTGTCATGGTGGCTTATGTTTGTACTCATCCTTGAATCTCCAAGGATCCATGCTCTTCAATTGGTTGACAAAATTTCCAACCATTTTTATTGAGCTTGGGCAGATTTCTACCCAAAATACGAGTCCCCATATTTGGTCTTCACATATCGAACCGGGATCCCATATCTTATTTTCGCATCCATCCGTTGGTTGAGTTCCATGATTTTGTCGGATGGGTGGTTGACATAGATGTGGTGGATACATGGAATTCTCTTTACTCCACCAATGCTTCCTTCTAGATCCACACAAGGTAATCCTTGTCCCAACATCATCCCTATATCTTGAGGCCTTGACCTTAATGAGCTTAACACCTACTTTCCAACCACTACACAACTCATTCTTACTTTTAATTCCACAAAGAGTTCTAAGTTGACCATCATTTTCAATTAAACCATATTCAAGTGAGAAAGTGAAGCTTAGGGATGAGAGTTTTACCCACTTGAATGTTGTGTTGGATGGTGATTTGGGAAGGGAGACCTCCCCACACTTAGACAATGCAAGGTCTACTTCTTTAGGCTCTTCTTTGGTTGTTTCCACCTCTTCACAAGCTTCTTCAAGTTCAACCTTTTCTCTTTTTCCACATGACTTGGTGTTGACATTTTGTTTAATGGGAGGTGATTCAACTTTGGATATGAATTCATCGATGAATGAATTCATCTCTTGAGCAACCTCTTCATATTCTTCAATTTCAATATACACCATGTCATTTCCGTTTTCCGTGGGAGGTTGTACACACTCTTCTATAGCTTCAACTTCATGTCCAATGGGAGAGGATTCGATTGTAGATAGAAATTCATCCATGATTGAGTCCATCTCTTGATACGCTCCTTCCAAGTCTTCAATTATAGCATGTCTTGGAGGTTGCGCACCCTCCTCAACATTAATTTCAAGCTTCTTGGAAAAGTGCTCCAGGATGCTACATTCCCATGGACTTTCAACATCCCCTAGATCTTCAACCACTTCTTCCTTTTCTTCAATGATCATAGGCTCCTCCAACTGTTCCAACACAAATTTTAACTCTCCCTTCTTTTCCACCGAGTTTTCCAACTTCTCCTTCATGCTTTGTTCTTCTCTTGACTTTTCACATGGGATCATGGAAGTACCTTGAGCTTTCAAACATCGATAGGCTAAGGTGGACACTACCTTGGTCAAGTTGGTCACAAACTCAAGTGCATCCTGCTTCATGGCTTCTTGTCCTTGAAGTAACAAAGTGAGAGAATCGTTTATTGGTGCTTGTGGTGGGTAAGAAGGATCATCATTTTGGAGAGAGGGTTCATAATAGGAAGGTGGTTCTTCTTGGTAAGGTTGTGGGGATTGTGTGTATTGAGGCGGTTCTTGGTAGTGATCTAGATAGGGTTGTGGTGGTTCTAAAGGTTCTTGCTCATAATAGTCATAAAAATACGGTATGGATGGTGGGTCATATGATGGATATGGATTATAGGAAGGTGCTTGGTATGGAGAGGCTTGTGAGAATGGTTGCGGCTCATGTTGAGGATATGGTTCATAAGCACATGGTGGTGGTTCTTGAAAATCACAATGTAGTTCACCATAGCCATTGGGTTGGTGTGCATCATAGGATGGCTCTTCTTCGTAGTGCATTGGTGGAGGTTGTTGCCATGAAGATTGATCATATGCATATGGCTCCTCCCACCTTTGATTGTCCCATCCTTGATACACATCCTCATTGAAGCTCGCATTACCTACAACACAATTGGAACCAAACTCATAGCCAAAGTGAGAATTCATGGTGGAAAGGGAAAATAAAATTCTACACTAGCAAATGAAGCAAAAAGGCAAGATATTTACACTATTCACATATGTACAATAACCAATAACACAACACCATTGCAAGTCCCCGGCAACGGCGCCATTTTGACGATTGGATTTTTGACGGTTTAGAATTTCTCAAATAAATTCTCGTTGTAAAGTATAGTTTCTAAACCAAACAATAATCCTTTCGTACAAAAAGTTGTTTGTCACTAGTACAAACCCCTAAAATTTATAAACCGAAGTATTGGACCTCGGGTCGTTCTCCCTAGGATTACAATAAAGTGTCTTGTTATTGGTTGTGAGTTATTTTGGGGTTTTTGATAAGAGGCATGAAAGTAAATGGCAATGAAAGTAAACTAACAACTATAAAAGCTCTTGGCAAGATATGAGAACTAGAAGTCCTATCCTAGTTATCTTACTCAATTGTGATGGGAATTGTTCATTGCTCCCACTTAGTCAACCTCTAACCATGGAGGAAGGTCAAGTGGATGAATCAATTTGATTCCTCAAGTCCTAATCAAATCCTAAAGGAAAGACTAGCTTTAGAGATATTCAAATCAATTAGCAACTTCTAATTATCAATCAACAAAGGAATTAGAGAACTCAAGAGTCACTAATTACTCTACCTAGGCCAAGAGGGACAAAATCTACTCTAAAACCCAACCAAGCATTTCATCAAACACATGGAAGGCATAAATGGAAAACATAGTAAATCAACAACAAGAATAAAACTAACAACAATTATTGCAAAGAATTAACAACAACAATAAAGGAAATCACAATTATCATGAATTACCTCAAATTGCATTATTGAAATGAAACTAAAGAACAACAATCTATCCAAAACAAAATGAAGAATTACAATTGTAGAAGCACATAACTAGAAAGAGAGAGATGAGAAGATTGAGAATTGATAAAGGGAAATTGAATCAAAGTATGAATAAAACCTAGATCTAAGAAGAGAGATCAACCTAAACCTAATCCTAATTCTAGAGAGAAGTGAGAGCTTCTCTCTCTAGAAAACTAAACTAAAGCTAATCCCTAGTGAGTGTGTGTGTATGTATGAACATGTGTTGTCAATCCCCTTCAATCCTTGGCTTTTATGTGCATTTTGGCGCCAAAGTTGGTTGCTGAAACCTCTCCAAAATCGCCAGGCACGTGTTACATAAATGAAGCCATGTGCCATCATCGGCGCGTGCGCGCACGGTACGCGTGCGCGTCCTTGGCCTGTTTCGCAATGTGCGCGCGAGCGCCTTGTGCGCGCGAGCGCCTTGTGCGCGTGCGCGTGTATGGCCTGGATCGATTCTTTTGGCTTTTAATGCTTCTCTCCACCTGTATGCTTCTTTCCTTGCTTCCCTTGATCCATGCCTAGCCTATTTCATCCTGAGATTACTAGCAAACACATCAAGGCATCTTATGGAATCAAAGAGAAATTAGAATTCATCAAGATAAGACTTAAAAAGCATGTTTTTACATTTAAGCACAAATATGGGAGAGATAACAAAACCATGCTAATTCATAGGCTAAATGTGACAAAAGGTTATCAAAATACTCTAAATTCAATACACAACAAACCGTCAAATTGGGGTTTGTCACTCCACACCCTTAATCTATGGTGTGTAGAAACTCCACCGTTGAAAATACATAAGTGAAAGGTTCAGGCATGGCCGAGAGGTCTGGATGTATACTTTCCAACGCCGTTGAGAGCGCGCCATTTGGAGTTCTGTAGCTCCAGAAAATCCATTTTGAGTGCAGGGAGGTCAGATTCCAACAGCATCAGCAGTCCTTTTGTCAGCCTTTTTCATAGTTTTGCTCAAGTCCCTCAATTTCAGCCAGAAATTACCTGAAATTACAGAAAAACACACAAACTCATAGTAAAGTCCAGAAATGTGAATTTAACATAAAAACTAATGAAAACATCCCTAAAAGTAGCTTGAACTTACTAAAAACTACCTAAAAACAATGCCAAAAAGCGTATAAATTATCCGCTCATCACAACACCAAACTTAAATTGTTGCTTGTCCCCAAGCAACTGAAAACCAAATTGAATAAAAAGAAGAGAATATACTATAAATTCCAAAATATAAATGAATATTAATTCTAATTAGATGAGCGGGACTTGTAGCTTTTTGCTTCTGAACAGTTTTGGCATCTCACTTTTTCCTTTGAAGTTTAGAATGATTGGCATCTCTAGGAACTTAGAATTTCAGATAGTGTTATTGATTCTCCTAGTTAAGTATGTTGATTCTTGAACACATCTACTTTTATGAGTCTTGGCCGTGGCCCTAAGCACTTTGTTTTCCAGTATTACCACCGGATACATAAATGCCACAGACACATGACTGGGTGAACCTTTTCAGATTGTGACTCAGCTTTGCTAGAGTCCCCAGTTAAAGGTGTCCAGAGATCTTAAGCACACTCTTTTGCTTTGGATCATGACTTTAACCACTCAGTCTCAAGCTTTTCACTTGGACCTGCATGACACAAGCACATGGTTAGGGACAGCTTGATTTAGCCACTTAGGCCTGGATTTTATTTCCTTGGGCCCTCTTATCCATTGATGCTCAAAGCCTTGGATCCTTTTTACCCTTGCCTTTTGGTTTTAAGGGCTATTGGCTTTTTCTGCTTGCTTTTTTTTCTTTCTATTTTTTTTCGCCATTTTTTTCGCAAGCTTTTTACTTTTCACTGCTTTTTCTTACTTCAAGAATCAATTTTCATGATTTTTCAGATTGTCAATAACATTTCTCTTTGTTCATCATTCTTTCAAGAGCCAACAGTTTTAACATTCATAAACAACAAGATAAAAAATATGCACTGTTCAAGCATTCATTCAGAAAACAGAAAGTATTTTCACCACATCAATATAATTGAGCTAAATTCAAGGATAAATTCGAAATTCATGTACTTCTTGTTCTTTTGATTAAAAACATTTTTCATTTAAGAGAGGTGAAGGATTAATGGAATTATTCATAACTTTAAGACATAGTTACTAAACACTAATGATCATGAAGTAGAGACACAAAACATAAATGAACACAACATAAAAACCGAAAAGCAGAAAGAAATAAGAACAAGGAATGAATCTACCTTAGTGGCGTCTTCTTCTTGAAGGACCAACAATGTCCTTAAGCTCTTCTATGTCCCTTCCTTGCCTTTGTTGCTCCTCCCTCATTGCTCTTTGATCTTCTCTTATTTCATGGAGAATGATGGAGTGCTCATGATGTTCCACCCTTAATTGTTCCACATTGTAGCTCAAATCTTCTAAGGAAGTGTTGAGTTGTTCCCAATAGTTGTTGGGAGAAAAGTGCATCCCTTGAGGCATCTCAGGGATTTCTTGATGATGAGCTTCCTCATGCATCTCTTGAGATCCGTGGAGGGTCTCTCTTGCTTGCTCCATCCTCTTCTTAGTGATGGGCTTATCCTCCTCAATGGAGATGTCTCCTTCTATGATAACTCCAGCTGAGTAACATAGATGGCAAATAAGGTGAGGAAAAGCTAGCCTTGCCATGGTGGAGGGATTTTCGGCTAATTTGTAGATTTCATTGGAGATGACTTCATGAACTTCTACTTCCTCTCCAATCATGATGGCCCGAGCCACAGAAACTTCAGATCGGTTGCTAGTGGGAATGATGGAGTGTTGAATGAACTCCAACCATCCTCTAGCCACAGGCTTGAGGTCCAGTCTTCTTAGTTGAACTGGCTTGCCTTTGGAGTCTCTTTTCCATTGAGCTCCTTCCACACATATGTCCATTAGGACTTGGTTCAACCTTTGATTAAAGTTGACCCTTCTAGTGTAGGGGCGTACATCTCCTTGCATCATGGGCAAGTGGAACGCCAACCTCACATTCTCCGGACTAAAATCTAAGTATTTCCCCCGAACCATTGTGAGATAATTCTTTGGACTCGGGTTCATACTTTGATCATGGTTCCTAGTGATCCATGCATTAGCATAGAACTCTTGAACCATTAAGATTCCGACTTGTTGCATGGGGTTGGTTAGGACTTCCCAACCTCTCCTTCGGATCTCATGTCGGATCTCCGAATACTCATTTTTCTTGAGCTTGAAAGGGACCTCAGGGATCACCTTCTTCTTTGCCACAACATCATAGAAGTGGTCTTGATGGCTTTTGGAGATGAATCTTTCCATCTCCCATGACTCGGAGGTGGAAGCTTTTGTCTTCCCTTTTCCTTTTCTAGAGGATTCTCCGGCCTTAGGTGCCATTGATGGTAATGGAAAAACAAAAAGCTTATCCTTTTACCACACCAAACTTAAAATATTGCTCGCCCTCGAGCAAGAGAAGAAAGAAGAGAAGAAGAAGAAGAAGAAAATATGGATGAGAGTGAGGGATGGTGTTTCGGCCAAGGTGTAGAAGAGGGGGTTTGTGTTGTGTGAAAATGAAGTAGAATGGAAGGGTATATATAGGGAAAGGGGAGAGGGTAGGTTCGGCCATGTAGGGTGGGTTTGGGTGGGAAAGTGTTTTTGAATTTTGAAGGTAGGTGGGGTTTATGGGGAAGAGTGGATGGATGTGAGTGGTGAAGGGGGTAATTGGGAAGAGAGATTGAAGTTGTTGGGAAGTGTGACATGGGGAAGAATGTTATAGGATTAGGAGGTAAGGTGGGAATATGTTAGGTGGGGATCCTGTGGAGTCCACAGATCCTGAGATGATCCTGTGGGGTCCACAGATCCTGAGGTGATCCTGTGGGGTCCACAAATCCTGAGGTGTCAAGGAATTACATCCCTGCACCAAATAGGCATGCAAAATGCCTTTGCATACCATTCTGGTGTTTAAACGCCGAGGTGATGCACGTTCTGGGTGTTCAACGCCTGTGTGTAGCATGTTCTGGGCGTTCAACGCCTATGTGTAGCATGTTTCTGGCGTTCAACGCCCATGTGTAGCATGTTTCTGGCGTTGAACGCCAGTTCCATGCTTGTTACTGGTGTTCAGCGCCAGCTTTTCTCAAGGCATATTCCTGGCGTTCAAACGCCAGAATGTTGCTTGTTTCTGGCGTTCAGCGCCAGATTCATGCTCTATTCTGGCGTTGAACGCCAGCCAGATGCTCCTTACTGGCGTTGAACACCAGTCTGTCCTTCCTCTAGGGTGTGATTTTTCTTCTGCTGTTTTTGATTCTGTTTTTAATTTTTATATATTTTTTTCGTGACTCCACATGATCATGTACCTAATAAAACACAAAATAACAATAAAATAAAATAAAAATTAGATAAATAAAATTGGGTTGCCTCCCAACAAGTGCTCTTTTAATGTCATTAGCTTGACAGTGGGCTCTCATGGAGCCTCACAGGTGATCAGGTCAATGTTGTATAGTCCCAACACCAAACTTAGAGTTTGGATATGGGGTCTTAACACCAAGCTTAGTGTTTGGTTGTGGCCTCCCAACACCAAACTTAGAGTTTGACTGTGGGGGCTCTTCTTGACTCTGAATTGAGAGAAGCTCTTCATGCTTACTCTCTTTTGTCACAGAGGGATGGCCATGTGCCTTAAACACAAGGTAGTCCCCATTTAATTGATGGACTAATTCGCCTCTGTTGACATCTATCACAGCTCCTGCTGTGGCTAGGAAAGGTCTTCCAAGGATGATACACTCATCCTCTTCCTTCATAGTGTCTAAGATTATGAAATCAGCAGGGATGTAAAGGCCTTCAACCTTTACTAACACGTCCTCTCCTACTCCATAAGCTTGTCTTAATGACTTGTCTGCCAATTGTAATGAGAACAAGGCAGGTTGTACCTCAATGATCCCCAGCTTCTCCATTACAGAGAGTGGCATAAGATTTACCCCTGACCCCAGATCACATAGAGCTTTTTCAAAGGTCATGGTGCCTATGGTACAAGGTATTAAGAACTTGCCAGGATCTTGTCTCTTTTGAGGTAAAATTTTCTGAATCCAGGTGTCTAGTTCACCAATGAGCAAGGGAGGTTCACTTTCCCATGTCTCATTACCAAACAACTTGGCATTCAGCTTCATGATAGCTCCTAAATATTGAGCAACTTGCTCTCCAGTTACATCTTCATCCTCTTCAGAGGAAGAATAGTCTTCAGAGCTCATGAATGGCAGAAGGAGATTTAATGGAATCCCTATGGTCTCTATATGAGCCTCAGATTCCCTTGGATCCTTAATAGGAAACTCCTTCTTGCTTGAGAGACGTCCCAGGAGGTCTTCCTCACTAGGATTTTCGTCCTTCTCCTCCCTTGTGCATTCGGCCATATTGATCACATCAATGGCCTTGCACTCTCCTTTTGGATTCTCTTCTGTATTGCTTGGGAGAATACTGGGAGGAGTTTCAATGACTTTCTTACTCAGCTGGCCCACTTGTGTCTCCAGATTTCTGATGGAGGATCTTATTTCACTCATGAAACTGAAAGTGGCTTTTGACAGATCAGAAACTAGATTGGCTAAATTAGAAGTGTTTTGTTCAGAATTCTCTGTCTGTTGCTGAAAAGATGATGGAAAAGGCTTGCTATTGCTCAGCCTATTGCGTCCACCATTGTTAAAGCCTTGTTGAGGCTTTTGTTGATCCTTCCATGAGAAATTTGGATGATTTCTTCATGATGAATTATAGGTGTTTCCATAAGGTTCACCCATGTAATTAACCTCTGCCATTGCAGGGTTCTCAGGATCATAAGCTTCTTCAGAAGCTGCCTCTTTAGTACTGTTGGATGCATTTTGCCATCCATTCAAACTTTGAGAGATCATGTTGACTTGCTGAGTCAACACTTTGTTCTGAGCCAATATGGTATTCAGAGCATCAATTTCAAGAACTCCCTTCCTTTGAGGTGTCCCATTATTCACGGAATTCCTCTCAGAAGTGTACATGAATTCGTTATTTGCAACCATGTCAATGAGTTCTTGAGCTTCTGCAGGTGTTTCTTTAGGTGGATGGATCCACCTGCAGAATGGTCCAATGACATTTTTGAAAACTCAGATAGACCATAATAGAATATATCTAATACGGTCCATTCTGAAAACATGTCAGATGGACACCTTTTGGTCAACTGCTTGTATCTTTCCCAAGCTTCATAGAGGGATTCACTATCTTTTTGTTTGAAGGTCTGAACATCCACTCTAAGCTTGCTCAGCTTTTGAGGAGGAAAGAATTTATCCAAGAAGGTCGTGACCAGCTTCTCCCAGGAGTCCAGGCTATCCTTAGGTTGTGAATCCAACCATATTCTAGCTCTGTCTCTTACAGCAAAAGGGAAAAGCATGAGCCTGTAGACTTCAGGATCTACTCCATTTGTCTTAACAGTCTCACAGATCTGCAAGAACTCAGTTAAAAACTGATAAGGATCTTCAGATGGAAGTCCATAGAACTTGCAGTTTTGTTGCATTAAGGCAACTAGCTGAGGTTTCAGCTCAAAATTATTGGCTCCAATGGGAGGAATGGAGATGCTTCTTCCATCAAATTTGGACGTTGTTTTTGTGAAGTCGCCAAGCATTCTCCTTGCATTATTGTTGTTGGGTTCGGCTGCCATCTCCTTCTCTTGTTCTAATATTTCTGAAAGGTTACCTTTAGATTGTTGTAATTTAGCTTCTCTTAGTTTTCTCTTCAGAGTCCTTTCAGGTTCAGGATCAATTTCAACAAGAGTGCCTTTTTCCTTGTTCCTGCTCATATGAAAGAGAAGAAAACAAGAAAAGAAGAGGAATCCTCTATGTCACAGTATAGAGATTCCTTTATGTTAGTAGAAGAAGAAAGGGGAGAAGAGTGAAGAAGAATAGGTTCGGATTTTTAGATGAAGAGAGGTGAAGAGAAGTGTTAGTAAATAAATAATTAAATAGAATATGAAAAGAGAGGGAGAATTTCGAAAATAATTTTGAAAAAGAGGTTAGTAATTTTGAAAATTAAAGATAAGATAAGATTAAAATTAAAATTTAAAACAAAAAGAGTTTTTTGAAAAAGAGATGAGGTATTTTCGAAAATTAGAGAGGGAAAAGTTGTTAGGTGGTTTTGAAAAAGATAAGAAACAAACACAAAGTCAAAGAGTTAGTTGAAAAAGATATTAAAATCAAATTTGAAAAGATAAGAAGATAAGAAGTTAGATAAGATATTTTGAAATTAAATTTTTGAAAAAGATAAAATTTTGAAAAAGATATGATAAGATATGTTTGAAAAAGATTTAATTTTTAAATTTAAAATTACTTACTTCACTAACAAGAAACTACAAGATAAGATTCTAGAACTTAAAGATTGAACCTTTCTTAACAAGAAAGTAACAAACTTCAAATTTTTGAATCAATCACATTAATTGTTAGTGAGTTTTCGAAAATTTGATATAAAGATAAGAAAAAGATTTTGAAGATAATTTGAAAAAGAATTTAAAAAGATAAGATTTTTAAAATTGAAATTTGGACTTGACTTGTAAGAAACAACTAATTTTAAAAATTTTTGACCAAGTCAACCCAAAATTTCGAAAATTTGGAGGGAAATAAGGAAAAGATATTTTTTTGATTTTTGAAATTTTAATTATGAGAGAGAAAAATAATTAGAATTAAAACGTCATAATTGTGTTTTTCTCTTTTCTTTTTGGATCAAAACAAGGAATGCATGCAAGAACACTATGAATGTCAAGATGAACACCAAGAACACTTTGAAGATCATGATGAACATCAAGAACATATTTTTGAAAAATTTTTGATGCAAAGAAGACATGCAAGACACCAAACTTAGAAATCTTTAATGCATGGACTCTAACAAACGAAAAATGCATATGAAAAACAACAAACAACACAAAACAAGAAAACATCAAGATCAAACAAGAAGACTTGTCAAGAACAACTTGAAGATCATGAAGAACACTATGAATGCATGGAATTTTCGAAAATAATGCATAAATTTTAAAAACATGCAATTGACACCAAACTTAAAAATTGACTCAAGACTCAAACAAGAAATATAAAATATTTTTGATTTTTATGATTTTATGATTTTTTTGTATTTTTATTATATTTTTCGAAAATAAAGTTTGGAAAAACGAAAAAGAAAAGAAAATTTTGAAAAAGATTTTTGAAAAATTTTTGAAAAAAAATTACCTAATCTGAGCAACAAGATGAACCGTCCGTTGTCCATACTCGAACAATCCCCCGCAACGGCGCCAAAAACTTAGTGGACGAAATTGTGATTCATATGTTATTACATTTTGTAAAATTCATTGCTTTTTCTTTCCCTGGCAATGGCGCCAAAAACATGATGCCAATACCATGGTTTACAACTATGTGTGGTCACAACTCTGTGCAACTTAACCAGCAAGTGTACTGGGTCATCCAAGTAATACCTTACGTGAGTAAGGGTCGATCCCACGGAGATTGTTGGTATGAAGCAAGCTATGGTCACCTTGTAAATCTCAGTTAAGCAGATTAAATGGTTTATGATAAGTTCGAAAATAAATAATAAACAGAAAATAAAATAGTAAATAGTTACTCATATAATTCCTGGTGGGAATTTCAGATAGGCATATGGAGATGCTGAACATTCATCCAATCCTTCTTACTCCTTTCCATGGCAAGCTGTATGTAGGGCATCACTGTTGTCAATGGCTACATCCCATCCTCTTCAGTGAAAATGGTCTTATGCTCTGTCACAGCACGGCTAATCATCTGTCGGTTTTCAATCAGGCTGGAATAGAATCCCTTGATTCTTTTGTGTCTGTCACTAACGTCCAGTGGTGGACGAAATTGTGATCACTATTCTTTAAGTTGCATTCATCAACTTGGTGTTGTAGTTGCACGTAATTGTAAAATTATGGAATTTGAAATTGGCACGAGTGAACACAACTCCGTTCAACTAGCCAGCAAGTGTACTGGGTCGTCCAAGTAATAACCTTACGTGAGTAAGGGTCGATCCCACAGAGATTGTTGGTATGAAGCAAGCTATGGTCACCTTGTAAATCTCAGTTAGGCAGATTAAATTGTTTATGGTTTCGAAAATTAATAATAAAAAGAAGAAATAATAAAAGGGATAGAGTACTCATGCAGATTCATTGGTGGGAATTTCAGATAAGCGAATGGAGATACTGTATGGCTCAAGGACGCCTGCTCTCCTACTGCTTCAAGTCAATCCTTCTTACTCCTTTCCATGGCAAGCTGTGTATAGGGGTTCACCATCAGCGGTGGCTACTTTCAATCCTCTCGGGAAAATGATCCTCTGCGGCTGTCACTCGCATGGCTAATCGTCTGGAGGCATCACCCATGGTTGATGGCTACATCCCATCCTCGCAGTGAAAACTACGCTCACGCGCTCTGTCACAGCACGGCTAATCACTGGTTGGTTCCTGCGCCTACTGGAATAGAATTCCTTGATTCTTTTGCGTCTGTCACTAACGCCCAGCACTTGCAAGTTTGAAGCACGTCACAGTCATTCATTACCGGAATCCTACTCGGAATACCACAGACAAGGTGAGACTTTCCAGATTCCCAGGATCCTACTCGGAATACCACAGACAAGGTGAGACTTTCCGGATCCTCATAAATGCCGCCATCTATCTAGCTTATACCACGAAGATTCTGTTGGGGAATCTAAGAGATACACATTCAAGCTCGGTTGCATGTAGAACGGAAGTGGTTGTCAATCACGTGCGTTCATAAGTGAGAATGATAATGATCGTCACTTCCATCATTACATTCATCATGTTCTTGGGTACGAATGAATATCTTGGAATAAGAATAAGAGAGATTTGAATAAAAGATAATAGAATTGCATTAATACTTGAGGTACAGCAGAGCTCCACACACTTAATCTATGGTGTGCAGAAACTCCACCGTTGAAAATACATAAGTAAAAGGTTCAGGCATGGCCGAATGGCCAGCCCTCTCCATGATCAAGTGACCGAATAGTCAAGAGATTAAACTGTCAAAAGATGTCTAATACAATAGATAAATGTTCTATTTATAATAAACTAGCTCCTAGGGTTTACATGAGTAAGTAATTGATGCATAAATTCACTTCCGGGGCCCACTTGGTGTATGCTTGGGCTGAGCTTGATCTATCCACGAGCTGAGGCTTTTCCTGGAGTTGAACTCCGAGTTATGACGTGTTTTGCGCGTTCAACTCCGGATCATGACGTTTTTCTGGCGTTTAACTCCAGACAGCAGCATGTACTTGGCGTTCAACGCCAAGTTACGTCGTCAATTTCCGAATGAAGTATGGACTATTATATATTGCTGGAAAGCTCTGGATGTCTACTTTCCAACGCCGTTGAGAGCGTGCCAATTGGAGTTCTGTAGCTCTAGAAAATCCATTTCGAGTGCAGGGAGGTCAGATTCCAACAGCATCAGCAGTCCTTTTGTCAGCCTTCTTCAGAGTTTTGCTCAAGTCCCTCAATTTCAGTCAGAAATTACCTGAAATCACAGAAAAACACACAAACTCATAGTAAAGTCCGGAAATGTGAATTTAACATAAAAACTAATGAAAACATCCCTAAAAGTAGCTTAAACTCACTAAAAACTATCTAAAAACAATGCCAAAAAGCGTATAAATTATCCGCTCATCACCCAGCCTTTAGGAGTTTGAAGCTCGTCACAGTCATTCAATACCAGAATCTTACTCGGAATACCACAGACAAGGTTAGCTTTCCAGATTCCCAGAATCCTACTCGGAATACCACAGACAAGGTTAGACTTTCTGGATTCCCATGAATGCCGCCATCTATCTAGCTTATACCACGAAGATTCTATTTTAGAATCTAAGAGATATGCGCCCGGCCTAAGGTAGAACGGAAGTGGTTGTCAGTCACGCGCGTTCATCGGTGAGAATGATGATGAGTGTCACGGATCATCACATTCATCAAGTTGAAGTGCAACATATATCTTGGAATAAGAATAAAAGAGAATTGAATAGAAAATAATAGTAATTGTATTGAAACTTGAGGTACAGCAGAGCTCCCCACCCTTAATCTATGGTGTGTAGAAACTCCACCGTTGAAAATACATAAGTGAAAGGTTCTGGCATGGCCGAAAGGCCAGCCCCCATGATTTGAGAACTAATCATCCCAAGATGAAACGTGGTCCCCCCCAAAAAGACTAGACTAGACCAGACAACTAATACACAAGTAAAAAGTTTTATTTATACTAAACTAGCTACTAGGGTTTACATGAGTAAGTAATTGATGCATAAATCCACTTATGGGGCCCATTTGGTATGTGTTTGGGCTGAGCTTGATCTATCCACGAGCTGAGGCTTCCTTTGGAGTTGAATGCCGAGTTATAGCGTGTTTCTGGCGTTCAACTCCGGGTTGTGACGTGTTTCTGGCGTTTAACTCCAGACAGCAGCATGTACTTGGCGTTGAGCGCCACTTTACGTCGTCAATTCCCGAATAAAGTATGCACTATTATATATTGCTGGAAAGCTCTAGATGTCTACTTTCCCACGCCGTTAAGAGCGCGCCATTTGGAGTTCTGTAGCTCCAGAAAATCCATTTTGAGTGCAGGGAGGTCAGATTCCAACAGCATCAGCAGTCCTTTTGTCAGCCTTTTTCAGAGTTTTGCTCAAGTCCCTCAATTTCAGCCAGAAATTACCTGAAATTATAGAGAAACACACAAACTCATAGTAAAGTCTAGAAATGTGAATTTAACATAAAAACTAATGAAAACATCCCTAAAAGTAGCTTGAACTTACTAAAAACTACCTAAAAATAATGCCAAAAAGCGTATAAATTATCCGCTCATCAGTCGACCTATATGACTTCATTATCCAGACTTTTTAGTCATATTCCAGCAACTTTTTAGGTAGTGCTCCGATGGGGAACCTTTTCTTTATAGTTTGTTTGGATGACTTTTTAGCTCCGGTTTGAGATTCTGCTCTTGCTTTAAGTAAAATCCTATTTAGGACTTTATACCTTTTTAGCTGAGCACCTCCGGCCCTGGTTTTTAACCTTTCTTTGGCCTTTGCGAGATGTTTTTGTCCCTTTTCAGTGATCCTTTCATTGGTCTGACTTCTTTGTCGGGCCTTCTTAAGTTATTTTTAGTAATCTCATTTTTAGTTAGACCTCGCCAGGTTAATTTTTCTGGGTTAATTTTTATAACTTCTTGCATTAACTTGCTTCTATCGCTTCACCTTGCCGACTTCTTTTAATCGGGTATTGATTTTTGCGTTTTATGAGCTTAGATTAATGCGTATTGGTAGGAAACTTTTTAGGAAATTGATAACTTTCATTCAAATAATAATGAGAAAAAAATATAGATAAAAGTGTGTACATGTGAGTGCTTACCCTTCTAGGCCAGGCAGTTTTTTAGATCACGGCCTGGCACCTCGTTAAAAAACCTTTTTAGGAAAAAGAGTGTGCCCGACCTAAGATCTTTACTAATTTCTAGCTATAGTACCTTCTTAGGTTACAGGCATGCCATGACCTTGGTAGCTCTCACCCTTCGAGGTCGGACACCTTATAGTAGCCTTTTTCTAGTACTTCTGTAACTCGGTATGGCCCTTTCCAGTTAGCTGCTAGCTTCCCTTCTCCTGACCAACCTGCTCCAATATCATTTTGGATTAAGATGAGATCGTTGGTGGCAAAGTTTCACTGGATTACCTTCCGATTATACCTTAGAATCATTTGACTCTTTAGGGCTTCGTCTCTGATTCGAACTCTTTCTCAGACTTCTGGAAGTCGGTCGAGCACTTCCCTTTGAGCTTGGGAGTTGGTGTCTTCATTGTAGAGGATCACTCTAGGGGATCCTTCTTCTACTTCCACGGGAATCATTACCTCTATTCCGTAAGCAAGTCGAAATGGTGATTCTCTGGTGGTGGAGTGTGGTGTTATCCAGTATACCCATAGGACTTGCGGGAGCTCTTTGGCCCAAGCTTGTTTGACGTCATGAAGTCTCTGTTTTAACTAGACCAATATGACTTTGTTGGCGGCTTTCGCCTATCCATTGGCTTGTGGGTGCTCTACAGAGGTGAACTGGTGCTTGATTTTCAAATCGGCTACCAGGTTTCTGAAGCCCGTGTCGGTGAACTAAGTACCATTGTGGTAATGGAGTATGGGACCCCAAACCTTGTGACAATATTTCTGTACAAGAACTTCCAACTTCTTTGGGAGGTGGCAGTGGCTAAAGGTTTAGCCTCGATCCATTTTGTGAAATAGTATATTCCTACAATGAAGAACTTGACTTGCCTGATCCCTAAGGGAATGGTCCGAGGAGGTCGAGCCCCCACTTTGTGAATGGCCAGGGTGAAATAACACAAATGAGTTCTTTGGGTGGTGCGATATGAGAGCTGGTGTGCTTCTGGCATGGAGGGCATGTTCTAATGAACTCTGTTGCTTCCTTTGGCAAGGTCGGCTAGTAGAAACCGGCTCGGAGTACCTTTTTGGAAAGAGCTTATGCCCCGAGATGGTTGCCGCACATGCCACTGTGGACTTCCTCAAGAACTTTCCTCGTAGCGAAGGTCGGGACACATTTTAGGAGTGGTGTAGAGATTCCTCTCCTATATAGGACGTCGTGCACTATGGTGTAGTACTGTGCTTCTTGTACTACCCTTTTTGCCTCATTTTTATCTGTGGGGAGTGTTTTAGTTTTGAGATAGCTGATTATGGGGGTTATCCACCCTTCGTCCTGGTCTGATATGCTTAAGACCTTGTTTTCTTTCGAGGCTGATGGATTTTATAGTGTTTCTCAGATGACGCTTCTATTGTTTCCCCCAGGTTTGGTGCTGGCTAGCTTTGAAAGTGCATCATCTCGGGTATTTTGTTCCCAAGGTATATGTCGAATCTTATATCCCATGAATTTTCCAAGCTGTTCTCTGGTTTTGTCTAGGTATTTCTTCATGGTGGGATCCTTAGCCTGGTAGCTCCCTTCTATTTGTGAGGTGAGTACCTGTGCGTCGCTGAAAATGGTCAGCTTTTGAGCGTCGACCTCCCTAACCAGCTTCAAATCTGCCAGTAGGGCTTCGTACTCGGCTTGGTTATTTGAGGCAGGAAACTCAAACTTTAAGGAGAGCTCAAGTTGAGTTCCTTGATTACTTTCTAGGATTACTCTGGCTCCACTTCTGGTTTAATTTGAGGAACCGTCAACATAGAGGTTCCAACTAGTGGGGGTGTTTGGAGTGTCAGTGTATTCTACAACGAAGTCGGCCAGATATTGGGATTTGATGGCTGTCTGAGCTTCGTATTTTAGGTCAAACTCGGACAACCCGACTACCCATTGTAGGATTCTTCCTGCCAAGTCTGTTTTCTGTAGAATACTTTTTATGGGTTGGTTGGTCCATATTCTAATGGTATGGGCCTAGAAGTATGGTCAAAGTCGTCGGGAAGTAAGTATAAGGGCATAGAAAAACTTTTCTATCTTTTGATAGTTTAGTTCGGCCCCTTACAGAGCCTTACTGATGAAGTAGATAGGTTGCTGCCCGTTTTCGTCTTCTCTGACTAGTGCTGAAGCTATTGCCCAACTTTCAACAGCGAAGTATAATATTAGCTATTCGCCTTCCCTACGTCGGGTTAGGATAGGTGGCCGCCCCAGGAATGTTTTGAAGTCTTGGAAGGCTTGTTCACATTCTGGGGTCCATTCAAACCTCTTTCCTTTCCTTAGTGTTGCATAGAAAGCGAGAGATCTTAAGGCTGATCCGGCTAGGAATCTAGACAGAGCCACTAGTCTTCCGTTGAGCTGCTGTACTTCTTTAACACATGTTGGGCTTTTCATGCTAAGTATGGCTTGGTACTTATCCGGATTTACTTCAACTCCTCTTTGGGTGAGCATGAAGCCCAAGAATTTGCCAGCTTCTACCGCAAAAGTGCACTTTGTAGGGTTAAGTCTCCCCCTTGCTGACCAATGAACTGAATGACTTGGTTAGGCAGACATTACCTCAAAAGAAACAGAAATTTGGTAAATTCTTAATTCCCTGTACCATAGGCACTATGACCTTTGAGAAGGCTCTGTGTGACTTAGGGTCAGGCATAAACTTAATGCCACTCTCTGTAATGGAGAAACTGAGAATCTTTGAGGTACAGGCTTGATGAGCGGATAATTTATACGTTTTTTGGCATTGTTTTTATATAGTTTTTAGTAAGTTTGAGCTACTTTTAGGGATGTTTTCATTAGTTTTTATGATAAATTCACATTTCTGGACTTTACTATGAGTTTGTGTGTTTTTCTGTGATTTCACGTAAATTCTGGCTGAAATTGAGGGACTTGAGCAAAACTCTGAAGAAGGCTGACAAAAGGACTGCTGATGTTGTTGGAATCTGACCTCCCTGCACTCGAAATGGATTTTCTGGAGCTACAGAACTCCAATTGGCGCGCTCTCAACGGTGTTGGAAAGTAGACATCCAGAGCTTTCCAGCAATATATAATAGTCCATGATTTATTCGAAGATTGACGACGTAACTTGGCGTTGAACGCCAAGTTCATGCTGCTGTCTGGAGTTAAACGCCAGAAAAACGTCATGATCCGGAGTTGAACGCCCAAAACACGTCATAACTCGGAGTTCAACTCCAAGAGAAGCCTCAGCTCGTGGATTAATCAAGCTCAGCCCAAGCATACACCAAGTGGGCCCCGAAAGTGGATTTATGCATCAATTACTTACTCATGTAAACCCTAGGAGCAAGTTTATTATAAATAGAACATTTATCTATTGTATTAGACATCTTTTGATCACTTTAGATCTTAGGATCAGATCTCTGGACGATTAATTCTCAGATCATGGGGGCTGGCCATTCGGCCATGCCTGAACCTTTTACTTATGTATTTTCAACGGTGGAGTTTCTGCACACCATAGATTAAGGGTGTGGAGCTCTGCTGTACCTCAAGTATTAATGCAATTCTATTTTCTTTTATTCAAATCTCTCTTATTCTTATTCCAAGATATTCATTCGCACCCAAGAACATGATGAGTGTAATGATGAAAGTGACGATCATTATCATTCTCACTTATGAACGCACGTGATTGACAACCACTTCCGTTCTACATGCAACCGAGCTTGAATGTGTATCTCTTAGATTCCCCAACAGAATCTTCGTGGTATAAGCTAGATAGATGGCAGCATTTATGAGGATCCGGAAAGTCTAACCTTGTCTGTGGTATTCCGAGTAGGATCCTGAAAATCCAGAAAGTCTAACCTTGTCTGTGGTATTCCGAGTAGGATTCCGGTAATGAATGACTGTGACGTGCTTCAAACTTGCAAGTGCTGGGCGTTAGTGACAGACGCAAAAGAATCAAGGGATTCTACTCCAGTAGGCGCAGGAACCAACCAGTGATTAGCCGTGCTGTGACAGAGTGCACGAGCGTAGTTTTCACTGCAAGGATGGGATGTAGCCATCAGCCATGGGTGATGCCTCCAGACGATTAGCCATGCGAGTGACAGCCGCATAGGATCATTTTCCCGAGAGGATTGAAAGTAGCCACCGCTGATGGTGAACCCCTATACACAGCTTGCCATGGAAAGGAGTAAGAAGGATTGAGTTGAAGCAGTAGGAAAGCAGGCATCCTTGAGCCATACAGTATCTCCATTCGCTTATCTGAAATTCCCACCAATGAATCTGCATGAGTATTCTATCCCTTTTATTATTTATTTTCTTATTTCTATTTTCAAAAAACCCATAAACCAATTTAATCTGCCTAACTTAGATTTACAAGGTGATCATAGCTTGCTTCATACCAACAATCTCTGTGGGATCGACCCTTACTCACGTAAGGTTTATTACTTGGACGACCCAGTACACTTGCTGGTTAGTTGAATGGAGTTGTGAATTCAACTGGTGCCACAATAATAATTTCATACAACTTAAAGAATAGTGATCACAATTTCGTCCACCAAGGCTGCCAAATTCTCATTAGAAATGGCAAGCAAATCCATGAAAAAGGCTTATGGACAGGTAGAGGACGTGCTAGTAAAGGTCAAAGGTCTTTACATCCATGCTAATTTCATAATCCTAGACACTGAGAAAGATGAGGTTGAATCCATCATCCTTGGAAGACCTTTCCTGCCACAACAAAAGTTGTGATTGATGTGGACAGACGAGAGTTGATCCTTCAATCGAATGAGGACTACCTTGTGTTTAAAACTCAAGGATCTCCCTCTATAACCATGGAGAGGAAGCAAGAAAAGCTTCTTTCAATACAGAGTCAAATAAAGCCCCCACAGTAAAAATCTAAGTTTGGTGTTGGGAGGCCATAACCAAACTCTAAGTTTGGTGTTAAACCCCAACTTTCAAACTCTAAGTTTGGTGTTGGGAGGTCCCAACAATGCTCTGAACATCTATAAAGCTCCATGAGAGCCCACTGTCAAGCTTATTGGGAGGCAACCCAATTTTATTTATCTATGTTATTTTCTTTTTTTAGGTTGATGATCATGTGGAGTCACAAAAACAACTGCAAAAATTCAAGAAAAATAAAAAATAGCATTAAAAATAGTACACTTTGGAGGAGAAACTTACTGGCATTTAATCGCCAGTAAGGGTAGTAGAATGGGCATTTAACGCCCAGTCTGGCACCATTCTGGGCGTTAAACGCCAGAAACAAGCACCAGACTGGCGTTAAACGCCAGAAAGAAGCAACAAGCTGGCATTAAACGCCAGAAATAGGTTGCATCCTGGCGTTTAACGCTAGGAAAGGAATAAAGCTGGCGTTTAACGCTAGAAACAAGCAGCAGTCTGGCGTTAAACACCAGGATTGCACAATATGGGAATTTTACACGCCTAATAGGAGCAGGGATGATAAATTCTTGACCCCTCAGGATCTGTGGACCCCACAGGATCCTCACCTACCCCACCTCTCTCTCTATCTCCCTCCATCTCCTCTATTTTCTTATTCTTCCCCTTATTTCTTTCTTCTTTTGCTCGAGGACGAGCAAACCTTTTAAGTTTGGTGTGGTAAAAGCATTGCTTTTTGTTTTTCCATAACCATTTATGGCACCTAAGGCCGGAGAAACCTCTAGAAAGAGGAAAGGAAAGGCAAAAGCTTCCACCTCTGAGTCATAAAAGATGGAGAGATTCATCTCAAAGGTCCATCAAGACCACTTCTATAAAGTTGTGGCCAAGAAAAAGGTGATCCCTATGCAATTCAGCTGGAATTGTCATAGAGGAAGACATCCTCATTGAAGAGGACAAGCCCATCACTAAAAAGAGGATGGAGCAAACAAGAGAGCCCACTCATGGACCTCAACAAAAGCATGAGGAATTTCCTCATCAAGAAATCCCTGAGATGCCTCAGGGGATACATTTTCCTCCACACAACTATTGGGAGCAACTAAGGATAGGAGCACCAAAAGTACTAAGGGTGGAGCACCAAGAGCACTCTATTATTCTCCATGAGATTAGAGAAGATCAAAGAGCTATGAAGGAGGAGCAACAAAGGCAAGGAAAAGACATAGAGGAGCTCAAGAGCACCATTGATTCTTCAAGAGGAAGACGCCACCCTCACTAAGGTGGACTCATTCCTTAATCTTTTTGTCTATTTATTTTTATGTTTTCAGTTTTGAGCTTTATGTTTGGCTATGTTTTGTGTCTTTATTACATGATCATTAGTGTCTAGTGTCTATGTCTTAAAGCTATGAATAGCTCCATGAATCCTTCACCTCTCTTAAATGAAAAATGTGCTTAATTACAAAAGAACAAGAAGTACTTGGATTTAAAATTTTATCTTGAAATTAGTTAGTTATTTTGATGTGGTGGCAATACCTTTTATTTTCTGAATGAATGCTTGAACAGTGCATATTTTTTATCTTGTTGTTTATGAATGTTAAAATTATTGGCTCTTGAAAGAATGATGAACAAAGAAAATGTTATTGATAATCTGAAAAATTATGAAATTGATTCTTGAAGCAAGAAAAGGTAGTGAATAAGAAAGCTTGCGAAAAAAAGGTGGCGAAATTAAAAGAAAGAAAAAGAAAAAGCAAACAGAAAATGCCAATAGCCCTTTAAACCAAAAGGCAAGGGTAAAAAGGATCCAAAGCTTTGAGCATCAGTGGATAGGATGGCCCATGGAAATAAAATCTAGGCCTAAGCGACTAAATCAAGCTGTCCCTAACCATGTGGTTGTGGCATGAAGGTCCAAGTGAAAAGCTTGAGACTGAGTGGTTAAAGTCGTGATCCAAAGCAAAAAGAGTGTGCTTAAGAACTCTGGACACCTCTAACTGGGTTCTTTAGCAAAGTTGAGTCACAATCTGAAAAGGTTCACCCAGTTATATGTCTGTGTCATTTATGTATCCGGTGGTAATACTGGAAAACAAAGTGCTTAGGGCCACAGCCAAGACTCATAAAGTAGCTGTGTTCAAGAATCAATAACACTATCTAAAATTCTGAGTTCCTATAGATACCAATCATTCTGAATTTCAAAAGATAAAGTGAGATGCCAAAACTGTTCAGAAGCAAAAAGCTACTAGCCCCACTCATCTAATTAGGACTAAGTTTCATTGATATTGTGAGATTCATTGTATATTCTCTTCTTTTTATCCTATTTTGTTTTCAGCTGCTTGGGGACAAGCAACAATTTAAGTTTGGTGTTGTGATGAGTGGATAATTTATACGCTTTTTGGCATTGTTTTTACATAGTTTTTAGTATGATTTAGTAGTTTTTAGTATATTTTAATTAGTTTTTAAGAAAAATTCACATTTTTGGACTTTACTATGAGTTTGTGTATTTTTCTGTGATTTCAGGTATTTTTTGACTGAAATTGTGGGACCTGAGCATAAATCTGATTCAGAGGCACACAAAGGACTGCTGATGCTGATGGATTCTGACCTCCCTGCACTCAAAATGAAATTTTTGGAGCTACATAAACTCAAATGGCGCACTCTCAATTGCGTTAGAAAGTAGACATCCAGGGCTTTCCAGAAATATATAATAGTTTATACTTTTCCCGAGTTTAGACGATGCAAACTGGCATTCAACGCTAGCTTTCTGCCCTATTCTAGCGTTAAACGCCAGAAGCAAGTTGCAAGCTAGAGTCAAACGCCAGAAACAAGTTACAAACTGGCGTTTAACCCCAAGGAAGACCTCTACATGTGAAAGCTTCAATGCTCAGCCCAAGCACACACCAAGTGGGGCCGGAAGTGGATTTCTGCATCATTTACTTATTTTTGTAACCCTAGTAACTAGTTTAGTATAAATAGAAATTTTTACTATTGTATTAGGGATCTTTGAACAAGCTTCTGGAACATCTTTTATCATTGTTAGTTCTTAGACATTGGGGGCTGGCCTCACGGCCATGCCTACCTTAGTTTCACTTATGTATTTTCAACAGTGGAGTTTCTACACACCATAGATTAAGGTGTGGAGCTCTGCTGTTTCTCGAGTATTAATGCAAAGTACTATTATTCTTCTATTCAATTCATGCTTATTCTTATTCTAAGATATTCATTTGCACTTCAACCTGATGAATGTGATGATCCATGATACTCATCACCATTCTCACTTATGAATGCGTGCTTGACAAACACTTTCATTCTACCTGTGAAAGCTAGAGTGTGTATCTCTTGGATTCCTGGTCCACGATGCATGGTTGCCTCTCCTGACAATAGAGCCTTCCATTCCGTGAGATCAGAGTCTTTGTGGTATAAGCTAGAATCAATTGGCAGCATTCTTGAGATCCAAAAAGTCTAAACTTTGTCTGTGGTATTCCGAGTAGGATCTGGGATGGGATGATTATGACGAGCTTCAAACTCACGACTGTAGGGCATAGTGACAGATGTAAAAGGTAAGTAAATCCTATTCCTACACGATCGAGAACCAACAGCTGATTAGCCATGTGGGAAACCGTAGAGGACCATTTTCACTGAGAGGACAGGAAGTAGCCATTGACAACGGTGACACCCAGCATACAGCTTGCCATGGAAAGGAGTATGAGGGATTGGATAAAGGCAGTAGGAAAGTAGATGTTCAAGAGGGATAAAGCATCTCCATACAATTATCTGAAATTCTCCATAAAGCATCTCTATCTTTTATGTCCGACCTCTTTTTCGATCGCCTTTTGTGTTTGTTTATTTTTCTGCTTTGGTCGAAGTGACCTTTTGAGGTTAGCCTTGTTCGACTATTCTTTTTAGTATTCTCAAAGAATACTTGTGAGGTCGTGGCTTTCTTTAGGTCAAGCTGTATCCCTTTTAGCGCATGCCTTCTGCTGTGTCGACTTCTTTCGTTGAATCCTTGATGAATGGATTCTTGCATGGTTTAGAATTTCACAAATAAATTCTCGTTGAAAGTATAGTTTCTAAACCAACAAGAATCCTTTCGTACAAAAGATTGTTTGTCACGAGAAACAAACCCCTAATAAGATTGATAACCGAAGTATTTAAAGCTCGGGTCATCTCTCAAGGAATTGTAGGGAGGTGTGCTTATAATTGGTTATGAAAAAGTATCTTTTTGGGGTTTTTTAAGATTAGAAGCAAGCATAGTAAATGACAAAAGGAATAAACTAATAACTAGAAAAACTCTTGGCAAGGTATGAGAATTGGATGTCCTATCCTAGTTATCCTTATCAATTGTGATGAGAATTGTCCATTGCTCCCACTTAGTCACCCTCTAACCATGAAGGTGCATCAAGTGGATAAATTAATATGAATCCTCAAGTCCTAGTCAACTCCCAAGGAAATACTAGAGTTAGTGGAATTCAAAATCAATCAGCAACTTTCAATTATCAATCAACAAAAGAGTTTGATAACTCAAGTGTTACCAATTACTCAACCAAGCCAAGAACATAAAATCCTACTCTGCAATCCTTCTAAGAATTTTGTCAAGTACTTGGAGGGCATAACATAAAAACATAGAAAAGCAATAAGAGATAATAAAATCCAAATAATTAATTGCATTAATATGGAAATTGAATCTAACATCAAAAGTTCACAAACTAAAATAACAATGAGTAATCAATAAGAGTAGAAAAGAAATCCTAAATCCTAAAACCTAGAGAGAGGAGAGAGCCTCTCTCTCCAAAAACTACCTCTAAAACCTAAAATTGTGTGAATTAAAAGTGAATGAATGATTCCCCCACTCTGCAGCCTCTAATGTGTGTTTTATAGGCCAAAAACTGGGTCAAAACAGCCCAGAAATTGCCCCCAGCAATTTCTATTATGTCCAGCACGTGGCTCTGTCACGCGTACGCGTCGCCCACGCGTACGCGTCACTTATCTGCAGCACAATTCACGCGTACGTGTGCTTCACACGTGCGCATCACCTAAAAGCAAGGCAACTATGGCAAATTATATATCGTTGCAAAGCCCCGGATGTTAGCTTTCCAATACAACTGAAACTGCCTCATTTGGACCTTTGTAGCTCACGTTATGGTCCATTGAGTGCAAAGAGGTCAGGGCTGACAGCTTTGCAGTTCCTTCAGCTTCTTGTATTCCTTCCACTTTTGCATGCTTCCTTTCCATTCTCTAAGTCATTCCTACCTTGTAATCTCTGAAAACACTTAACACACATATCATGGCATCGAATGGTAATAAGAAAGGATTTAAATTAGCTAAATTAAGCCCAAAGAAATATATTTTCAATCATAGCACAAAATTAGGAAGGAAAATATAAAACATGCAATTTACATGAATAAGTGTGAGAATAGTGGATAAAATCCACTCAATTAAGCACAAGATATACCACAAAATAGTGGTGCATCAAATCTCCCCATACTTAAACATTAGCATGTCCTCATGCTAAGCTCAAGAGAAACTATAAGAGTGAAGAGGAATGGTAGGATGTATGAAATGAAACCTATTTATATGAATGCAACTACATGCAAAATGATTTTACCTACTTGGTGAAAAGCAAACAAATTCTTCAAGAAGAAATATGAACTGGATCTCACTAATTCAAATCATAAAATAAGGTACAAGTAAACTTGCAAAAGAAAATAGCTCATGAAAGCCGGGAACAAGGAATCTAGCATCGAACCCTCACTGGAAGTATATACACTCTAATCACTCAGGTGTTTAAGGTTCGATTCTCTCAATTCTCTACTAACCTTTCTTTCTAAGACTTCCTCTTCATCTAACAATTAATAGAAATTTAATGCACTAATACACAAATTAAGAGGTCTTTTGAGGGTTGTAATGGGGTCAAGGTCAAGGTAGGATTGTATTTGGTCAAGTGGACTAAAATCTAAATCCTTAATTAACCTAAACTTACCACCTAACTTAAGACAATCCATGTAATTACAATGCAAGATCTAACTGCCCATTAACTATGTTTACCACACATTCATGCATCCCAAATTTAAGTACAACTCATATGCATTGATATTATTACTTAACTTGGGGCATTTTGTCCCCTTTTTATCATTTGCTTTTTTTTCTTTTTCTCATATTTTTTTCTCATATTTTTTTATTTCTCTTTTCTTTTCTTTTATTTTTCTCAATGCATATGATTAAAATATTGAGTGCAAGAATATATGCTCAACATTTTTTTCACATTTTCACAGAAAAGTCTAACATACTTAATTCTCAAACCAAAATTTTCCAAACCCAATTTCCCCACATTTAAATCATGAACACTCTCACTAGTCTAAGCTAACCAAGGATTCAAATTAAAGACATTATTGTTTTTCACTTAGAGTTAATGATATGCTAAATATAAAGAACAAATGGGGTAAAATAGGCTCAAATTGGTTTGCAAAGGATAATGAAAGGGTAAGGTCATATGGGTATGTGAGCTATAGTGAAACAAGGCCTCAATCATGTAAGTGTATGCATACATTAAACCATGGAAATATAGAATCAAGCAAGACAAAGATCACAATTTTAGAGAGAACAACACACATTAAGAATAAAATATTGGTTGATAAAATGCAACCAATCAAATAGGCTCAAAATCTCATTGGTTTTGTGTGTTCGAGCTCTAAAACCATGTTCCAAATTAAAATTTCTTCAAGCAAGTTCAACAAAAATTTTTAATTAAATTAGTGAAATACTCTAAAATAGTTTCTTGAAAAAGAAAATATTACTTCAACCAAGCAGTTGGTAAAATATGCACAAAATTAACAAACATGCAAATGCAACAACTAATTTAACAAAGAAATTGGTGTTGAGACAAGAAAGTAACTAACCCACGGAGATTGGTATCGACCTCCCCACACTTAAAGATTGCACCGTCTTTGGTGCATGCTAAGATGTACAAGTGAAAAGGTTGTTCCAACTGATGCTTTTCTCCAATGATTGTGTAGATGGACTTGTTTGTTGTCCCATTGAGAAGCTTTTTCTTTCCCTTCTCGGTGGCCATCCTGAAAGAAGAGAAAAAGGAAGAAAAGTAACCCAGAAATAAAGATAAGGAAACAAATAAAATATGGGTGGGTTGATGCCAAATAATGAGGATCTCAACTACATGGTAGCTACAAAATGTAAGTGAAAAAAATAATAGAAGCACATGGCATATCAATAGTGCATGAGTTGCAACAATGAGGGAGAGAGAGTGGGTCATGAAAGACAAGATAAGTTCAAATCAATGCAAAACGAATACAAGTGTCATAAAAGAGTAGCATTGACCTATAAATAATATTACCCAACAATGGAAATAAGTCACAAAGCACCAAAAGAAAGCAATAGAAATGCAATAGTAGAATAAGAACATTTAACACCAATAGAAAAATTATAAACATAGAAAAGAAAATAAAAATATGCATACAGTTAAAATGCAATGAATGAAAATATGCAAATAAATTAAGTAAAATATAATGAAAGAGAATAAAGAGGGGAAGTCAAAGAAATGAAGAAGAAGGAAGTAAGAAAGGAAGAAGAAAGAATAAGAAGGGAGAGAAGAGAGAAGGAGAAGGGAATCTGCGAAACGACGTGTAAGCATCGCGTACGCGTACGCGTATGCGTGGGTGAGTGATGAGCGGATAATTTATACACTTTTTGGTATCGTTTTTAGGTAGTTTTCAGTAGGATCTAGCTACTTTTAGGGATGTTTTTATTAGTTTTTATGAAAAATTCACATTTCTGAATTTTACTATGAGTCTGTATGTTTTTCTGTGATTTCAGGTATTTTCTGGCTGAAATTGAGGGACCTGAGCAAAAATCTGATTTAGGCTGAAAAATGACTACAGATGCTGTTGGATTCTGACCTCCCTGCACTTGAAATGGATTTTCTGGAGCTATAGAACTTCAAATGGTGCGGTCTTAACTGCGTTGGAATGCAGACATCCAGGGTTTTCCAGTAATATATAATGGTCGATACTTTGTTCGATCTTAGATAACGCAAACTGGCGTTCAACGCCAGTCCCATGCTGCATTCTGGAGTAAAACGCCAGAAACACGTCACAAACTAGAATTAAACGCCAAAAACACATTACAACTTGGCATTTAACTCCAAGAGAAGCCTCTGCACGTGTAAAGCTCAAGCTCAGCCCAAGCACACACCAAAGTGGGCCCATGAAGTGGATTTCTGCACTTAGACTTATTTCTGTAAACCCTAGTAGCTAGTTTAATATAAATAGAACTTTTTACTATTGTATTAGATATCTTTGGTCTTAGTTTTAATCTATTGTTCATCTTAGGAGATTATTGATCACGTTATGGGGGCTGGCCATTCGGCCATGCCTAGACCATCACTTATGTATTTTCAACGGTGGAGTTTCTACACACCATAGATTAAGGTGTGGAGTTATGCTATTCCTCAAGTATTAATGCAATTACTATTATTCTTCTATTCAATTCAGCTTATTCTTATTCTAAGATATTTTTTGCACTTCAGCATGATGAATGTGATGATCCGTGACACTCATCATCATTCTCACCTATGAACGCGTGCCTGACAACCACTCCCGTTCTACCTTAGATCGAGCGTATATCTCTTGGATTCCTTAATCAAAATCTTCGTGGTATAAGCTAGAATCCATTGGCAGCATTCTTGAGAATCTGGAAAGTCTAAACCTTGTCTATGGTATTCCGAGTAGGATTCAAGGATTGAATGACTGTGACGAGCTTCAAACTCGCGAGTGTTGGGCGTAGTGACAGACGCAAAAGAATCACTGGATTCTATTCTGACATGATCGAGAACCGACAGATGATTAGCAGTGCTGTGACAGAGCATTTGGATCATTTTCACTGAGAGGATGGGAAGTAGCCATTGACAACGGTGACGCCCTACATACAGCTTGCCATGGAAAGGAGTAAGAATGATTGGAGGAAGGCAGTAGGAAAGCAGAGATTCAGAAGGGACAAAGCATCTCCATACACTTATCTGAAATTCCCACCAAGGATTTACATAAGTATCTCTTTTTTCTATTTTATGCTTTATTTATCTTTATATTCGAAAACCATTATAACCATTTGAATCCACCTGACTGAGATTTACAAGATGACCATAGCTTGCTTCATACCAACAATCTCTGTGGGATCGACCCTTACTCACGTAAGGTATTACTTGGACGACCCAGTGCACTTGTTGGTTAGTTGTGCGAAGTTGTGACAAAGTTTGATTCACGTTTGAGAGTTCCAAGTCTATTGGCGCCATTGTTGATGATCACAATTTCGTGCACCAGTGAGCAGAGATCCAATCGACGCGCAAGCGTCGGTCACGCGTACGCGTGACGACTGGTTGTGCTAAACGCGCAATACCAGTACCAAGGCAGCACAACTCTCGGCCAAATCACTCATTGACGCCAATTTTCCATCCACGCGTACGCATCACTGACACTTACGCGTGGGTGACTAAAATACGGGTGTCGTGCATACGTCGCCCACGCGTATGCGTGGGTTGGCTCGTGCACAAGGCACCCTTCCTGCACAACTCCCGTGTAACCTTCTGTAAGGTTTAGCGTCGCATGTGACGCGTGCGCATGGTTCACGTGCACGTGTGGAACGTGCTTTTCTCTCTTTTTTTTTTTGCAGAATGCAAAATGCAGATGCTGATGCAGACACTATGACTAGATACTAATAAAAATAGAATAAAATAAAATTAAGGATAAAAATGAAAAATCATACTATGGTATGTTGTCTCCCATCTAGCACTTTTAGTTATTGTCCTTAAGTTGGACATTTGGTGAGCTCCTTGTCATGGTGGCTTATGCTTGAACTCTTCCAGGAATCCCACCAATGCTTGCAATTCCAATAGCCTCTGGGGTCCCAAACTAGGTGCATAACGCCTTCAAGCAAGTTGAAGCAAGTGACAACGCCCCAACAGTGTTGATTGCTAGAATGAATTCCGGGGTCCCAAACTTTGCTCTTGCACCCGTCTTCTTGATCTTCATCATTATTCCAACCGGGTGACAAGCAATTTGAATTCTCACTAAAGCGTCCAGACAACTTCCTAGACCCATTCAATTGAGCTCTACACCAACCTTTGCATTTCAACTTGGAGCATACAACCATATTGAACCTTGCATGAAAGCTCCTATCACTGACCATTTTCCTCTTTCTCTTAAAGCCACAAAGAGCTCTAAGCTGACCATCTATTTCAAGGAAGCCATATTCAAGTGGAATGAGAAAGCTAGGGGATATGAATTTTACCCACTTAAATGTCGTGAAGGATGATGGCGACTTAGGTGGAGGGGTCTCCAACAACTTTGGCAAGGTGATTTCAAGCTCCACTCCCTTGTGGTCTTTCTTGACAACTTCCACCTCTTCGCAAGCTTCTTCAATGTCAACCTCTTCCTCTTGGTAGCTTTCTTCCAATTCAATCTCTTATTCATTGCTCACCAAGGGCATGGGAGGTTGTGCTTCTTCTTCTTTAATCTCCATCTCTTGATCAACCTCTTCAAAGTCTTCAACCATGATACGCCTTGGAGTTTGTACACCCTCCTCAACATCAACATCAAACACCTTGGAATGAGGCTCTATGACTGGACTTTCCCATGGAGGTTCTGCATCTCCCAAGTCTTCAACCACTTCCTCTTCTGTGATAATTTCGGCCTTCTCCACTTGCTTTAATACAAAATCAAACTCCTTTTTTATGTCTTATTCCTTCACTAATTCTTCAACCACTCCTTTGCCTTCAAGGGTCTCTACTATCTCCACCTTTAGGGCCTCCTCTAGCTTTTTATGAAGTATGAATTCGTGAAGACTATCCCTTCTCTCTTGTTCCATATCCATAGTATAATTGTGATCATCTTGCTCTTGGATTGATGGATATGGGTGCTCTTCCATGGAGGGCAGTGATGGGATAGAGAGATCATTGTGTGGTTGAAAAGGAGCTACATTAGAGCTTGAGGGTTGAATATTAGAGGTAGAGGGTTGGTCTCTGCGGGATATAAGATTTTAGAGTTTAGAGGTGAGACTAATGAGATTAGAGATAATTGTGTTGTTATCCAATGGAGGTTGGGGTGGATAGGAGGGTTCATGTGTTGGGAGAAAAGGCTCATGATAGGAAGGTGGTTCATCTTAATAAAGATATGGAGATGGTGCATATTGAGGTGGTGGTTCTTGGGGAGGTGGTTCGAAGTATGGTTCGTATGGTTCATATAGGGTTGGTTAGGTGGATATGGACTGGGGTCATATGGAGGTGAATGGTGAAAAGGGGCTTGTGAGTAGGGTGGTTCAAAGCTATATTGAGGAGGTGGTTCATAAGCATATAGTGGGGCTTCTTGGTAACCACAAGGGGGTCCACCATATCTATCGTCTAAGTACGCACCCTGGAATGGCTCTTGACCATAGTAATTTAGTGGAGGATGGTTGTCACGAAAAGGTCCACCATAACTATTACCTTGGGATGCATCGTAGAATGGTCGTTGCCCATGGCACCTTGGAGGAGGTTGTTGCTGAAAGGGTTTATCAAATCCTTGTGACTCCTCCCATCTTTGATTGTTTCGACCTTGATGGATGTTCTCATTATAGCGTCCATTCGCTGCAACATAATTTGAACTAAACTCATAGCGACAGGGGTGAGAATTCATAGTAGCTAATAAAAATTAAAAACAAAAACAAACAAACAAGCAAAAAGCAAATATTTACAATAACCAATAATAAGGCACACGTTTGCAATTCTCTGGCAACGGCACCATTTTGACGAACAGATTCTTGCGTGGTTTAGAATTTCACAAATAAATTCTCGTTGAAAGTATAGTTTCTAAACCAACAAGAATCCTTTCGCACAAAAGATTGTTTGTCACGAGTAACAAACCCCCAAATAAAATTGATAACCAATGTATTTAAACCTCAGATCGTCTCTCAAGGAAGTGCAGGGAGGTGTGCTTATAATTGGTTATGGAAAAGTATCTTTTTGGGGTTTTTTAAGATAAAAAGCAAGAATAGTAAATGGCAAAAGGAATAAACTAATAACTAGAAAAGCTCTTGGCAAGGTATGAGAACTGGATGTCCTATCCTAGTTATCCTTATCAATTCTGATAAGAATTGTCCATTGCTCCCACTTAGTCACCCTCTAACCATGAAGGTGCATCAAGTGGATAAATCAATATGAATCCTCAAGTCCTAGTCAACTTCCAAGGAAAGACTAGAGTTAGTGGAATTCAAAATCAATCAGCAACTTTTAATTATCAATCAACAAAGGAGTTTGATAACTCAAGTGTTACCAATTACTCAACCAAGCCAAGAACATAAAATCCTACTCTAACATCCTTCTAAGCATTTTGTCAAGTACTTGGAGGTCACAACATAAAAACATAGAAAAGCAATAAGAGATAATAAAATCCAAACAATTAATTGCTTTAATATGGAAATTGAATCTAACATCAAAAGTTTACAAACTAAAATAACAATGAGTAATCAATAAGAGTAGAAGAGAAATTCTAAATCCTAAAACCTAGAGAGAGGAGAGAGCCTCTCTCTCCAAAAACTACCTCTAAAACCTAAAATTGTGCAAATTAAAAGTGAATGAATGATTCTCCCACTCTGTAGCCTCTAATCTGTGTTTTCTGGGCCAAAAAGTGGGTCAAAATAGCCCAGAAATCGCCCCCAATAATTTCTGATACGTCCAGCACGTGGCTCTGTCACGCATACGCGTCGCCCATGCGTACGCTTCACTTGTCTGCGGCACAATCCATGCGTACGCGTGCTTCACACGTGCGCATTGCCTAACAGTAAGGAAACTATGGCAAATTATATATCGTTGCAAAGCCCCGGATGTTAGCTTTCTAAAACAACTGATAATGCTTCATTTGGACCTCTGTATCTCAAGTTATGAACGATTGTGTGAGAAGAGGTCAGGGCTGACAGCTTTGCAGTTCCTTCAACTTCTTGTATTCCTTCCACTTTTGCATGCTTCCTTTCCATCTTCTAAGCCATTCCTGCCCTGTAATCTCTGAAAACACTTAACACATATATCATGGCATTGAATGGTAATAAGAGAGGATTAAAATTAGCTAAATTAAGCCCAAAGAAATATGTTTTCAATCATAGCACAAAATCGTGAAGGAAAATATAAAACATGCAATTTACATGAATAAGTGTGAGAATGGTGGATAAAATCCACTCAATTAAGCACAAGATGTACCACGAAATAGTGGTGCATCAATCCTTCGAGTTATTTCTAGTAATCTATTTTTGATAAGGGCTGATTAAGTCTCTTTTTATTGATTACTTTTTATAACTTTGTCGCTTTGATCAGTCGGATCCGACTTCTTTATGCCGGTCCATCCTAAGTTATTTTTAGCAATCCAATTTTTCTCAAACCTCGTCATACCTCTTTCTATGGATCACTTTTTTTATAAATTTTTTGTTGCTTTGGTCGATTGGTCCAACTTTTTCATCTCGGTCCATCACAAGTTATTTCTAGTAATCCATTTTTTAGTCAAGGCTGGCCAGGCCTCAGCTTATGGATTACTTATTATAACTTTGTTGATTTTGTCGTGATCAGACGGTGAATTTGATCTTCACCTTGCCGACCTGTTGCTTTGTCTTGATCGAGCAGTAAATTTGGTTTTCACTTTTTTCCGATCTATGTCGAAACTTAGGCGATGAATTCGGTTTTCATCGTGGTCGGGTGATGAATTTGATTTTCACCTTGCCGACCTGTAGAGAGGCTTTGTAGAAAATCTGGAAAACTTTATTCAAATAAAAAATAGACATATACGCAAGAATATGCACATGTGGGTGTTTACTTGTTCCGAGGGTTACCTGAAACTGTAGGTCGATCTCGGACGAGATCTTCTGTACTGGTCGGAGTTGTTGTGTCCGACTTGAGGATGGTGGCTGGAGCCGCCGTGTCCGACTTGTTGGACTTGGTGGTGGTGTTGATCCTTTGTCACCGGAGGGTGGGGGTACCTGCAAGGGACTCCGATGCTTAAGTTAGCAAGCAGGTTTTTAGTAGAATCAGAGTATGAGTTATACCTGGGTGCTCCAGCATATTTATAATGTTGTAGAGTGATCTTTTCTAGGGATAAGATAGGTATCTTATCTTATCTTTGAGTGGAGTTATCTTATCTTTAAGGGAACCGTCCTTATCTCTATAGGCTTGGGCTGCCTTTGGATTCGGGTCATGTTCCTCTGTTTAGGCCCTCTTTGGGCTTTCCTGGTGATTTAACCGAGCTCTTGAAGAAGAGGTCGGATAGTCCTGACCTGAAGAGGTTGGTCGACTTGTGATGAGCGGATAATTTGTATGCTTTTTGGCATTGTTTTTAGTATGTTTTTAGTATGATCTAGTTAGTTTTTAGTATATTTTTATTATTTTTTAGTTAAAATTCACTTTTCTGGACTTTACTATGAGTTTGTGTGTTTTTCTGTGATTTCAGGTATTTTCTGGCTGAAATTGAGGGACCTGAGCAAAAATCTGATTCAGAGACTAAAAAGGACTGCAGATGCTGTTGGATTCTGACCTCCCTGCACTCAAAGTTGATTTTCTGGAGCTACAGAAGCCCAATTGGCGCGCTCGCAACGGCGTTAGAAAGTAGACATCCTGGGCTTTCCAGCAATATATGATAGTCCATACTTTGCCCAAGATTTGATAGCCCAAACCGGCGTTCAAAGTCACCCTCAGAAATCCCAGCGTTAAACGCTGGAACTGGCACCCAAATGGGAGTTAAACGCCCAAACTGGCATAAAAGCTGGAGTTTAACTCCAAGAAGAGTCTCTGCACGAAAAATGCTTCATTGCTCAGCCCAAGCACACACCAAGTGGGCCCGGAAGTGGATTTTTATGTCATTTACTCATTTCTGTAAACCTTAGGCTACTAGTTTTCTATAAGTAGGACCTTTTACTATTGTATTTTCATCTTGGGATTATTTTAGATCCTTTGATCATCTTTGGACATCTAGTTCTTAGATTATTGGGAGGCTGGCCATTCGGCCATGCCTAGACCTTATTCTTATGTATTTTCAACGGCGGAGTTTCTACACACCATAGATTAAGGTGTGGAGCTCTGCTGTACCTCGAGTATTAATGCAATTACTATTGTTCTTCCATTCAATTCCACTTGTTCTTGTTCTAAGATATCACTTGTTCTTCAACTTGATGAATGTGATGATCCGTGACACTCATCATCATTCTCACCTATGAACGTGTGACTGACAACCACCTCCGTTCTACCTTCGATTGGGTGAATATCTCTTGGATTCCTGATTGCACGATGCATGGTTGATCGCCTGACAACCGAGTGCTCGTCTGACAAACGAGCCAACCATTCCGTGAGATCAGAGTCTTCGTGGTATAGGCAAGAACTGATGGTGGCATTCAAGAGAATCCCGAAGGTCTAACCTTGTCTGTGGTATTCTGAGTAGGATTCAATGATTGAATGACTGTGACGTGCTTCAAACTCCTAGCAGGCGGGGCGTTAGTGACAGACGCAAAAGAATCGATGGATTCTATTCCGGCCTGACCGAGAACCGACAGCTGAATTCCGCGTGCTGTGACAGAGCATATGCAATCGTTTTCACTGAGAGGATGGGAGGTAGCCATTGACAACGGTGAAACCCTACACAAGCTTGCCATGGAAAGGAATAAGAAGGATTGGATGAAGACAGTAGGAAAGCAGAGAGACGGAAGGGAAGGCATCTTCATGCGCTTATCTGAAGTTCCTACCAATGAATTACATAAGTATCTCTATCTTTACCCTGTTGTTATTTTCGTTCATCACCATTACTATTTGAGTTTGCCTGACTAAGATTTACAAGATGACCATAGCTTGCTTCAATACTAACAATCTCCGTGGGATCGACCCTTACTCGCGTAAGGTTTATTACTTGGACGACCCAGTGCACTTGCTGGTTAGTTGTGCGAAGTTGTGTAATGCCATGGTATTGAACACCAAGTTTTTGGGGTTCATGACCGGGGATTATGAGAGTTGTGAAAAGTATTGTTCACAATTTCGCGCACCAAGTTTTTGGCGCCGTTGCCGGGGATTGTTCTAGTTTTGAGCAAGCTTTTGGTAACATCAGTGCCAAGATCCGGCAACAACACCAAGTTTTTGGCGTTATTGCCAGGGATTGTTCTAGTTTGGACAACTGACGGTTCATCTTGTTGCTTAGATTAGGTATTTATTTTTTTTCGAAAATCTTGAAGAGGAATTCTAGAGTTTCATGATGATTTGTTGAAGTCTGGCTGGCTGAGAAGCCATGTCTAATCTCATTGGACCGAGGTTTCAACTTATCATCACAAGAGCTTGTTGATTTTTATCAATCTTGCTTTTGGAGCAGTGATCTGCTAAGGCTTGGCTGGCCTTTGGCCATGTCTAGTGTTTTGGACCGAAGCTTTCTTTGAAAGCTTGGCTGGCTGTGAAGCCATGTCTAATTCCTGGACCGGAGTCTTAGACTAGCATTGCACTGATTCCTGGAATTCTCATTAAGAATTTTGATATCTTTTTTTTTCCACTTAATTTTCGAAAAACACAAAAAAAAATTAAAAAAATCATAAAATCCAAAAATATTTCTTGTTTGAGTCTAGTGTCTCATCTTAAGTTTGGTGTCAATTGCATGCATTCATTCATGTATCTTGGTGATCTTCAAGATGTTCTTGACGATTTACTTGCTCTAATCTTTGAATTCTATTGACTTGAGTGTCTTGTGTGTCTCATTTGCATTTTCATTTTGTTAGTGTCAGTAGTATACAAACTGCTAAGTTTGGTGTTTTGCATGCATTGTTATTTGATTCTTGTTGCATTTTGATTTTTCCTTATTATTAAAAATCCAAAAATATTTTTAATTTGTGTCTTTTCAAGTCAATAATAAAGAGAATTGAAGATTCAGAACATACAGCAGAGGAAATGCACAGAAAAAGCTGGGCGTTCAAAACGCCCAGTGAAGAAGGACAGACTAGCGTTTAAACGCCAGCCAGGGTACCTGGTTGGACGTTTAACGCCCAAAAGGGTAGCATTTTGGGCGTTAAACGCCAGAATGTGCACCATTCTGGGCGTTTAACGCCAGGATGGCTAGAAGGGAAGATTCTGTTTTCAAATCAAATTTTTTCTAAGTTTTCAAAATCTTTTCAAAATCAAATCTTTTTCAAATCAATTTTTCAATCAAATCTTTTTCAAAACCAATTTCTTTCCATTTTTAAAGATACTTACTATCAATTAATGATTTGATTCAACATTTCAAGTATGTTGCCTTTTTCTGTTGAGAAAGGTTTAATGTTTGAATCATATCTTTTCTTGTTAGTCAAGTTTTTAATTTTCAAAATCAAATCTTTTTAAAATGTTTTTCAAATCATATTTTTTCAATCACATCTTTTTAAAACTAATCATATCTTCTTAACCACATCTTTTTCAAAATAGTTTTCATTCAAATCTTTTTGATTTCTAATTTCAAAATCTTTTTCAAAAATCACTTGATTTCTTTTCCATTTTCATTTTCGAAAATTAAGTAATGTTTTTCAAAAAAAAAATGTTTTCAAATTTTCTACTTAATTTTCGAAAATCACTTCCCTCCTTCTCACATCCTTCTATTTATGGACTAACACTATCCCTTAATGCAAAATTCGAACTCCATCTCCTTTGATAAGTTCAAATTTTCTACTTCTGTCTTCTACTCTTCTTTTCCTCTGACACTTCAAGGAATCTCTATACTGTGACATAGAGGATTCCACATTTTCTTGTTCTCTTCTCTTTCTTATGAGCAGGAGCAAAGACAAAGGCATTCTTGTTGAGGCTGATCCTGAACCTGAAAGGACCTTGAAGAGAAAGCTCAGAGAAGCCAAAGCACAACTCTCTTTAGAGCACCTAACCGAATTCTTCAAAGAAGAAGAACACATGGCAGCCGAAAACAACAACAATGCCAACAATGCAAGGAAGGTGCTGGGTGACTTTACTGCACCTACTCCCGACTTCTATGGGAGAAGCATCTCTATCCCTGCCATTGGAGCAAACAACTTTGAGCTTAAGCCTCAATTAGTTTCTCTAATGCAACAGAATTGCAAGTTCCATGGACTTCCATTGGAAGATCCTCATCAGTTTTTAGCTGAATTCTTGCAAATCTGTGACACTGTCAAGACTAATAGGGTTGACCCTGAGGTCTACAGGCTAATGCTATTCCCTTTTGCTGTAAGAGACAGAGCTAGAACATGGTTGGACTCTCAACCTAAAGAAAGCCTGGACTCTTGGGAAAAGCTAGTCAATGCCTTCTTGGCAAAGTTCTTTCCACCTCAAAAATTGAGTAAGCTTAGAGTGGAAGTCCAAACCTTCAGACAGAAGGAAGGAGAATCCCTCTATGAAGCTTGGGAAAGATACAAACAATTGATCAGAAAGTGTCCCACTGATATGCTTTCTGAGTGGAGCATCATAGGTGTTTTCTATGATGGTCTCTCTGAACTGTCCAAGATGTCTTTGGATAGCTCTTCTGGAGGATCTCTTCATCTGAAGAAGACGCCTACTGAGGCTCAAGAACTGATTGAAATGGTTGCAAATAACCAATTCATGTACACTTCTGAAAGAAATCCTGTGAACAATGGGACTAGTCAGAAGAAAGGAGTTCTTGAGATTGACACTCTGAATGCCATATTGGCTCAGAACAAAATATTGACTCAACAAGTCAATATGATTTCTCAAAGTCTGTCTGGAATGCAAAATGCACCAAGCAGTACTAAGGAAGCTTCATCTGAGGAAGAAGCTTATGATCCTGAGAACCCTTCAATGGAAGAGGTGAATTACATGGGAGAACCCTATGGAAACACCTACAATCCTTCATGGAGGAATCATCCAAATCTTTCATGGAAGGATCAACAGAGACCTCAACAAGGTTTCAATAACAATAATGGTGGAAGAAACAGGTTTAGCAATAGCAAGCCTTTTCCATCATCTTCTCAGCAACAGACAGAGAGCTCTAAGCAGAATACTTCTGACTTAGCAACCATGGTCTCTGATCTAATCAAAACCACTCAAAGTTTCATGACTGAAACAAGGTCCTCCATCAGAAATTTGGAAGGACAAGTGGGTCAGCTGAGCAAAAAAATTACTGAACTCCCTCCTAGTACTCTCCCAAGCAATACAGAAGAAAATCCAAAAGGAGAGTGCAAGGCCATCAACATGGCCGAATTCTGGGATGAAGAAGAGGCAGTGAACGCCACTGAGGAAGACCTCACTGGGCGTCCACTAACCTCCAATGAGTTCCCCAATAAGGAACCATGGGAATCCGAGGCTCAAAATGAGACCATAGAGATTTCATTGGACTTACTTCTGCCATTCATGAGTTCTGATGAGTATTCTTCCTCTGAAGAGGATGAGTATGTCACTGAAGAGCAAGTTGCTAAATACCTTGGAGCAATCATGAAGCTAAATGACAAGTTATTTGGAAATGAGACTTGGGAGGATGAACCCCCTTTGCTCACCAAAGAACTGGATGACTTGCTAGGCAGAAACTGCCTCAAAAGAGGCAAGATCCTGGGAAGTTTTCTATACCTTGTACCATAGGCACCATGACCTTCAAGAAGGCCTTGTGTGACTTAGGGTCAAGTGTAAACCTCATGCCCCTCTCTGTAATGGAGAAGTTAGGGATCTTTGAGGTGCAAGCTGCAAAAATCTCACTAGAGATGGCAGACAATTCAAGAAAACAAGCCCATGGACTTGTGGACGATGTTCTGGTTAAAGTTGAAGACCATTACATCCCTACTGATTTCATAGTCCTAGAGACTGGGAAGTGCATGGATGAGTCCATCATCCTTGGCAGACCCTTCCTAGCCACTGCAAAGGCTGTGATTGATGTTGATAGAGGAGAGTTGATCATTCAAGTGAATGAAGAATCCTTGGTGTTTAAGGCCCAAGGATATCCCTCTGTCATCATGGAGAGGGAGCATGAAGAGCTTCTCTCAAAATAGAGCCCAACAGAGCCCCCACAGTCAAACTCTAAGTTTGGTGTTGGGAGGCCACAACCAAACTCTAAGTTTGGTGTTGAACCCCCACATTCAAACTCTAAGTTTGGTGTTGGGAGGTTCCAACATGGCTCTGAGAATCTGTGAGGCTCCATGAGAGTCCTCTGTCAAGCTAATGACAATAAAGAAGCGCTTGTTGGGAGGCAACCCAATGTTTTATAATTAACTATTTTCTTTTGTTATTTTATGTCTTTTGTAGGTTGATGATCATAAGAAGTCACAAAATCCATGAAAAAAGCAAAAACAGAATGAAAAATAGAAAGAAAAACAGCACACCCTGGAGGACGCACCCACTGGCATTTAAACGCCAGTGAGGTTAGCTGGTGGGTGTTTAACGCCGAGTCTGGCACCATTCTGGGCGTTTAACGCCAGAAAGGGGCACCAGACTGGCGTTAAACACCAGAAAGGGGCAAGATGCTGGCGTTAAACGCCAGAAATGGGCACCAGCCCGGCGTTTAACGCCAGAAATGGCTCAAAACGTGATTTTGAATGCCATTTGGTGCAGGGATGACTTTTCCTTGACACCTCAGGATCTGTGGACCCCACAGGATCCCCACCTACCCTACCACTCTCTCTCTTCTTCACCAATCACCTCAACACCTCTTCCCCAAAAACCCCTCACCTATCAAATCCCATCTTTCTCTTCCCCACTCACATCCATCCTTCATAAAACCCCACCTACCCCACCATTCAAATTCAAACCACTTTCCCACCCAAACCCACCCTCAAATGGCCGAACATCCCTCTCTCCCTCTCCTATATAAACCCTCCTTCACTCCTTCATTTACACACAACATACACACTACTTCTCCCCTTCTTGGCCGAAAATTAAAGCCATTCCCTTTCTCCTCATTTCTTCTTCTTCTACTCTCTTCTTTCTTCTTTTGCTCGAGGACGAGCAAACATTTTAAGTTTGGTGTGGTAAAAGCATTGCTTTTTGTTTTTCCATAACCATTTATGGCATCCAAGGCCGGAGAAACCTCTAGAAAGAGGAAAGGGAAGGCAAAAGCTTCCACCTCCGAGTCATGGGAGATGGAGAGATTCATCTCAAGGGTGCATCAAGACCACTTCTATGAAGTCGTGGCCTTGAAGAAGGTGATCCCCGAGGTCCCTTTTTCACTCAAAAAGGGTGAATATCCGGAGATCCGACATGAGATCCGAAGAAGAGGTTGGGAAGTTCTTACCAACCCCATTCAACAAGTCGGAATCTTGATGGTTCAAGAGTTCTATGCCAATGCATGGATCACCAAGAACCATGACCAAAGTGTGAACCCGAATCCAAAGAATTATCTTACTATGGTTCGGGGGAAATACTTGGATTTTAGTTCGGAAAGTGTGAGGGTGGCGTTCAACTTGCCTATGATGCAAGGAGATGAACATCCTTACACTAGAAGGGTCAACTTTGATCAAAGGTTGGACCAAGTCCTCACAGTCATATATGAAGAGGGCGCCCAATGGAAGAGAGATTCAAGAGGAAAGCCGATTCAATTGAGAAGGCATGACCTCAAACCCGTGGCTAGAGGATGGTTAGAGTTTATACAACGCTCAATCATACCCACTAGCAACCGGTCCGAAGTTACCATAGACCGGGCTATCATGATCCATAGCATCATGATTGGAGAAGAAATAGAGGTTCATGAGGTTATAGCCCAAGAACGCTATAAGGTGGCGGACAAGTCCTCTACCTTGGCAAGGTTAGCCTTTCCTCATCTCATTTGTCACCTCTGTTATTCAGTTGGAGTTGACATAGAGGGAGACACCCCCATTGAGGAGGACAAGCCCATCACTAAGAAAAGGATGGAGCACACAAGAGATCCCACTCATCATGAGATCCCTGAGATTCCTCAAGAGATGCACTTTCCTCCACAAAACTATTGGGAGCAACTAAACACCTCCCTAGGAGAATTGAGTTCCAACATGGGACAACTAAGGGTGGAGCATCAAGAACACTCCATCATCCTTCATGAGATTAGAGAAGATCAAAGAATCATGAGGGAGGAGCAACAAAGACAAGGAAGAGACATTGAGGAGCTCAAGCATTCCATAGGATCTTCAAGAGGAAGAAAGAGCCGCCATCACTAAGGTGGACCCGTTCTTTGATTTCCTTGTTCTTTGTTCTTCTGTTTTTCGAATTTTATGCTTATGTTTATCTATGTTTGTGTCTTGTGATCATTAGTGTCTTAGTGTCTTAGTGTCTATGCCTTAAAGTTATGAATGTCCTATGAATCCATCACCTTTCTTAAATAAAAATGTGCTTAATTGAAAAAGAAAGAATTGCATGAATTCTGAATTTTATAATAGTTTAATTATTTTGATGTGGTGGCAATATTTTTGTTCTCTGAATGTATGCTTAAACAGTGCATATGTATCTTGAATTTGTGGTTCATGAATGTTGGCTCTTGAAAGAATGATGAAAAAGGAGACATGTTACTGAGGATCTGAAAAATCATCAAAATGATTCTTGAAGCAAGAAAAAGCATTTCTATTCAAAAAAAAAAGAGAGAAAAAGAAAAAAAAATATAGAGAAATAAGAGTTGTGATCCAAGGCAAATAAGAGTGTGCTTAAGAACCCTGGACACCTCTAATTGGGGACTTTAGCAAAGCTGAGTCACAATCTGGAAAGGTTCACCCAATTATGTGTCTGTGGCATGTATGTATCCGGTGGTAATACTGGAAGACAGAGTGCTTTGGGCCACAGCCAAGACTCAATAAGTAGCTATGTTCAAGAATCATCATACTCTACTAGGAGAATCAATAACACTATCTGGATTCCGAGTTCCTAAAGAAGCCAATCATTCTGAATTTCAAAGGATAGTGTGAGATGCCAAAACTGTTCAGAGGCAAAAAGCTAAAAGCCCCGCTCATCTAATTAATACTGATCTTCATAGATATTTTTGGAATTCATTGCATATTCTCTTCTTTTTATCTTATTTGATTTTCAGTTGCTTGAGGACAAGCAACAATTTAAGTTTGGTGTTGTGATGAGCGGATAATTTGTATGCTTTTTGGCATTATTTTAGTATGTTTTTAGTATGATCTAGTTAGTTTTTAGTATATTTTTATTAGTTTTTAGTTAAAATTCACTTTTCTGGACTTTACTATGAGTTTGTGCGTTTTTCTGGGATTTCAGGTATTTTCTGGCTGAAATTGAGGGACCTGAGCAAAAATCTGATTCAGAGACTAAAAAGGACTGCAGATGCTGTTGGATTCTGACCTCCCTGCACTCGACGTGAATTTTCTGGAGCTACAGAAGCCCAATTGGCGCGCTCTCAACGGCGTTGGAAAGTAGACATCCTGGGCTTTCCAGCAATATATGATAGTCCATACTTTGCCCAAGATTTCATGGCCCAAACCGGCGTTCAAAGTCACCCTCAGAAATCCCAGCGTTAAACGCTGGAACTGGCACCCAAATGGGAGTTAAACGCCCTAACTGGCATAAAAGCTGGCGTTTAACTCCAAGAAGAGTCTCTGCACGAAAAATGCTTCATTGCTCAGCCCAAGCACACACCAAGTGGGCCCGGAAGTGGATTTTTATGTCATTTACTCATTTCTGTAAACCTTAGGCTACTAGTTTTCTATAAGTAGGACCTTTTACTATTGTATTTTCATCTTGGGATTATTTTAGATCCTTTGATCATCTTTGGACATCTAGTTCTTAGATTATTGGGAGGCTGGCCATTCGGCCATGCCTAGACCTTGTTCTTATGTATTTTCAACGGCGGAGTTTCTACACACCATAGATTAAGGTGTGGAGCTCTGCTGTACCTCGAGTATTAATGCAATTACTATTGTTCTTCCATTCAATTCCACTTGTTCTTGTTCTAAGATATCACTTGTTCTTCAACTTGATGAATGTGATGATCCGTGACACTCATCATCATTCTCACCTATGAACGTGTGACTGACAACCACCTCCGTTCTACCTCCGATTGGGTGAATATCTCTTGGATTCCTGATTGCACGATGCATGGTTGATCGCCTGACAACCGAGTGCTCATCTGACAAACGAGCCAACCATTCCGTGAGATCAGAGTCTTCGTGGTATAGGCAAGAACTGATGGCGGCATTCAAGAGAATCCGGAAGGTCTAACCTTGTCTGTGGTATTCTGAGTAGGATTCAATGATTGAATGACTGTGACGTGCTTCAAACTCCTAGCAGGCGGGGCGTTAGTGACAGACGCAAAAGAATAGATGGATTCTATTTCGGCCTGACCGAGAACCGACAGCTGAATTCCGCGTGCTGTGACAGAGCATATGCAATCGTTTTCACTGAGAGGATGGGAGGTAGCCATTGACAACGGTGAAACCCTACACAAGCTTGCCATGGAAAGGAATAAGAAGGATTGGATGAAGACAGTAGGAAAGCAGAGAGACGGAAGGGAAGGCATCTTCATGCGCTTATCTGAAGTTCCTACCAATGAATTACATAAGTATCTCTATCTTTACCCTGTTGTTATTTTCGTTCATCACCATTACTATTTGAGTTTGCCTGACTAAGATTTACAAGATGACCATAGCTTGCTTCAATACTAACAATCTCCGTGGGATCGACCCTTACTCGCGTAAGGTTTATTACTTGGACGACCCAGTGCACTTGCTGGTTAGTTGTGCGAAGTTGTGTAATGCCATGGTATTGAATGTAACAACCCTGATTTTAGAGTATGCGAGATATTTTCTGAAGGCACGGATTTCTCCGGTAGATCAGTAAAGGGAACACCTCTTCTATATCAACAAGTATCTCAATCCTCATTGTCATTATGTCCTCCTTAAGCTAGAACCTTTTCCAAGGCAAGCTCGATAACGCGGACACGAAGAACATAGTTTTTGAACCGTATCGGTTAGGAGTTTTGATCCGGTTTTTCGTAGATAGTCTCAGTTTGACGAACTGGACTCGATTCATGAGAGACGAGAGATAATAGGGTAATATTATCATTATATTAGTAATAAAAGTTTCTTGAATGATATTATAAGGTTACCTGGTCAGTTTTAGTTAAAAACAGAAAATCGGTTTAACCGGGTTTACGGTTTACTGGTGCAGCTTAGCACCAGCACTCTCTGATGACTTTAGCAATGCTAAGGCCTCATTATTCATGTTTTATTCTCATAATAAATATGTTACTAGTGTCATTTATGCTAGTAGCTCAGAAAATAATTTTTAGAGATGTTTTTACGAGTGTTCTGATACACCTAGTTTTAGTAGTAGTACACCAGAGATATTTTTATATTATTTTAATCCACCTCCAAGCCAACCAATCACAACTCACCTTACACCCCCAAAACCCCCAAGGCTGCCTCATTTGCTCATTGTGGCCGAAAATCACCAAGAGAAAAAGGAGAGAAAGTTCTTGGTTCATAAATCTTCAAAGCTTGATTTCTTCTGAACTAAAACTCAAATCAAAACTCCGATTTCACCAAAATGATCCTCTCTTCTTCCTCTACATAACCATGTGACTTATCAAGGATGGAAATAAGGTGAGATGGCTGTCTCCCTCCCTCTTCAATTCGGTTTTCAAGGAAAACCATGTAAACATGTGTTTTCTTGATGTGATTTAGGAGGAAAAAGTGCTAAAGGACCACCTGAAAGTTTAACCAAATTAGGAGCAGCAAAACCAGGTAGGGTTTGGTAAAATTAATCTTGATTGATTGTGTTTGAGATGTGTGATTATGATATGGTTTGGTTATGCTTGAAATTGATTGCTTATATGAGTTATTCTTGGTGAAAGTTTGTTGAAATTTTGATGAAATTTGATGAAATTCAAGCTTTATGTTCATGTTCTTGGGCAGCTGGGAAAAACGAAACCCTAGGCTTAAATTGAGGTTCAATTTGTGATGAAATCATGTAGAAAAGATGGGGTTTTAGTGGCTGCTAATTTATTATGAATTGTAGTAAAAATCGGTTGCTGAAAAGATTGAAAAACGGGTAAAAACAGAGAAAGAATTTATGAAGAACATGAAGAACACTTTGAGTGTGATGAAGAACAATGAAGAACAGGCCTTAGATCTTAAAAAGGGCAAGGAAGTAAAATTTTTGGTGTTTAAGGGGTTGTTTAGTAATTTCTGAAAGTTAGGGTGGTTAAAGTAGAAATATTAAAAGTTACGGGTGGTAAAAAGTGAATTTTAAAGGTTAAAGGTTAAAGTAAAGTTAATTTTCGAAAATATATTAATAAAATAATAAATAATAATAAAATATTAAATAATAATATTTAATAAAAAATAATATTTTAATAAAAATAATAAAATAATGCAGAAAAGGCAGTTTTCTGTAAAAGCTTTAGAAAGACAACTTTAAGTGCAGAATCTCATAATTACCTTCATAAAACACTTAGGGAGTGGTAAGAACATATTAGTGAGGCAAAGATAAAAGAAAGATAAAAAGTTGAAGAAAAGATAAGACTCGAAGAAAAAGTCTGTAAAGTTTTAATGACAGAAAAACAGACAGAGATTAGTGAAAGAACTAGAACAACATAGTTAGTCCTTGAGTTGCGACTAGGGTTAAGTATAATATGAAAAGTTAAACTGTTTCAGTATAGACTTAATGAACCTATACTTGGGGCAGAATAACTATTCATACCGAAATTTACATAAGCTTTAAAATACATACGTTAAGCAGAGAAATCAGAGTAAAGTAAAGAGATAAAGAGAAAAAGAGTGATATGGATACAGAAGAAAGAGTAATCAGAGAAAAGTAAAGAGATACAGAGAACAGAGTAACTAGAACATAGTAAAGAGATACAAAGAGAAAAGAGTAATATAATAAAGAGAAATGGTTTGAGCCAAGATATTGTAAAAGTGAAAGATGTAAAGTTTGTATAGTATGATTGAACAGAGAAAGAAAGAGATATTGCATAAGAATGTGAATGTGATGACGAATAATGAGAATGATAATGAATGATGATAATGAGAATGATTATGTAAGAATCTGCTGCAGAGAGACAGTCAGATAGATGGTGGTACGACCACTGAGAACGCTTTCCTGGGATACCTTGCTATAATGCTTTGCTGTAAGACAGAGGTTGCTTACAGAGGTATCAAGATGAATGTGCTCCTGTAAGACAGAGGTTGCTTACAGTGAGTGTGTTGTTGCTCCTGTAAGACAGAGGTTGCTTACAGTGAGTATGTTGTTGCTCCTGTAAGACAGAGGTTGCTTACAGTGAGTCTGTTGGGCGTATATCGGCTAATAAGTTTCACCCTGCAAGACAAAGGTTGCTTGCAGTGGATACCCTGTAAGACAAAGGTTGCTTGCAGTGGATATTGCCAACAGGAAAGCCTTATCCAGACAGAGGTTGCTAGGTAACGTCGGGAGCGGGTATGTAACCGACAGATGAGCTCATTACCTGCACTAGGGCTAGACATGCATCATTCTTGTCTGCGCATTATTCTCTGTTGTATTCCTTTCTGTGTGTGAACTATTTCTTTGTGTTTGTCTGCTTGTATGCTATTTCTATGTTTTATTTTCTTGTATTCTTCTGTTTGTGTTCTGCTTTCTATTGCCTCTACTTTCTCTTTCTATCTTTATCTTTTGGTTATTGCTTCGCTATATTCTATTATTCGTTTGCTAATCGACCCCAAATAAATGAATATAACTAATAACCCCGACCCTACTAAGGACTCCCCAGTTCTTACCCCTTCTCTCTCCCTTCCCCTTCAGATGGAAGTAAGAGTACCTTACCGTAGTTCGTCGATGATGGTTCTGCGAAGAGGATCCTACGCTAGATAGTCTTCTGAGTCTAGGGTGAATATCGTTCTCTATTTATATGTATATACTGTGAAACCAGCCAACGTCTGCACCCCGCTTATCTACAAACTTTAGCCTAACTCCTTCGTACGATGTTGCTGTTATGTGGCCACTCGATGAAGTACTTGAGAGATGCTCTTTGATGTCATATGATCGTGCAGAGGAGTAGTATACAACCTTCCACCTTTTGATGACGTTCCACCTGACTTGAGTTTAGAAGACCTAGAACGTATTTTCCCTCGCTTTAGTAGGTTAGAGGGACTAGGTGAGTATAGAGTCTAGGCTAGCCTGGGCGCCAGCTTAGGGACTTCTTGAACAGGTCAGGGCCTAGGATGTTGTATGTATATATATGTATATAGTTATTATTTAGCTATATCTAGGGGTGTTTTAACTAACAGTCGATGTTCTAATAAAGGCTGAATCACCGAATGTTGTCAACTACTTGTGATGTGTTTATGTGTGGTTGTTTGTAACTGTTTTATATATTATTAATTGTGAATTGATTATGAATGATACTGTTTGTTAATCCAAATGTTTTCAAAAAAAAAAATACCTCGTAAAATAACTACGCTTTTAACAACGAATCAGGCTCATATGATAAATAATAGATAATAATTAGGAAGACAAGTTGGTAGCGCTCAGTTTCTAGTATGATCATGACGTACAAGAAATTGGGTCGTTACAATTTGGTATCAGAGCAGTTCGTTCCCAGTAGAGCCTGGGGAGTGGACTGACTATGCTTCATTGCATACTCTGCTTGTGTGTCTCATGCTGTTAGGGTATCTTTAAGATACATTGGGCATGAATGTCTATGAGTGCTCATTTTGGGAATGTTCATACCTAACTTGAGATATTAAGACTGATCACCTTAATATTGATTGTTTGGTACGGATAAGACCTCAATGACTGTGAATAGGCATGGTTTAATCGAGCTCCGAACGATGAATCGACGTAAGCCACAGCTATCTTTATAGCTGTTATGATCTTCATGGCTATGGCTGCGTGAGATTTGGATGCTGTAAGGAATGGACTGATCTCTTCGTCAGGATGGATCAAAGGAAATAGACCGCTTAAAGATGGATTTCTTGCATGCGGCTGAAATTTTGAGGGCAAAATTTTCTTTTAGGAGGGTAGAATGTAACAACCCTGATTTTAGAGTATGCGAGATATTTTCTGAAGGCACGGATTTCTCCGGTAGATCAGTAAAGGGAACACCTCTTCTATATCAACAAGTATCTCAATCCTCATTGTCATTATGTCCTCCTTAAGCTAGAACCTTTTCCAAGGCAAGCTCGATAACGCGGACACGAAGAACATAGTTTTTGAACCGTATCGGTTAGGAGTTTTGATCCGGTTTTTCGTAGATAGTCTCAGTTTGACGAACTGGACTCGATTCATGAGAGAAGAGAGATAATAGGGTAATATTATCATTATATTAGTAATAAAAGTTTCTTGAATGATATTATAAGGTTACCTGGTCAGTTTTAGTTAAAAACAGAAAATCGGTTTAACCGGGTTTACGGTTTACTGGTGCAGCTTAGCACCAGCACTCTCTGATGACTTTAGCAATGCTAAGGCCTCATTATTCATGTTTTATTCTCATAATAAATATGTTACTAGTGTCATTTATGCTAGTAGCTCAGAAAATAATTTTTAGAGATGTTTTTACGAGTGTTCTGATACACCTAGTTTTAGTAGTAGTACACCAGAGATATTTTTATATTATTTTAATCCACCTCCAAGCCAACCAATCACAACTCACCTTACACCCCCAAAACCCCCAAGGCTGCCTCATTTGCTCATTGTGGCCGAAAATCACCAAGAGAAAAAGGAGAGAAAGTTCTTGGTTCATAAATCTTCAAAGCTTGATTTCTTCTGAACTAAAACTCAAATCAAAACTCCGATTTCACCAAAATGATCCTCTCTTCTTCCTCTACATAACCATGTGACTTATCAAGGATGGAAATAAGGTGAGATGGCTGTCTCCCTCCCTCTTCAATTCGGTTTTCAAGGAAAACCATGTAAACATGTGTTTTCTTGATGTGATTTAGGAGGAAAAAGTGCTAAAGGACCACCTGAAAGTTTAACCAAATTAGGAGCAGCAAAACCAGGTAGGGTTTGGTAAAATTAATCTTGATTGATTGTGTTTGAGATGTGTGATTATGATATGGTTTGGTTATGCTTGAAATTGATTGCTTATATGAGTTATTCTTGGTGAAAGTTTGTTGAAATTTTGATGAAATTTGATGAAATTCAAGCTTTATGTTCATGTTCTTGGGCAGCTGGGAAAAACGAAACCCTAGGCTTAAATTGAGGTTCAATTTGTGATGAAATCATGTAGAAAAGATGGGGTTTTAGTGGCTGCTAATTTATTATGAATTGTAGTAAAAATCGGTTGCTGAAAAGATTGAAAAACGGGTAAAAACAGAGAAAGAATTTATGAAGAACATGAAGAACACTTTGAGTGTGATGAAGAACAATGAAGAACAGGCCTTAGATCTTAAAAAGGGCAAGGAAGTAAAATTTTTGGTGTTTAAGGGGTTGTTTAGTAATTTCTGAAAGTTAGGGTGGTTAAAGTAGAAATATTAAAAGTTACGGGTGGTAAAAAGTGAATTTTAAAGGTTAAAGGTTAAAGTAAAGTTAATTTTCGAAAATATATTAATAAAATAATAAATAATAATAAAATATTAAATAATAATATTTAATAAAAAATAATATTTTAATAAAAATAATAAAATAATGCAGAAAAGGCAGTTTTCTGTAAAAGCTTTAGAAAGACAACTTTAAGTGCAGAATCTCATAATTACCTTCATAAAACACTTAGGGAGTGGTAAGAACATATTAGTGAGGCAAAGATAAAAGAAAGATAAAAAGTTGAAGAAAAGATAAGACTCGAAGAAAAAGTCTGTAAAGTTTTAATGACAGAAAAACAGACAGAGATTAGTGAAAGAACTAGAACAACATAGTTAGTCCTTGAGTTGCGACTAGGGTTAAGTATAATATGAAAAGTTAAACTGTTTCAGTATAGACTTAATGAACCTATACTTGGGGCAGAATAACTATTCATACCGAAATTTACATAAGCTTTAAAATACATACGTTAAGCAGAGAAATCAGAGTAAAGTAAAGAGATAAAGAGAAAAAGAGTGATATGGATACAGAAGAAAGAGTAATCAGAGAAAAGTAAAGAGATACAGAGAACAGAGTAACTAGAACATAGTAAAGAGATACAAAGAGAAAAGAGTAATATAATAAAGAGAAATGGTTTGAGCCAAGATATTGTAAAAGTGAAAGATGTAAAGTTTGTATAGTATGATTGAACAGAGAAAGAAAGAGATATTGCATAAGAATGTGAATGTGATGACGAATAATGAGAATGATAATGAATGATGATAATGAGAATGATTATGTAAGAATCTGCTGCAGAGAGACAGTCAGATAGATGGTGGTACGACCACTGAGAACGCTTTCCTGGGATACCTTGCTATAATGCTTTGCTGTAAGACAGAGGTTGCTTACAGAGGTATCAAGATGAATGTGCTCCTGTAAGACAGAGGTTGCTTACAGTGAGTGTGTTGTTGCTCCTGTAAGACAGAGGTTGCTTACAGTGAGTGTGTTGTTGCTCCTGTAAGACAGAGGTTGCTTACAGTGAGTATGTTGTTGCTCCTGTAAGACAGAGGTTGCTTACAGTGAGTCTGTTGGGCGTATATCGGCTAATAAGTTTCACCCTGCAAGACAAAGGTTGCTTGCAGTGGATACCCTGTAAGACAAAGGTTGCTTGCAGTGGATATTGCCAACAGGAAAGCCTTATCCAGACAGAGGTTGCTGGGTAACGTCGGGAGCGGGTATGTAACCGACAGATGAGCTCATTACCTGCACTAGGGCTAGACATGCATCATTCTTGTCTGCGCATTATTCTCTGTTGTATTCCTTTCTGTGTGTGAACTATTTCTTTGTGTTTGTCTGCTTGTATGCTATTTCTATGTTTTATTTTCTTGTATTCTTCTGTTTGTGTTCTGCTTTCTATTGCCTCTACTTTCTCTTTCTATCTTTATCTTTTGGTTATTGCTTCGCTATATTCTATTATTCGTTTGCTAATCGACCCCAAATAAATGAATATAACTAATAACCCCGACCCTACTAAGGACTCCCCAGTTCTTACCCCTTCTCTCTCCCTTCCCCTTCAGATGGAAGTAAGAGTACCTTACCGTAGTTCGTCGATGATAGTTCTGCGAAGAGGATCCTACGCTAGATAGTCTTCTGAGTCTAGGGTGAATATCGTTCTCTATTTATATGTATATACTGTGAAACCAGCCAACGTCTGCACCCCGCTTATCTACAAACTTTAGCCTAACTCCTTCGTACGATGTTGCTGTTATGTGGCCACTCGATGAAGTACTTGAGAGATGCTCTTTGATGTCATATGATCGTGCAGAGGAGTAGTATACAACCTTCCACCTTTTGATGACGTTCCACCTGACTTGAGTTTAGAAGACCTAGAACGTATTTTCCCTCGCTTTAGTAGGTTAGAGGGACTAGGTGAGTATAGAGTCTAGGCTAGCCTGGGCGCCAGCTTAGGGACTTCTTGAACAGGTCAAGGCCTAGGATGTTGTATGTATATATATGTATATAGTTATTATTTAGCTATATCTAGGGGTGTTTTAACTAACAGTCGATGTTCTAATAAAGGCTGAATCACCGAATGTTGTCAACTACTTGTGATGTGTTTATGTGTGGTTGTTTGTAACTGTTTTATATATTATTAGTTGTGAATTGATTATGAATGATACTGTTTGTTAATCCAAATGTTTTCAAAAAAAAAAAATACCTCGTAAAATAACTACGCTTTTAACAACGAATCAGGCTCATATGATAAATAATAGATAATAATTAGGAAGACAAGTTGGTAGCGCTCAGTTTCTAGTATGATCATGACGTACAAGAAATTGGGTCGTTACATTGAACACCAAGTTTTTGGGGTTCATGACCGGGGATTATGAGAGTTGTGAAAAGTATTGTTCACAATTTCGCGCACCAACTTGTCATCAAACAACCCGTGTCGGACCGCTCGACCCAAGGTATGAACAGTGCCCCTGCTCGAGTGCGGTCTTCCTCTTGAGGTCGAGTCCTTAGTTTTAGGATTTCGATCCTTCTCTGGAGAAGTCAATCTCGAGCATTGTCAATTTCTTTTGTAGAGATTCCTCTGAATGCGGAACGTTTTTCTTTTTCCTTCATCCTTTGAAAACGCGCGTCCCTTTGCTTTGGGAATGTGCGAGGGTTTAATAACCCATTAATTCTTTTAATGCTCTGTTTCTTTTGCCTCCCTCTTTTTGAATTTTCACTAAAACGGTTTTCTCTTCTCTATTTTCTTGCTTGCTATAACTTCCCCCTTTTTCTTTCTATTCTTCTGTTTTGGCTTGCCTGGGACTTGCATTTTTTGTGTTTCTCTCTATGACGCCCTTGGTGGTTGTTGGCGCTTCCATTGCTCGAAGGCAACTCCTGATCTCTTCGTCTTCAACTTCTTCCGTACTCTCCTCCTCTTTCAGGTTGGTTCTTCTTTCTGTTTTTTTTTCTTGTGCTTGTATTGTTCTATTCTTGGTAAAGTCTTGAGTTTTCGTTGGAAAGCTTGAACCTTTTCGTGTGATGCATGTTTTCTGGTTTTCTTTTGACTTTATGCATGCTCTTAGGTGAATATCCTTGGTATTTTGTCACTGTTAGGGCTTTGCATGTTGTCGTTGCTTTTTTAATCGTACTTTTGATTTTGAGGGTTTATGGGTTACTGTTTGTTTCTTAAAAAAGATTGCTCCTTTGATGACTTTCGCCCAGTTGGTAGTTTTCTTTGTTGATAAACTTGTAGAAGATAACGATTTTTTGGTGGCTTGCTTTGATTTTCTTCTCGTGTCGTTGCTTGTATGGAAGGAGATTTATCTTTCTTCACTGAGAGTTTTGTTGGGGTGTAGCTTTGTAGACCTTTTCTTGAGTCCTTACTCTTGTCCCTGCCTCCAAAGGATGTCGGGACCTTGGTGTGTGTCTTGGGGTTTTCCTTTTACTATTTGTATTGCTCTGAGTCATGTTTGTCTGAGCTGTTTTGATTAGTAATCCATTTCATTTTTCTTGCTGTAGTACTAGTTGGCCATGTCTTCTCGCAAAAATATTGTTGAGACGTCTTCCAAGGTTCTTGAGGGTATGTCCGACTGGCTAGACTCCCTCGTGTTGATGTGAGTCTCTGTGGTAGATGCTGAGTTCTATGCAGATCTGAGAAAACATCATAGGATTTTTAATAATCGTGCCCAGGAGAGAGATTATGAGCTTGTAGCACCTGATTCTGATGAGAGGGTTTGTTTCCCAACCTTGGTTCAGGGGGAGCGTCCCTTCTTTTATGCCTATGACTATTTTTTCAGCCAGCTGAACATTACTTTTCCTTTTACTTCTTTCGAGACTGACTTGTTGTGGTCGTGTAACGTTGCTCCATCCCAGCTCCATCCGAACTCCTAGGGATTTATTAAGATATTTCAGTTGCTCTGCCAAGAATTAGATGTCACACCTTCCCAAACTCTCTTTCTATATCTCTTTGTTCTGACCAAGTCTGAGACTACCAAAAAGAAAGCTTCTTGGGTTTCTTTTAGGTCTACCCAAGGGCACAAAGTTTTTTTCCATGTATGATGAGTCCTTTAAGGACTTTAAGAACTACTTTTTCAAGGTTCAAGCTATTGAGGGAGCTCGACCTTTTTTCATAGAGACGAATGGTGAACCTGCCTTCCCTTTGTGTTGGCAAAGAAATGTTGTAGTGTCTCGATACTCATGGGAGATGCTTGATGAGGTAGAGCAGGCCTTTGTAACTGTGTTGGAGGATATTTGGAGGGAACCTCCCCACCTTGACACAAAGAGATTTTTGGGGGACCCTTCTCTTGTCCGAGCCAAACTGGGTAGTGACCGACTTCTTTTGTTATGTTTTGTTTGTTTTTACTTCTTTTCCTCCAATTTTGTAACTTGTTTTGATTTGTTTTTTCAGAGATAGCCAAGACCAATGATTCCATGAAAGCCTTTAAAAAGGTGAGGAAGGCTACTGCTGCGTAGAATATTTTGGCCAAGGCTGCAGGGGAAGGATCTTCTCAAGTTCCTCCCAAGAGACTAATCTCGAGTTCTACTGGGCCGAGGAGGGTGATCCCAACACCTCAGGTCCATTTAGTTAATGCTCCTCAGACCTCTGTTGCTACTTCTTCTCCTACAGCCGCTCCTCCTCCAAAAAGACACCGGACTGTTGAGCCTTTTAATCTAGATGCTCCCGACTTCGATGCTGTCGGGTTTATTGATCAACAAATTGCTCCTTATGGGTCATGCCTACTAATGATGTATCCATTCTTCATTATTTGGATTTTATCACTTGGAGTGGCATTAAACTGGCACACATGGGAGCAGCTTTATACCGAACCACTCAAGATCTTCCTATTCATGCTACAAAGGCCTTTATGGAGGAGGCCAAGTCAAAATTTGATCGGATTAAGGGCTTGAAGGAGGAGCTCGAGGTAAAAGTGGGCAAGTTGGAGAAAGAGTTGGCAGGGGAGAAGACTCAAACTGTTGCCTTGGTGGCTTCTGCCAAGTTGTCTGAAGATATGGCTTTGAAGCATAAGGATAGATATGTTACGACTTACAGGGAGATGATGGGTCTTAGGGAAGATTTGGAGTCTGGCTGAGCTGATTATGCCAAGCTCTAGGGTCATCTTGTGGGCAGTGTAAATGCTGCTTATGAGAATCTAAGGGACCAAGTTTGAGTTCTTGCGCCCGATCTTGACCTTACTCTTTTCAGCTTGGACAACATCGTAAAAGATGGTAAGATTGTTCCAGATGACCCTGATGATGATGAAGTCGACCCTCCTCCTGTTCCTGCTGCCAAAGTCTCTGTCGTGCCATCTTCTCCAACTCCTGCAGCTGAGGTCGGTCATCCCAAGTCGGATCCTGATGTTCAGATCCTAAACCGTCCTGATGGGACTGTTGATGCCGTCCCTCTTCAGACTCGTCCTCCTTCACCACGAGATGCCACCACTGGAGAATCTTTGAATATGTTGTAGCTTTTGTTTATGAGTCTTGCTGTGTATAGCCCGGTATATGGGCATTAAACTCTTTTTATGTTGTTGTTTCTGTCTGCTGGATACTTATAGTTGCTTTTCTGTTATCAACTTTATTTTGGAAAAAAATAAAGTCTTTTCTCAGACTTTTGGGGTCGACTTTAGGTTCCATCTTGAGTCTTGTTATTATTATAACTTGTTTCTTTCGTAGTATGCTTGTCTTGCGCCTATCTGACACCTTCTATGTTCTTGGGAGTGTTGGGACCTTGTTGTCCGACCTCTTTTGATTGCCTTCGTACTTTCATACTTGTAGCTTGATTCTTTTGAGGTCGTGGATTTCTGGGTCCAACTCGGATGCCCTCTGTCGGCCGACCTCTTCATCTCGGCCTGAAGTTATTTCTAGTAATCCATTTTGTTTGGGCCTTTATCAGGTCTTTTTTCTATGGATTTACTTTTGTATAACTTTTGGCATTTTGGTCGGTCCAACTTTGTCACGTGGGTCTTCTTCTGAGTTATTTCTAGTAGTCCATATTATTTGGATCTTTATTAGGTCTCTGATGAGCGGATAATTTATACGCTTTTTGGCATTGTTTTTATATAGTTTTTAGTAAGTTTGAGCTACTTTTAGGGATGTTTTCATTAGTTTTTATGTTAAATTCACATTTCTGGACTTTACTATGAGTTTGTGTGTTTTTCTGTGATTTCAGGTAAATTCTGGCTGAAATTGAGGGACTTGAGCAAAACTCTGAAGAAGGCTGACAAAAGGACTGCTGATGCTGTTGGAATCTGACCTCCCTGCACTCGAAATGGATTTTCTGGAGCTACAAAATTCCAAATGGCGCGCTCTCAACGGCGTTGGAAAGTAGACATCCAGAGCTTTCCAGCAATATATAATAGTCCATACTTTATTCGGAGATTGACGACGTAACTTGGCGTTGAACGCCAAGTACATGCTGTTGTCTGGAGTTAAACGCCAGAAAAACGTCATGATCCGGAGTTGAATGCCCAAAACACGTCATAACTCGGAGTTCAACTCCAAGAGAAGCCTCAGCTCGTGGATTAATCAAGCTCAGCCCAAGCATACACCAAGTGGGCCCCGGAAGTGGATTTATGCATCAATTACTTACTCATGTAAACCCTAGGAGCTAGTTTATTATAAATAGAACATTTATCTATTGTATTAGATATCTTTTGATCACTTTGAGTCTTTTGATCATTCGGTCACTTGATCATGGAGAGGGCTGGCCATTCGGCCATGCCTGAACCTTTTACTTATGTATTTTCAACGGTGGAGTTTCTGCACACCATAGATTAAGGGTGTGGAGCTCTGCTGTACCTCAAGTATTAATGCAATTCCATTGTCTTTTATTCAAATCTCTCTTATTCTTATTCCAAGATATTCATTCGTACCCAAGAACAGGATGAATGTGATGATAAGTAACCCTCATTATCATTCTCACTTATGAACGCACGTGATTGACAACCACTTCCGTTCTACATGCAACAGAGCTTGAATGTGTATCTCTTGGATTCCCCAACAGAATCTTCGTGGTATAAGTTAGATAGATGGCGGCATTCATGAGGATCCGGAAGGTCTAAACCTTGTCTGTGGTATTCCAAGTAGGATTCTGGGATTGAATGACTGTGACGAGCTTCAAACTCCTGAAGGCTGGGCGTGATGACAAGCGCAAAAGAATCAAGGGATTCTATTCCAACCTGATTGAGAACCGACAGATGATTAGCCGTGCTGTGACAGAGCATAGGAACGTTTTCACTGAGAGGATGGGATGTAGCCATTGACAATGGTGATGCCCTACATACAGCTTGCCATGGAAGGGAGTAAGAAGAATTGAGTTGAAGAAGTGGGAGAGCAGGCGTCCTTGAGCCATACAGTATCTCTATTCGCTTATCTGAAATTCCCACCAATGAATCTGCATAAGTATCTCTATCCTTTTTATTATTTTCTATTTACTTATTTCTATTTTCAAAAACCCATAAACCAATTTAATCTGCCTAACTGAGATTTACAAGGTGACCATAGCTTGCTTCATACCAACAATCTCTGTGGGATCGACCCTTACTCACGTAAGGTTTATTACTTGGACGACCCAGTACACTTGCTGGTTAGTTGAACGGAGTTGTGTCCACTCGTGCCAATTTCGAATTCCATAATTTTACAATTACGTGCAACTACAGCACCAAGTTGATAAATGCAACTCAAAGAATAGTGATCACAATTTCGTCCACCAGTCTCTTCTTATGGATTACTTTTAATAACTTTTTTAGTTGATGGGAGGCTGACTTCATCATGTTGGTCCCTTCTAAGTTATTTCTAGTAATCCTTTTGTTTTTACCTTTATCAGGTCTCTTTTAGGGATTACTTTTTTATAACTTTGATTGTGGGAGGCCGACTTCCTCACGTTGGTCCCTTCTAAGTTATTTCTAGTAATCCTCTTTTTTGGACCTTTATCAGGTCTCTTTTAGGGATTACTTTTTTATAACTTTGTTTGTGGGAGGCCAACTTCCTCACGTCGGTCCCTTCTAAGTTATTTCTAGTAATCCTCTTTTTTGGACCTTTATCGGGTCTCTTTTATGGATTACATTTTTATAACTTTGTTTGTGGGAGGCCAACTTCCTCACGTCGGTCCCTTTTAAGTTATTTCTAGTAATCCTCTTTGTTAAGGCTGGCCAGACCTCTTTCTAGGGATTTACTTTTTATAACTTTGGTTATTGTGTTTGACTAGTCCAACTTTCTTTACGTTGGCCTGTCTTTAAGTTATTTTTAGCAACCCACTTTTAATAAGACCTCGTCAAGTCCTTTTCTATGGGTCACTTTCGATAACTTCTTGCATTTAATCTATTTTGTCACTTTTCATCTTTGCCGATTTTGTAGAAATTGGGTTTGATCCTCGTTTGGTCGACCTTTGATGAATTTGGTTTTCATCTTTGTTGGTCTTTATCATGATCGGGCAGTGAATTTAGTTTTCACTTTTACCGATCTGTAGCTTTATAATCAGGCGATGAAATTTTACATTTTTAGATTAATGCGTCTTGATAAAGGATTTGTAGAAAATCTGAAAAAACTTTATTCGAAAAGAAAATATGCAAATATATACATGTGGGAGTTCTACCCCTCTAAGTTAGGTTTTTTATGGATCTTGGCTTGGTGCCTCGTTAAAAAACGTTTTTAAGGAAAAATAGTGTACCTCATCCTAAGATCCTTTTCGATCTCCTAACTGTAGTACCTTCTTAAGTTGCAGGCGTGCCATGACCTTGAGAGCTCTCGCCCTTCGAGTTTGGATAACTTGTAGTAACCTCTTCTGAGTATTTTTATGACTCGGTAGGGTCCCTTCCAGATTTCTGCCAGCTTTCCTTCTCCAGGTCGAGTTGTTCCGATGTCCTTTCGGATTAGAACGAGGTCATTTTCGGCAAAAGACAAGCCGACGTAAAGAAAGTCGGACTAGTCAAACACAATAACCAAAGTTATAAAAAGTAAATCCCTGGAAAGAGGTCTGGCCAGTCTTAACAAAGAGGATTACTAGAAATAACTTAGAATTGGGTTTGACTAGTCCGACTTTCTTTACGTCGGCTGTCTTTAAGTTATTTTTAGCAACCCACTTTTATTAAGACCTCGTCAGGTCCTTTTATATGGGTCACTTTCGATAACTTCTTGCATTTAATCTATTTTGTCACTTTTCATCTTTGCCAATTTTGTAGAAATTGGGTTTGATCCTCGCTTGGTTGACCTATGATGAATTTGGTTTTCACATTTGTTGGTCTTTATCATGATCGGGCAGTGAATTTAGTTTTAACATTTGCCGATCTGTAGCTTTATAATCGGGCGATGAAATTTTGCATTTTTAGATTAATGCGTCTTGATAAAGGATTTGTAGAAAATCTTAAAAAACCTTATTCGAAAAGAAAATATACAAATATATACATGTGGGAGTTCTACCCCTCTAAGTTAGGTTTTTATGGATCTTGGCTTGGTGCCTCGTTAAAAAACCCTTTTAAGGAAAAAAGTGCACCTCATCCTAAGATCCTTTTCTATCTCCTAACTGTAGTACTTTCTTAAGTTGCAGGCGTGCCATGACCTTGGGAGTTCTCACCCTTCGAGTTCGGATAACTTGTAGTAGACGCTTCCGAGAATTTCTATGACTCGGTAGGGTCCTGGCGTTAGGATTTTTGCTAGTAAAGAATTTTACAAAAATTGTCGCGTTGTAGATATAGATTCTAAACCAACAGAAATCCCTTCGTGCAAATATTTTGGTTGTCACAAGTAACAAACCCCTTTAAAATTGATAACCAAATATTTAAACCTCGGGTCGTCTTTTTAAGGAATTGCAGGGAGATATGTTCTTATTATTGGCTATGAAAAAGGTAAAATTGGGGTTTTCGGAACTTGGACAATGGGTATAGGTATATTCTCAAAGCAATAAAAATAAATAAATAACTGTAAAATAAACTCTTGGCAAGGTATAAGAACTGGAAGTCCTATCCTTATCAATTGTGATGAGAATTGGATTTTAATCCCACTTAGTTAACATTTACTAAACAAAGGAAGGTTAATCCCACTAATTAATTTTATACCTAAAGTCCTAGTCTTTCCTTTGGAAAGGCTAGAGTTATTGGAACTCAAATTAATTAGCAACTCCCAATTTCAACCACTGCTTTATTTGGCAACTCAAGCGTCACCAATTACTCAACCAAAGCCAAAAGGGTAACAGGAAAATCCAAATTATTTATATAAATAAAAGACAGCAATCATCAATTTGAAATATCTCAAATAACATTAATTAAGAAAATCAATCTAAACATGGAACATTGAAAATAAATAAATACAAAGAACCTGGGATTGAGAGTCACTCCTAAAACTAAGAGAAGTCCTAAATCCTAATTTCTAAAAATCCTACCTAAATCCTAAGAGAGAGGAGAGAACCTCTCTCTCTAAAAACTACATCTAAAACATGAAAAGTGAATTCTGAAAGCATCCTGAATCTCTACAAGTTCCCTGACTTTAATCTGTGTTTCTGGGCCAAAAACTGGGTTGAAATGCGACCCAGAATCTCTGCCAGTGACTTTTGTAATTCTGCAGATCGCGCACGTCACGCGATCGCGTCATCCATGCGGACGCGTCATTCGCGTTTTTCCCTGCCACGCATTCGCATCGTCCATACTTCCGCGTCACTTGTGCTTTTCCAATCCGGGCAGTCGCGTGAGCCATGCGATCGCGTCACTCTGATTTCTTCTATTTCACGCGGTTGCGTGAGCCATGTGACCGCGTGACTTTTCGCTGGTCATCTCTTCAATTCCTTGTATTCCTTCGATCTTTGCACACTTCTTCTTCATTCTCTAAGCCATTCCTGCCCTATGAAGCTTGAAACACTTAACACACAGATCAAGGCATCGAATGGTAATAAGAGAGGATTAAGATTAGCTAAATTATGACCAAAGAAGCATGTTTTCAATCATGTATAATTTTAGGAAGGAAATATAAATGCATGCTAATTATATGAATAAGTGGGTAAAGATCATGATAAAACCACATAATTAAACACATTGGAAACCATAAAATAGTGGTTTATCAACCTCCCCACACTTAAACATTAGCATGTCCTCATGCTAAACTCAAGGAGACCAAACAAATGAGTAGGGAAAGGCACGACTCATGCAATGCAACCTATGAATGTGAATGCAACTACATGCTAAAATGATTCTACCTACTTGGTGAAAAAGTAAATAAATCTTTCAAGAATAAATATGAACTGGATTTCACTAATTCAAGTCACAAAATACAATATAAATTACTTGCAAGAAGAAGATAGCTCATAAAAGCAGGGAACATAGAATTAAGCACTGAACCCTTACTAGTAATGTATATCATTCTAACTCTCAAGTGTCTAGGGTCAATTCTCTCAATTATCTACTAATCTTGCTTTCTCTAGCTTGCTCTTCATCTAACAATCAACAAAAATCTAATGCACCAATACACAAATCAAGAGGTCTTTTAAGGGTTGTAATGGGGTTAGGGTCAAGGTAGGATTGTATTTGGCCAAGTAGACTAAAATTTGAATCCTTAATTAACATAAACTTTCCACCTAACTTAAGACAATCCATTTAATTAAAATACAAAATCTAACTTCCCATCAACTGTGTTTACTACATATTTATTCATTCCAAGTTTTGAGTACAGCTTATATGCATTGACTTCACTTATTTATTTTGGGGCATTTTGTCCCCTTTTATTACTTGCTTTTTTTTTTAATGCATATGATTAAGGTTTTGAATGCAATAATATGTGCTCAACTATTATTTTTCACATTTTTACTAAAATATACAACACCCAATTATTCAAACCAAATAATTTCAAACCCAACTTCCCCACACTTAAATCATGAGCAATTTTACTAGTCTAAGCTAACCAAGGATTCAAATTAAGGACATTATTGTTTTTCGCTTAGAATTAGTAATGAGCTAAAGTAAAGAACAAATGGGTATATTAGGCTCAAATTAGTTTGCAAAAGATAATGAAAGGGTAAGGCCATATGGGTATGTAAGCTTAGTGAAACAAAAGCCTCAATCATATCAGTGCATGCATACATTAAACAATGGAAATATAGAATTAAGCAAGACAAAGATCACATTTTTAGAGAGAAAAACACACACCAAAAATAAAATATTGGTTGATAAGATGCAACCAATCAAATAGGCTCAAAATCTCACTGGTTTTGTGTGTTCGAGCTCTAAACTATGTTCCAAAATAATATTTCTTCAAACAAGTTTTTCAAAAAGGTTTATTCAAATTAGTGAAATACTATAAAAATTTCTTGAAAAAGAAAATATTACTTTAACCAAGTGGTAAAATATGCACAAAAAACAAACATGCAATCAAACATGCAAATGCAACAACGAAAAACAAAAATTGGTGTTGAGAAGGGACTAACTAACCCGTGGAGATCGGTATCGACCTCCCCACACTTAAAGATTACACCGTCCTCGGTACATGCTGAGATGTGCAGATGGATGGGGGTTGTAGTTCCTCAGCTAGTGCTCTCTTGTGTTCCTTTCCTTGCCGGTGGTTTGGGAGTAGCTTTCTCTCTTTACCCTTCTTGGTGGCCATACTGAATGGGGAAAAAGGAAAGTAACAAGCAAAGCTAGGGTATCCAGCAAGGAAGAGAGCGAGAAAGATGGTAATCAATGCACAGTAAAGAAGAATGATGTTAACACATGGTCATGACTACATGTGAAAAGTCATCAATGAAAATATAGTAAGTGCATGTGATGACAGTTAAATGCAAGATGTTTATTGGCATGCTGGTGATGAGCGGATATTTTATACGCTTTTTGGGGGTAATTTCATGTAGATTTTAGCATGTTTCAGTTAGTTTTTAGTAAAATAATATTAGTTTTTAGGAAAAAATCATATTTCTGGACTTTACTATGAGTTTGTGTGTTTTTCTGTGATTTCAGGTGGAGCTGAGCAAAAATCTAACTTAGGCTGAAAAAGGACTGCTGATGCTGTTGGATCCTAACCTCCCTGCATTCGAAATGGAATTTCTGGAGCTACAAGAGTCCAATTGGCGCGCTCTCAACGGCGTTGGAAAGTAGACATCCAGGGCTTTCCAGCAATATATAATAGTCCATACTTTGCGCAAGGATAGACGACGTAACTTGGCGTTAAACGCCAAGTTCATGCTGCTGTCTGGAGTTAAACGCCAGAAAAACGTCATGATCCGGAGTTGAACGCCCAAAACACGTCATAACCTGGAGTTTAACGCCAAGAAAGGCCTTTACACGTGGAAAGCTTTAGTCTCAGCCCCAGCACACACCAAGTGGGCCCCAGAAGTGGATTTCTGCACCAATTATCTTAGTTTATTCATTTTCTGTAAACCTAGGTCACTAGTTTACTATTTAAACAACTTTTACAGACATTTCTTGTACCTCATGACATTTTCAGATCTGAATTACATACTTTGTGACGGCATGAGTATCTAAACTCCATTGTTGGGGGTGAGGAGCTCTGCAGCGTCTCGATGATTTAATACAATTCCTTTGTTTTCCATTCAAACACGCTTGTTCTTATCTAAGATGTTTATTCGCGCTTAATTGTGAAGAAGGTGATGATCCGTGATACTCATCACCTTCCTCAATCTATGAACGTGTGCCTGACAACCACCTCCGTTCTACATTAGACTGAATGAATGTCTCTTAGATTCCCCAACAGAATCTTCGTGGTATAGGCCGGATTGATGGCGGCATTCATGAGAATCCAGAAAGTCTAAACCTTGTCTGTGGTATTCCGAGTAGGATTCTGGGATTGAATGACTGTGACGTGCTTCAAACTCCTGAGGGCTGGGCGTTAGTGACAGACGCAAAAGAATCAATGGATTCTATTCCAACCTGATTGAGAACCGACAGATGATTAGCCGTGCTGTGACAGAGCATAGGAACGTTTTCACTGAGAGGATGGGAAGTAGCCACTGACAACGGTGACACCCTACATAGAGCTTGCCATGGAAGGAACCTGCGTGTGAGAAGAGGATTTCAAGGAAGAATTGAAGTCAGAGGACAAAGCATCTCCAAAACTCCAACATATTCCCCAGTACTGCAAAACAAAGTAACATTGTTCCCTCTTTTATTTTTATAATCAAATCCAGTAATTTCACTTTTAATCCAAATAATCCTATTGACATCCTGACTAAGATTAATAGAATAAATATTGATTGCTTCAAACCAATAATCTCTGTGGATTCGACCTTTACTCACGTAAGGTATTACTTGGACGACCCAGTACACTTGCTGGTTAGTTGAACGGAGTTGTGAAAAGAAAGTAATCAGTTAGTTAAATTAGTTCTCTTTGGCACATGCCAAGGAGCCATTAATTAAGGATCACAATTTCGTCCACCAAGTTTTTGGCGCCGTTGCCGGGGATTATTGAGTTTGAACAATTGAAGGCATATTTTATTTCTTAGATTAGGAATAATTTGTTTTTATAGAGTCATTAAATTCTGATAGGATAGTTTCTTTTCAAAATTTATTATTTTCTTTTAATTAATTGCTAATTTTCGTGAGTTTTAGTGTCTTGTTCTAAGTTTGGTGTCAATTGCATATCTCATATTTTTCTTTGAAATTTTCGACTTGTGATCTCTGTTCTCCATTAATCTTCAAGTTGTTCTTGCTTATTTTTCTTGTTTGATCTCGAGTCTTTCTTGCTTTGTGTCTTTTCTTGTTTCACTTGTGTTCCTTTTAAAGCACTAATTGGAACATCTGCACCAAGTGTCATATTTATTCCCAATTGGCTAAAGCATTGGTTTATATTCTTGATGAGGGAGCACCAGTACTTTTGAAAATCTTTTTCAAAAATAATTTTTCTTGATTTAATCTTGTGCCAAACTCTAAGTTTGGTGTTTTCTTGTTAATCTTTCTTTAATTTTCGAAAACTTGTCTTGATTTTCTAAAAATTTTAAGTTTGGTGTTCTTTCTTGTGTTCTTGGTGTTCTTGTGAATCTTCAAAGTGTTCTTGAGTTTTTCTTGTGTCGTGATCTTAAAATTTTTAAGTTTGGTGTTCCTTGGTGTTTTTCCTCCAAAATTTTCGAAAATAAGGAACATTAAATCTAAAAATTTTAAGTCTTGTGTCTTTTGTGTGTTTTTCTCTTTCATCATAAAATTCAAAATTCAAAAAAAAATATTATTTTTCTAACTAATTTTGAACCATATTTTTTTCGAAAATTTTATAAAAAAAATTTAATTTTCAATTTCAAAATATTTTCACTTTCTTTTATTTATTTCGTTTTTATTTTATTTTATAAAAAAATTATTTTTTTTTATAAAATAAATAATATCAACATATATACCCTTTCTTTTATTCCAACACGGAAGCACCTATGAATGAACAGTCCAAGAGGACTCTGGGGTCATATGCCAACCCCACTACTGCTTCATATGGGAGTAGTATCTGTATACCTTCCATTGGAGTTAGTAGCTTTGAGCTGAATCCTCAGCTCATTATCATGGTGCAGCAAAATTGCCAGTATTCTGGGCTTCCACATGAAGAACCTACAGAGTTTCTGGCACAATTTCTGCAAATTGCTGATACAGTACATGATAAGGAAGTAGATCAGGATGTCTACAGATTATTACTGTTTCCATTTGCTGTGAAAGATCAAGCTAAGAGGTGGTTAAATAACCAGCCTAAGAACAGCATAAAAACATGGAAACAGCTGTCAGAAAAATTCCTGAATCACTATTTCCCTCCCAAACGGATGACACAGCTAAGGTTAAGCATCCAAGGCTTCAAACAAGGAGATAATGAATCCCTTTATGATGCATGGGAGAGATACAGAGAGATGCTAAGAAAATGCCCCTCTGAAATGTTTTCAGAATGGGTGCAATTAGACATCTTCTACTATGGGCTTACAGAAAAAGCTCAGATTTCTCTAGACCACTCAGCTGGTGGATCTATACACATGAGAAAAACAATTGAAGAAGCTCAAGAGCTTATTGATACAGTTGCCAGAAATCAGCATCTGTACCTAAGCAGTGAATCTTCCATGAAAGAAGAAGCTAAAACAGTAACTGCAGAACTCAGTCCGGTGGATCAGGCTAATGAATTCAATCAGCAATTAGATTTTCTAACCAAGCAGCTAGCCGAATTCAAGGAAATATTACAGGAAACAAGAATGGCTAACAGAAACATGGAAGTGCAATTAAAACAGACAGAAAAGCAACTGTCAAAACAAATAGCAGATGAATGCCAAGCAGTTCAATTAAGAAGTGGGAAAACATTAAATACCTCACTTCAAAGCAGCAAGAAGACAGGAAATGAACAAATAGCTACTCAAAATCCCTCTGAGGACAAGCAGAGCCCAGAAAGGGATAAAGCTGGCGCTGAACGCCCAAACCATGCTCATTCCTGGCGTTCAACGCCAGAAACAAGCATGGATCTGGCGTTGAACGCCCAAAAGGAACATGGTTCTGGCGTTCAAACGCCAGTGACAAGCAAGGAGGTGGCGTTTAACGCCACCCCAGCTTCCACCCCTGGTATTCAAACGCCAGTGGGTGATCAGTCACATACAAGTGCTGATAACAATCCTTCTAAAAAGGCTTCCCAACCCACTTCTGTAGGTAATAAACCTGCAGCAACTAAGGTTGAGGAATACAAAGCCAAAATGCCTTATCCTCAAAAACTCCGCCAAGCGGAACAGGATAAGCAATTTGCCCGCTTTGCAGACTATCTCAGGACTCTTGAAATAAAGATTCCGTTTGCAGAAGCACTTGAGCAAATACCTTCTTATGCTAAGTTCATGAAAGAGATCTTAAGTCATAAGAAGGATTGGAGGGAAACTGAAAAAGTTTACCTCACTGAAGAATGCAGTGCAGTCATTCTGAAAACCTTACCTGAGAAGCTTAAAGATCCTGGGAGCTTTATGATACCATGCACATTAGAGGGTGCTTGTACCAAGCAAGCTTTATGTGATCTTGGGGCAAGTATCAACCTAATACCTGCATCTACTATCAGAAAGCTTGGTTTGACTGAAGAAATCAAACCAACCAGGATATGTCTTCAACTTGCTGATGGCTCCATTAAATACCCATCAGGCGTGATTGAAGACATGATTGTCAAGGTTGGGCCATTTGCCTTTCCTACTGACTTTGTGGTGCTGGAAATGGAGGAGCACAAGAGTGCAACTCTCATTCTAGGAAGACCTTTCCTAGCAACTGGCCGAACCCTCATTGATGTTCAAAAAGGGGAAGTGACCTTGAGAGTCAATGAGGAGGAGTTCAAGTTGAATGTTGTCAAAGCCATGCAACATCCAGACACCCCAAATGACTGCATGAGTGTTGATATTATTGACTCTCTGGTAAGAGAAGTCAATATGGCTGAGAGTCTCGAATCAGAGCTAGAGAACATCTTTAAAGATGTTCAGCCTGATCTGGAGGAATCAGAGAGAATAATAGAACCTCTGAAAATCCCTCAAGAAGAGGAGAAACCTCCAAAACCCGAACTCAAACCATTACCACCATCCTTGAAATATGCATTTCTGGGAGAAGGTGAAACCTTTCCTGTGATTATAAGCTCTACCTTAGAGCCACAGGAAGAGGAAGCACTAATTCAAGTGCTAAGGACGCACAAGACAGCTATTGGGTGGTCCATCAGTGATCTTAAGGGCATTAGCCCAGCCAGATGCATGCACAAAATCTTGCTGGAAGATGACGCCAAGCCAGTGGTTCAACCACAAAGGCGGCTGAATCCAGCTATGAAAGAAGTGGTGCAAAAAGAGGTCACTAAATTACTAGAGGCTGGGATTATTTATCCTATTTCTGACAGCCCTTGGGTGAGCCCTGTCCAAGTTGTTCCAAAAAAGGGAGGCATGACAGTGGTTCATAATGAAAAAAATGAACTGGTTCCTACAAGGACAGTTACAGGGTGGCGTATGTGCATTGATTACAGAAGGCTCAATACAGCCACCAGAAAGGATCATTTTCCTTTACCATTCATAGACCAAATGCTAGAAAGACTAGCAGGTCATGAATACTACTGCTTCCTGGATGGATATTCAGGTTATAATCAAATTGCAGTAGATCCCCAGGATCAGGAGAAAACGGCATTCACCTGCCCATCCGGAGTATTTGCATACAGAAGGATGCCATTTGGCCTGTGCAATGCACCTGCAACCTTCCAGAGGTGCATGCTCTCAATTTTCTCTGATATGGTGGAAAAATTTCTGGAAGTCTTCATGGATGACTTTTCAGTATTTGGAGACTCATTCAGCTCCTGCCTTAACCATTTAGCACTTGTTCTGAAAAGATGCCAAGAGACTAACCTGGTTTTAAACTGGGAAAAATGTCACTTTATGGTGACTGAAGGAATTGTCCTTGGGCACAAAATTTCGAACAAGGGAATAGAGGTGGACCAAGCTAAGGTAGAAGTAATTGAAAAATTACCACCACCTGCTAATGTTAAGGCAATCAGAAGCTTTCTGGGGCATGCAGGATTCTATAGGAGGTTTATAAAGGATTTTTCAAAAATCGCCAAACCTCTGAGCAACCTGCTAGCTGCAGACACGCCATTTATCTTTGATAAAGAGTGTCTGCAGGCATTTGAGACTCTGAAAGCTAAATTGGTTACAGCACCAATCATCTCTGCACCAGACTGGACATTACCATTTGAACTGATGTGTGATGCCAGTGACCATGCCATTGGTGCAGTGTTGGGACAAAGGCATGACAAGCTTCTGCATGTCATTTACTATGCCAGCCGTGTGCTAAATGATGCACAGAAGAATTACACAACCACAGAAAAAGAGCTACTTGCAGTGGTTTACGCCATTGACAAATTCAGATCCTACTTAGTAGGATCAAAAGTGATTGTGTACACTGATCATGCTGCTCTTAAATATCTACTCACAAAGCAGGATTCAAAACCCAGACTCATCAGATGGGTGTTGCTTCTGCAAGAGTTTGATATAGAAATAAGAGACAAAAAAGGGACAGAGAATCAAGTAGCAGATCACCTGTCCCGAATAGAACCAGTGGAAGGGGCGTCCCTCCCTCTCACTGAAATTTCTGAAACCTTTCCAGATGAGCAACTACTAGCCATCCAGGAAGTGCCATGGTTTGCAGACATTGCAAACTACAAGGCAGTAAGATTCATACCCAAAGAGTACAGTAAGATGCAATCAAAGAAATTAATCACAGATGCAAAGTACTATCTTTGGGATGAACCATATCTCTTTAAGAGATGTGCAGACGGAGTAATCCGTAGATGTGTGCCTAAAGAAGAAGCACAGAAGATCCTTTGGCATTGCCATGGATCACAGTATGGAGGACATTTTGGAAGTGAACGAACAGCCACAAGAGTCCTCCAAAGAGGCTTCTACTGGCCTACTCTCTATAAAGACTCCCGAGCATTTGTGCTTAACTGTGATAGTTGCCAAAGATCAGGCAACCTGCCTCACAGTTATGCCATGCCTCAACAAGGAATCTTGGAGATTGAGTTGTTTGATGTATGGGGCATTGACTTCATGTGACCTTTCCCACCATCATACTCAAACACCTATATTCTGGTGGCAGTGGATTATGTATCCAAATGGGTGGAGGCTATTGCAACACCCACTAATGACACTAAAACAGTGTTAAAATTCCTCCAGAAACATATCTTCAGCAGATTTGGTATCCCTAGAGTGTTAATCAGTGATGGGGGCACTCATTTCTGTAATAAACAGCTCTACTCTGCTCTAGTACGTTATGGAGTCAACCACAGGGTGGCTACTCCATATCACCCACAAACTAATGGGCAGGCTGAAGTCTCAAATAGAGAAATTAAAAGAATCCTGGAACGGACTGTAATTAACCGAAGAAAGGATTGGGCAAGAAGCTTGGATGATGCTCTGTGGGCATACAGAACAGCATTTAAGACCCCTATAGGGACCTCTCCATACCAGCTTGTGTATGGAAAGGCATGTCACTTGCCAGTGGAACTGGAACACAAGGCCTATTGGGCAACCAGATTCCTAAACCTTGATGCCAAGTTAGCTGGAGAAAAACGATTGCTCCAGTTAAATGAGCTAGAGGAATTCAGACTCAATGCTTTCGAGAATGCAAAAATTTACAAGGAGAAAGCAAAAAAATGGCATGATAAGAAATTGTCATCCAGAGTCTTTGAGCCAGGGCAGAAAGTTCTGCTATTCAATTCTAGGCTCAAATTATTCCCTGGGAAATTAAAATCCCGGTGGAGAAGTCCATATGTAATTACAAGTGTGTCACCATATGGATACGTAGAGCTTCAGGATAATGAATCTAACAAAAAGTTCATTGTTAATGGACAGAGAGTTAAACATTATCTTGAAGGCAACCTCGAGCAAGAATGCTCAAAACTGAGACTTGATTAGAGCTCAGTGGTAGTCCAGCTAAAGACAATAAAGAAGCGCTTGCTGGGAGGCAACCCAACCATTTGCCAAGTTTATTTACTAATTAAAATAAATTTTCTTTTCTTTACAGGTTTGAGTCCAAGTATCTTCAAAGGTGAAATAGCAATTGGTTGAAGTCACAGAGTTACAGGGAAATTTGGAAGCTCACTGGCGTGAGAAAGCCAGTAAGAAACACTTTGGGCGTTAAACGCCCAAAAGAAGCACCCACTGGGCGTTTAACGCCAGTAAGGGTAGCCATCTGGGCATTAAACGCCATAAAGGAGCATCTTCTGGGCGTTAAACGCCAGAAAGAAGCACCTTCTGGGCGTTTAACGCCAGTCTGCTAGCATCCTGGGCGTTCAGAAAAATGCCCAGTAACAAAGGACTTCCTGGCGTTCAACGCCAGAAAGAAGCATCATCTGGGCATTGAACACCCAGGAGAAGCAACAATTGGGCGTTAAACGCCCAAAACATGCACCAGTTGGGCGTTTAACGCCAGGATGGTGGGGAGGAGGTAAAATTTGTTTTTCTTCACATATTTTCTAATTTTTATGTTTCAATTCATGATTTCTTGCATAAACATGTTTCAAATTATCATCCCTCAATTCCAAAAATTTTAATCCTAATTTCTAAAATCCCTTTTTCAAAAATATCAAATATATCTTAATTCATAAACACAAATCTTTTTCCAATCCAATTCTTTTTCAAATCTTTTTAATTTCTTCTCATATCTTTCTCAACTCATCTTATTTTTTTTAAAAACTGCCTCTCCTTCTATTCCTCTCCTTTCCTTTCTTTTGCTTGAGGACAAGCAAACCTCTAAGTTTGGTGTGATGTGCCATGATCACTGAGCTAAAACTCATTAAGATCATGGCACCTAAGGGAACAGGAAGAGCAAGGATGCGAACTTAAGGGAGCTGAAGCGTCAGAAATTAATTCTTAAAGGCACCCCACAGACTAGAGGAACATCCACTTCCCAAAACACAGGTCGTTGAGTTCTAATCTTTGCCTTAACTCTGTGATAATTATTCTTATTAGAAATTGACCTTAGAAGTTATATATTTAGTAGTAATTAGTATGTCTATTTTGATTTTATCTCCAATTAAGCTATAATTTATTTTTCTCATCATCATTAGGCATGAATAAAGTAGTAGATTTTCTTTTAGAATAAAGAAGTAATTTATATTTTTCGAGTTCTTAATAATAAAAAGTATAATTAATTATATGTGGTGGCAATACTTTTTGTTCTCTGAATGAATGCTTGAACAGTGCATAATATGTACTTTGAATTTGATGAATATTGGCTCCTGAAAGGATGAGGAACACGAAAAATATTATTGATGATCTGAAAAATCATGAAATTGATTCTTGAAGCAAGAAAAAGCAGTCCAAAAAAAAAAAATATTCACAAGCCATGAGCACTAGGCAAGAGTAAAAAGGATCCAAGGCTTTGAGCATCAATGGATAGGAGGGCCCAAGGAAATAAAATCCAGGCCTAAGCGGCTAAACCAAGCTGTCCCTAACCATGTGCTTGTGGCATGCAGGTTCAAGTTACAAGCTTGAGACTGAGTGGTTAAAGTCATGATCCGAAGCAAAAGAGTGTGCTTAAGAGCTCTGGACACCACTAACTGGGGACTCTAGCAAAGCTGAGTCACAATCTGAAAAGGTTCACCCAGTTATGTGTCTGTGGCATTTATGTATCCGGTGGTAATACTGGAAAACAAAGTGCTTAGGGCCACAGCCAAGACTCATAAAATAACTGTGTTCAAGAATCAACATACTACACTAGGAGAGTCAATAATACTATCTGAATTCTGAGTTCCTAAGGATGCCAATCATTCTGAAATTTAAAAGATACAGGGAGATGCCAAAACTGTTCAGGAACAAAAATCTACAAGCCCCGCTCATCTAATAAGAATCTGAGCTTCATTTAAAACTTTAAAATATTTTTACTTCTTAAATTTCTGCTAAGAACCTATTTTATTCATCTAGTTGCTTGAGGACAAGCAACAGTTTAAGTTTGGTGTTGTGATGAGCGGATATTTTATACGCTTTTTGGGGGTAATTTCATGTAGATTTTAGCATGTTTCAGTTAGTTTTTAGTAAAATAATATTAGTTTTTAGGAAAAAATCATATTTCTGGACTTTACTATGAGTTTGTGTGTTTTTCTGTGATTTTAGGTATTTTCTGGCTGAAATTGAGGGAGCTGAGCAAAAATCTGACTTAGGCTGAAAAAGGACTGCTGATGCTGTTGGATCCTGACCTCCCTGCATTCGAAATGGATTTTCTGGAGCTACAGAAGTCCAATTGGCGCGCTCTCAACGGCGTTGGAAAGTAGACATCCAGGGCTTTCCAGCAATATATAATAGTCCATACTTTGCGCAAGGATAGACGACGTAATCTGGCGTTAAACGCCAAGTTCATGCTGCTGTCTGGAGTTAAACGCCAGAAAAACGTCATGATCCGGAGTTGAACGCCCAAAACACGTCATAACCTGGAGTTTAACGCCAAGAAAGGCCTTTACACGTGGAAAGCTTTAGTCTCAGCCCCAGCACACACCAAGTGGGCCCCAGAAGTGGATTTCTGCACCAATTATCTTAGTTTATTCATTTTCTGTAAACCTAGGTCACTAGTTTACTATTTAAACAACTTTTACAGACATTTCTTGTACCTCATGACATTTTCAGATCTGAATTACATACTTTGTGACGGCATGAGTCTCTAAACTCCATTGTTGGGGGTGAGGAGCTCTGCAGCGTCTCGATGATTTAATACAATTCCTTTGTTTTCCATTCAAACACGCTTGTTCTTATCTAAGATGTTTATTCGCGCTTAATTGTGAAGAAGGTGATGATCCGTGACACTCATCACCTTCCTCAATCTATGAACGTGTGCCTGACAACCACCTCCGTTCTACATTAGACTGAATGAATGTCTCTTAGATTCCCCAACAGAATCTTCGTGGTATAGGCCGGATTGATGGCAGCATTCATGAGAATCCGGAAAGTCTAAACCTTGTCTGTGGTATTCCGAGTAGGATTCTGGGATTGAATGACTGTGACGTGCTTCAAACTCCTGAGGGCTGGGCGTTAGTGACAGACGCAAAAGAATCAATGGATTCTATTCCAACCTGATTGAGAACCGACAGATGATTAGCCGTGCTGTGACAGAGCATAGGAACGTTTTCACTGAGAGGATGGGAAGTAGCCACTGACAACGGTGACACCCTACATAGAGCTTGCCATGGAAGGAACCTGCGTGTGAGAAGAGGATTTCAAGGAAGAGTTGAAGTCAGAGGACAAAGCATCTCCAAAACTCCAACATATTCCCCAGTACTGCAAAACAAAGTAACATTGTTCCCTCTTTTATTTTTATAATCAAATCCAGTAATTTCACTTTTAATCCAAATAATCCTATTGACATCCTGACTAAGATTAATAGAATAAATATTGATTGCTTCAAACCAATAATCTCTGTGGATTCGACCCTTACTCACGTAAGGTATTACTTGGACGACCCAGTACACTTGCTGGTTAGTTGAACGGAGTTGTGAAAAGAAAGTAATCAGTTAGTTAAATTAGTTCTCTTTGGCACATGCCAAGGAGCCATTAATTAAGGATCACAATTTCGTCCACCAGCTAGCAAAGGCATGAGTAGCAGAGATCAAGCATTCAATGTCCAAGTTGGATTACCAAGTCTTCCAAACTAACAATATGTTTGTAAAAACAATTATATTTAAATAATAAAATAGAGAAGGGGTTATGTGAAAAGCAGGCATTTAGAGTAGTAGATTTAAAAAAAAATCTAAAAATAGTGCAAAATGCCATATGGGCATTTTCACAAACACATAGCATGCATGTTAAATAAGGTATGGAAAATATTAATTAGAACATGCAAGCACCCTTATAATAATATATAATTGTTTAAACAAATCCCAAATAATCCATAAGCAAAATATGGGAAATAATGACCCAAATAAATTTCCAACACCAATTAAAACAAAAAAGAAGAAAAAGAAAGGAAGGAAGAAAGAAATAAGAAGGGAAAGAAAAAATTTAGATTTGGGGGAGAAAAGAGAAGATATCTTCGCTGATCTAAGCTATGCGGCGCAGGCGACGTGAACGCGTGAGGGACGCGTTCGCGCGGTTGGCGCTATTGTTAAGTGACGCGGCCGCGTGGGGCATGCGGTCACGTGAGTGAATTCATGCTACTAGCGCGAGAGCAGCCGCGCGTTCGCGCAACTTTCTGTTCAAAATCTTATTTTGCCAAAAATTTGGGTGACGCAGTCGCGTGGGTGACGCAATCGCGTGGATGGCCATTTTTTGAAAGACAACGCGGCCGCGTGGGCCACGCATTTACATGGGAGGGCTTGGGCTTCTAGCACGAGTCCAGCCCAATTCTAGTACAACTTTCGGCCATGCACCTTTTTGACGTCGATTTTCATGGCACGCGGCTGCGTGGGTGACGCAGTCGCGTGGGAGGCCAAAGTTCCACATGACGCGGTTGCGTGGGGTCAAAGTATGCTAAAGGTGCGCCTCTAGCCACGCTCTCGCGTGACTCTCTGTTCAAGTCTTTTCTTCCCAACGCACTAGTGACGCGGACGCGTCAGCGACGCTGCCGCGTCGCGTGCGTGTTTTCTCTTTTTTTATGCAATATGCAGAATGCAATGCTTAATATGAATGCTATGCATGATTCCAGGTTCAATAAAATTTCAAAAACAAACAAAACATACTAGAATTAAAACTGAAAAGGGACGATCATACTATGGTGGGTTGTCTCCCACCTAGCACTTTTAGTTAAAGTCCTTAAGTTGGACATTTGGTGAGCTCCTTGTCATGGTGGCTTATGCTTGTACTGATCCAGGAATCTCCACCAATGTTTGCAATACCAATATCCTCCGGGATCCCAAATCTTGTTTCGGCACCCGTCTTCAAGTTGATTGTCATGATTCCATCCGGGTGGTTCAGCTTTAGAATTCTCACTGAAGCGTCCAAACAACTTCCTAGACCCATTCAATTGAGCTCTATACCAACCTTTGCGTTTAAATTTTGAGCTTCCAACCATAATGAACCTTGCAAGACAGATCTTACCACTGACCATCTTCTTCTTACTCTTAATGCCACAAAGAGCTCTAAGTTGACCATCCGTCTCCAGTAGCCCGTACTCAAGTGGAATTAGAAAGCTAAGGGATATGAATTTTACCCACTTGAATGTTGTGAAGGATGATGGCAACTTAGGGGGACGTATTTTTAATGAAATTGCAAGCTCCACTCCCTTGTGCTCTTCTCTGATAATTACCACCTCTTTGCAAGCTTCTTCAATTTCAACCTCTTCCTCTTGGTAGCTTTCTTCCAATTCAATCTCCTCTTCATTGCTTACCAAGGGCATAGGAGGTTGTGCTTCTTCTTCTTTAATCTCCATTTCTTGATCGGCCTCTTCCAAGTCCGTAACCACGACATGCCTTAGAGGTTGTACACCCTCCGCAACATCAAATGCAACCATCTTGGAAGGAGGCTCTATGTCTTGACTTTCCCATGGAGGTTCAGCATCTCCTAAGTCTTCAACCACTTCTTTCTCTGCAACTATTATGGCTTCCTCCACTTGTTCCAGTACAAAGCCATGTTCCTCATTGTCCTCTGGAGTTTCTAATGTCTCCTTCATGCTACGTTCTTTATTAGATTGTCCACATGAAGCCATGGGGTTCCTTGAGTGTCCGAACGTCGGAAAGCTAATATATTTACTAACTTGCCTAAGGCAGCCGCGAAATTTAGCACACTTGTATTCATCCTTTCTTGCCTTTGAAGAATAACACGAAGTCTGTCATCCATTGGAGGTTGGGGTGGATATGAGGATTCATTGGTTGGGAGAGAGGGTTCATAATAGGAAGGTGGTTCATCTTGATAATGATATGGAGATGGTGAATATTGAGGTGGTGGTTCATGAGAGTAGTTGTGTTGGAAAGGTGGTGGTATGGTTCATTTGGCTCATAAGGTGGTTGGTATGGTGGACACGGATCATATGGAGGTGAATGGCAGAAAGGGGCTTGTGAGTATGGTGGTCTAAAGTCATGTTGAGGAGGGGGTTCATAGGCATATGGTGGTAGTTGTTGATAATCAAAAGTGCGCTCACCATAGCCATTATCTTGATATGCATCACAGAATGGTTGTTGGTAGTCCATTGGAGGTGGTTGTTGCCATGAGGGTTGATCAAATCCTTGTGGCTCCTCCCATCTTTGATTGTTCCAACCTTGATGCCTGTTGTCATTATAATCTCCTCTTCCTGCAACATAATTGTAACCAGACTCATAGCAAAAGGGGTGAGAGTTCATAGTAGTAAGAGAAAATAAAAACAAAAATTAATAAAAAGAAAATATTTTGAAAAAGATATAATTTTTGAAAAAGATAAGATAAGATTTTTGAAAAAGATATGATTTTTGAAAAAGATATGATTTTTGAAAAAGATAAGATAAGATAAAAGTTTAAAATCTGAAATTTGAAAAAAAAATTTTTGTTGATAAATATTTACAATAACCAATAATAAGGCACACGTTTGCAATTCCCCAGCAACGGCGCCATTTTGACGTTAGGATTTTTGCTGGTAAAGAATTTTATAAAAATAGTCACGTTGTAGATATAGTTTCTAAACCAACAAAAATCCTTTCGTGCAAACGTTTTGGTTGTCACAAGTAACAAACCCATTTAAAATTGATAACCGAGTATTTAAACCTCGGGTTGTCTTCTCAAGGAATTGCAGGGAGCTATGTTCTTATTATTGGCTATGAAAAAGGTAAAATTAGGGTTTTTAGAATTTGGACAATGGGCACAGGTATATTTTCAAAGCAATAAAAATAAATAAATAACTGTAAAATAAACTCTTGGCAAGGTATAAGAACTGGAAGTCCTATCCTTATCAATTGTGATGAGAATTGGATTTTAATCCCACTTAGTTAACCTTTACTAAACAAAGGAAGGTCAAGTGGACTAATTAATTTGATACCTAAAGTCCTAGTCTTTCCTTTGGAAAGGCTAGAGTTATTGGAACTCAAATTAATTAGCAACTCCCAATTTCAACCACTGCTTTATTTGACAACTCAAGCGTCACCAATTACTCAACCAAAGCCAAAAGGGTAACAGGAAAATCCAAATTATTTATATAAATAAAAGACAGCAATCATCAATCTGAAATATCTCAAATAACATTAATTAAGAAAATCAATCTAAACATGGAATATTGAAAATAAATAAATACAAAGAACCTGGGATTGAGAGTCACACTTAAAACTAAGAGAAGTCCTAAATCCTAATTTCTAAAAATCCTACCAAAATCCTAAGAGAGAGGAGAGAACCTCTCTCTCTAAAAACTACATCTAAAACATGAAAAGTGAATTCTGAAAGCATCCTAAATCTCTACAAGTTCCCTGACTTTAATCTGTGTTTCTGGGCTGAAAACTGGGTTGAAATGTGGCCCAGAATCTCTGCCAGCGACTTTTGTAATTCTGCAGATTGCGCACGTCACGCGGTCACGTCATCCATGCGGACGCGTCATTAGCGTTTTTCCCTGCCATGCGTTCACGTCGTCCACGCTTCCGCGTCACTTGTGCTTTTCCAATCTGCGCGGTCGCGTGAGCCATGCGATCGCGTCACTCTGATTTCTTCTATTTCACGCGGTCGCGTGAGCCATGCGACCGCGTGACTTTTCACTGGTCATCTCCTCAATTCCTTGTATTCCTTCCATCTTTTGCACACTTCTTCTTCATTCTCTAAGCCATTCCTGCCCTATGAAGCCTGAAACACTTAACACGCAGATCAAGGCATCGAATGGTAATAAGAGGGGATTAAGATTAGCTAAATTAAGATCAAAGAAGCATGTTTTCAATCATGTAATAATTTTAGGAAGGAAATATAAATGCATGCTAATTATATGAATAAGTGGGTAAAGATCATGATAAAACCACACAATTAAACACATTGTAAACCATAAGATAGTGGTTTATCAGGTCCTTTCCAGTTTGCTGCAAGCTTTCCTTCTCCAGGTCAAGTTGTTCAAATGTCATTTCGGATTAGGATGAGGTCGTTTTTAGCAAAACCTCGCGGCACTACCTTTTGATTGTATATTGAATCCATTCGATGTTTTACTACCTGTTTCCTGTTCCGAGCTCTTTCTCGGATTTCTGGAAGTAGGTCAAGTTCTTCCCTTTGAAGTTGGGAGTTGGCCTCTTTACTGTAGTGGATCACTCTGGGTGATCCTTCTTCGACCTCCACTGGGATCATTGCCTCCATTCCGTAAGCTAATCGGAAAGGTGATTCCTTTGTGGTAGAGTGTGGAGTTGTCCGATATGCCTATAGGACTTGCAGGAGCTCTTCAACCCAGGCTCCCTTTGCATCATGTAATCTTCGTTTTAACCCGGCTAATATGACTTTGTTAGCAGCTTCTGCTTGTCCGTTGGCCTGGGGTTGTTCTACGGATATGAATTGGTGTTTTATGTTCAGATCGGCTACCAATTTTCTGAAGCCTGCATCTGTAAATTGAGTGCCATTGTCTGTGGTGATGGAGTATGGAACCCCAAACCTTGTGACAATGTTTCTATATAGGAATTTTTCACTTCTTTGAGCAGTGGCGTTAGCTAGGGGTTCCGCCTCAATCCATTTTGTAAAATAGTCTACCCCCACGATGAGAAATTTGACTTGTCTGGATCCTTGAGGAAAGGGACTGAGAAGGTCGAGTCCCCATTTTGCGAATGGCCAGGGTGAGGTTACGCTGATAAGTTCCTCTGGTGGGGCGATGTGAAAGTTGGCATGTTTCTGACATGGTAGACATGTCTTTACGAATTCTGTTGCTTCTTTTTGTAGAGTCGGCCAATAGAATCCAGCTCGGAGTACTTTTTTGGTAAGAGTCTGTGCTCCAAGGTGGTTACCACAGATGCCACTGTGTACTTCTTCTAAAACTTCCTTTGTGTTGGAAGTCGGCACACATTTTAACAGTGGTGTTGAAATCCCTCTTTTGTATAGAGTATTGTTTATGATGGCGTAGTATTGTGCCTCCCATTTTAACCTCTTTTCCTCCTTCTTATCTGTAGGGAGTGTTTCTATTTTGAGGTAGTTAATTATGGGAGTCATCCATCCTTGATCTAGACCTGTTATGGCTAGGACCATTTCTTCTTCCGAGATTGACAGGTTCTGCAACATTTCCTAGATGAGGCTTCTATTGTTGCCCCTTGGTTTGGTGCTGGCTAGTTTTGAGAGTGCATCAGCTCGAGCATTCTGTTCCCCAGGTATGTGGCGGACCTCATATTTCCCGATTTGTCCAAGCTGTTCCCTGGTTTTGTCCAAGTACTTTTTCATGGTGGGATCCTTGGCTTGATA